>NC_082688.1:115990808-116293868 GCF_949987515.2 Delphinus delphis
CATTGGTTCTCGCTATTCCTGTTCATCTTCCGCAGAAATTGCAAACTGGGCCAAACAGGAGGTTAAAGGCGCTGACTCTCCAAGTGGGGAGAGTGTTAGTAAAGCGTCTGGAATGTTGCACCCGAGTACCAGGGGAAGAACACTGAGACATATTTGAACACATCTCCCGTTCACATGGTTGATCATACTTGGGTTCCACATGCATGTTTTAGCTGAAGGAAGAATACCTTAAACCTGGAGAGTTGAGACCCGTGTAATGGGTACCATGCAATATGACTTCAAAGGGTCTTCATTTGCTCACCGAACCTCTCCAATCCTATCACTGCTGCGTTTATGCCCCTGTACACATGCTTGATTCTCTTTCGGAGACATAGCAATCCATAGGTTTTAAGATACTTACTAGTCAGGTATATTCTTAGGCGTTTAATATGCGGTGTTGAGTCCATTTCCTTGAGCAAGGAGTAGCTCTTGTCTATTCCATATTTGGCTTAAGGAACTTTATCTGTGCTCATTTCAATCTCTGGTTTTATGCAGCACCCCAACTCACCTTTCCCCTAAGCAAGCATAAGTTGGTGTTCTAAATTTGAGACCCTGTTCTGTTTTGGAATTCAGTTCCTGTGTAGCCAAGTTTACATTCCGTGTATTAGTGATATATTATGATGTTTCTTTTTCTGTGTGACTTATTTCAGTTAGAATCATCGTACCTGAATCCACTCATTGTGCTGCTACGGGCCTGATGACATAGATTTCATTGCTGAGTGATACTGCATTGTACGTAAGTACCACAAGTTCTTTATCCATTTTTCACTTTCTGTGATATTGAACTTGTACTGTAAAGGAGGTTCTTGTAAACAGAGGCGTCCCAAAGTTTCGGGTGGCTGTGTCTTTTTGATTTTAATTTACCTAAGCTATAGGAGCATAAGTGGAAGTGCCCTAGGCTCTGTTGCTTTGTTTTTTAGATGTTTCAGGAAACACCATACACTTCTCCCGAGTGTCTGTTGGCAATTTACATCCCGCCCATCAGCATAACAAGGCTCCCAGTTCTCCATGGCCTGTCCTGCCTTTCTGGATTTTACACTTTTTTCAGATGACCCTTTTGTCCGGGGGGAAGTGAGACTTCATTGTAGTGCAGATTTCCTTTGTAAGTTTGCTTAGTTGGCCAAAAAGGGCGTATGCGTTTTTCCCTGAATATATTCAGGAAAAAACGCATACGCCCTTTTTGGCCAAGTGCATCATTGTGGACGTTCTGCCTCTTTTCCTATGCTTTCAATGCAATTCCAGTCTACCTCTTGAAATCGGTTTCCTGCAATTCTGCCCCGCTTTCAAGTCCTCTTGGCATCCTTACTTCAGTATATTTTTGGACGATAGCTGTCATTTATAACTCTGCAGGTTTGTGAATTACAGTGCCCCTGAGCTCCTTTCTTCAACTCGCTTTCTTTTGAGCTGGCCGCAACACCACAGGATGGCTTCAGGCCCTAATCTGGTTCCGGCACGGCACGCTGAGCCTTTGGTTATTTCCTCTTCCTGGTGGGAAATAAGAGTTAAATTTGCCCGTCCAGACACCTCCAGCTAGTCTCTCATTGGTTCTCCCTATTCCTGTTCATCTTCCGCAGAAATTGCAAACTGGGTCAAACAGGAGTTTAAAGGCGCTGACTCTCCAAGTGGGGAGAGTGTTAGTAAAGCATCTGGAATGTTGCGCCCGAGTACCAGGGGAGGAAAACTGAGACATATTTGAACACGTCTCCCGTTCACACGGTTGATCATACTCTGGGTTCCACATGCATGTTTTACCTGAAGGAAGAATACCTTAAACCTGGAGAGTTGAGACCCGTGGAATGGGTACCATGCAATATGACTTCAAAGGGTCTTCATTTGCTCACCGAACCTCTCCAATCCTATCAGTGCTGCGTTTATACCCCTGTACTCACGCTTGATTCTCTTTTGGAGACATAGCAATCCATAGGTTTTAAGATACTTACTAGTCAGGTACATTCTTAGGCGTTTAATATGGGTTGTTGAGTCCATTTCGTTGAGCAAGGAGTAGCTCTTGTCTATTCCATATTTGGCTTAAGGAACTTTATCTGTGCTCATTTCAATCTCTGGTTTTATGCAGCACCCCAACTCACCTTTACCCTTAAGCAAGCATAAGTTGGTTTTCTAAATTTGAGACACTGTTCTGTTCTGTAATTCAGTTCCTGTGTAGCCAAGTTTATATTCCGTGTATTACTGATATCTTATGATGTTTCTTTTTCTGTGTGACTAATTTCAGTTAGAATCATCATACCTGAATCCACTCATTGTGCTGCTAAGGGCCTGATGACATACATTTCATTGCTGAGCGATATTGCTTTGTAAGTAAATACCACAATTTCTTTATCCATTTTTCACTTTCTGCGATGTTGAACTTGTACTGTAAACGAAGTTCTTGTAAACAGACGCGTCCCAAACTTTGGGGTGGCTGTGTCTTTTTGATTTTAATTTCCCTAAGCTATACGGCCATAAGTGGAAGTGCCCTAGGCTCTGTTGCTTTGTTTTTCAGATGTTTCAGGAAACACCATACACTTGTCCCGAGTGTCTGTTGGCAATTTACGTCCCGCCCATCAGCATAACAAGGCTCCCAGTTCTCCATGGCCTGTCCTGCCTTTCTGGATTTTACACTTTTTTCAGATGGACCTTTTGACCGGGGGAAGTGAGACTTCATTGTAGTGCAGATTTCCTTTGCAAGCTTGCTTGGTTGGCCAAAAAGGGCGTATGCGTTTTTTCCTGAATATATTCAGGAAAAAACGCATACGCCCTTTTTGGCCAAGTGCATCATTGTGGACGCTCTGCCTCTTTTCCTATGCTTTCAATGCAATTCCAGTCTACCTCCTGAAATCGGATTCCTGCAATTCTGTCCCGCTTTCAAGTCCTCTTGGCAGCCTTACTTCAGTATATTTTTGGACGATAGCTGTCATTTATAACTCTGCAGGTTTGTGAATTACAGTGCCCCTGAGCTCCTTTCTTCAACTCGCTTTCTTGTGAGCTGGCCGCAACACCGCAGGATTGCTTCAGGCCCTAATCTGGTTCTGGCACTGCACGCTGAGCCTTTGGTTAATTCCTCTTCCTGGTGGGAAATGAGAGTTAAATTTGCCCGTCCAGACACCTCCAGCTAGTCTCTCATTGGTTCTCCCCATTCCTGTTCATCTTCCGCAGAAATTGCAAACTGGGCCAAACAGGAGGTTAAAGGCGCTGACTCTCCATGTGGGTAGAGTGTTACTAAAGCGTCTGGAATGTTGCACCCGAGTACCAGGGGAGGAAAACTGAGACATATTTGAACACGTCTCCCGTTCACACGGTTGATCATACTCTGGGTTCCACATGCATGTTTTAGCTGAAGGAAGAATACCTTAAACCTGGGTAGGTGAAACCCGTGGAATGGGTACCATGCAATATGACTTCAAAGGGTCTTCATTTGCTCACCGAACCTCTCCAATCCTATCACTGCTGCGTTTATGCCCCTGTACACATGCCTGATTCTCTTTCGGAGACATAGCAATCTATAGGTTTTAAGATACTTACTAGTCAGGTACATTCTTAGGCGTTTAATATGCGGTGTTGAGTCCATTTCGTTGAGCAAGGAGTAGCTCTTGTCTATTCCATATTTGGCTTAAGGAACTTTATCTGTGCTCATTTCGATCTCTGGTTTTATGCAGCACCCCAACTCACCTTTCCCCTTAAGCAAGCATAAGTTGGTTTTCTAAATTTGAGACCCTGTTCTGTTCTGTAATTCAGTTCCTGTGTAGCCAAGTTTCCATTCCGTGTATTACTGATATCTTATGATGTTTCTTTTTCTGTGTGACTTATTTCAGTTAGAATCATCATACCTGAATCCACTCATTGTGCTGCTAAGGGCCTGATGACATAGATTTCATTGCTGAGTGATATTGCTTTGTAAGTGATTACCACAACTTCTTTATCCATTTTTCACTTTCTGCGATGTTGAACTTGTACTGTAAACGAGGTTCTTGTAAACAGAGCCGTTCCAAACTTTGGGGTGGCTGTGTCTTTTTGATTTTAATTTCCCTAAGCTATAGGACCATAAGTGGAAGTGCCCTAGGCTCTGTTGCTTTGTTTTTTAGATGTTTCAGGAAACACCATACACTTCTCCCAAGTGTCTGTTGGCAATTTACATCCCGCCCATCAGCATAACAAGGCTCCCAGTTCTCCATGGCCTGTCCTGCCTTTCTGGATTTTACACTTTTTTCAGGTGGCCCTTTTGACTGGGTGGAAGTGAGACTTCATTGTAGTGCAGATTCCCTTTGCAAGCTTGCTTGGTTGGCCAAAAAGGGCGTATGCGTTTTTTCCTGAATATATTCAGGAAAAAACGCATACGCCCTTTTTGGCCAAGTGCATCATTGTGGACGTTCTGCCTCTTTTCCTATGCTTTCAATACAATTCCAGTCTACCTCTGAAATCGGTTTCCTGCAATTCTGCCCCGCTTTCAAGTCCTCTTGGCAGCCTTACTTCAGTCTATTTATGGACGATAGCTGTCATTTATAACTCTGCAGGTTTGTGAATTACAGTGCCCCTGAGTTCATTTCTTCAACTCGCTTTCTTGTGACCTGTCCGCAACACCGCAGGATGGCTTCAGGCCCTAATCTGGTTCTGGCCCGGCATACTGAGCCTTTGGTTAATTCCTCTTCCTGGTGGGAAATGAGAGTTAAATTTGCCCGTCCAGACACCTCCAGCTAGCCTCTCATTGGTTCTCGCTATTCCTGTTCATCTTCCGCAGAAATTGCAAACTGGGCCAAACAGGAGGTTAAAGGGAATGACTCTCCAAGTCGGGAGAGTGTTAGTAAAGCATCTGGAATGTTGCACCCGAGTACCAGGGTAGGAAAACTGAGACATATTTGAACACGTCTCCCGTTCACATGGTTGATCATACTCTGGGTTCCACATGCATGTTTTAGCTGAAGGAAGAATACCTTAAACCTGGAGAGTTGAGACCCGTGGAATGGGTACCGTGCAATATGACTTCAAAGGGTCTTCATTTGCTCACCGAACCTCTCCAATCCTATCACTGCTGCGTTTATGCCCCTGTACACACGCTTGATTCTCTTTTGGAGACATAGCAATCCATAGGTTTTAAGATACTTACTAGTCAGGTACATTCTTAGGCGTTTAATATGGGGTTTTGAGTCCATTTCATTGAGCAAGTAGTAGCTCTTGTCTATTCCATATTTGGCTTAAGGAACTTTATCTGTGCTCATTTCAATCTCTGGTTTTATGCAGCACCCCAACTCACCTTTCTCCTTAAGCAAGCATAAGTTGGTTTTCTAAATTTGAGACCCTGTTCTGTTTTGGAATGCAGTTCCTGTGTAGCCAAGTTCACATTCCGTGTATTACTGATATCTTATGATGTTTCTTTTTCTGTGTGACTTATTTCAGTTAGAATCATCGTACCTGAATCCACTCATTATGCTGCTACGGGCCTGATGACATAGATTTCATTGCTGAGTGATACTGCATTGTACGTAAGTACCACAAGTTCTTTATCCATTTTTCACTTTCTGTGATATTGAACTTGTACGGTAAACGAGGTTCTTGTAAACGGAGGCGTCCCAAACTTTGGGGTGGCTGTGTCTTTTTGATTTTAATTTCCCTAAGCTATAGGACCATAAGTGGAAGTGCCCTAGGCTCTGTTGCTTTGTTTTTTAGATGTTTCAGGAAACACCATACACTTCTCCTGAGTGTCTTTTGGCAATTTACATCCCGCCCATCAGCATAACAAGGCTCCCAGTTCTCCATGGCCTATCCTGCCTTTCTGGATTTTACACTTTTTTCAGATGGCCCTTTTGACCTGGGGGAAGTGAGACTTCATTGTAGTGCAGATTTCCTTTGCAAGTTTGCTTGGTTGGCCAAAAAGGGCGTATGCGTTTTTTCCTGAATATATTCAGGAAAAAACGCATACGCCCTTTTTGGCCAAGTGCATCATTGTGGACGTTGTGCCTCTTTTCCTATGCTTTCAATGCAATTCCAGTCTACCTCCTGAAATCGGTTTCCTGCAATTCTGCCCCGCTTTCAAGTCCTCTTGGCAGCCTTACTTCAGTCTATTTTTGGATGATAGCTGTCATTTATAACTCTGCAGGTTTGTGAATTACAGTGCCCCTGAGCTCGTTTCTTCAACTCGCTTTCTTGTGAGCTGGCCACAACACCGCAGGATGGCTTCAGGCCCTAATCTGCTTCCGGCACGGCACGCTGAGCCTTTGGTTATTTCCTCTTCCTGGTGGGAAATGAGAGTTAAATTTGCCCGTCCAGACACCTCCAGCTAGTCTCTCATTGGTTCTCGCTATTCCTGTTCATCTTCCGCAGAAATTGCAAACTGGGCCAAACAGGAGGTTAAAGGCGCTGACTCTCCAAGTGGGGAGAGTGTTAGTAAAGCGTCTGGAATGTTGCACCCGAGTACCAGGGGAGGAAAACTGAGACATATTTGAACACGTCTCCCGTTCACATGGTTGATCATACTTGGGTTCCACATGCATGTTTTAGCTGAAGGAAGAATACCTTAAACCTGGAGAGTTAAGACCCCTGTAATGGGTACCATGCAATATGACTTCAAAGGGTCTTCATTTGCTCACCGAACCTCTCCAATCCTATCACTGCTGCGTTTATGCCCCTGTACACATGCTTGATTCTCTTTCGGAGACATAGCAATCCATAGGTTTTAAGATACTTACTAGTCAGGTACATTCTTAGGCGTTTAATATGCGGTGTTGAGTCCATTTCATTGAGCAAGGAGTAGCTCTTGTCTATTCCATATTTGGCTTAAGGAACTTTATCTGTGCTCATTTCGATCTCTGGTTTTATGCAGCACCCCAACTCACCTTTCCCCTTAAGCAAGCATAAGTTGGTTTTCTAAATTTGAGACCCTGTTCTGTTCTGTAATTCAGTTCCTGTGTAGCCAAGTTTCCATTCCGTGTATTACTGATATCTTATGATGTTTCTTTTTCTGTGTGACTTATTTCAGTTAGAATCATCGTACCTGAATCCACTCATTATGCTGCTACGGGCCTGATGACATAGATTTCATTGCTGAGTGATACTGCATTGTACGTAAGTACCACAAGTTCTTTATCCATTTTTCACTTTCTGTGATATTGAACTTGTACGGTAAACGAGGTTCTTGTAAACGGAGGCGTCCCAAACTTTGGGGTGGCTGTGTCTTTTTGATTTTAATTTCCCTAAGCTATAGGACCATAAGTGGAAGTGCCCTAGGCTCTGTTGCTTTGTTTTTTAGGTGTTTCAGGAAACACCATACACTTCTCCCGAGTGTCTGTTGGCAATTTACATCCCACCCATCAGCATAACAAGGCTCCCAGTTCTCCATGGCCTGTCCTGCCTTTCTGGATTTTACACTTTTTTCAGATGGCCCTTTTGACCGGGGGGAAGTGAGACTTCATTGTAGTGCAGATTTCCTTTGCAAGTTTGCTTGGTTGGCCAAAAAGGGCGTATGCGTTTTTTCCTGAATATATTCAGGAAAAAACGCATACGCCCTTTTTCGCCAAGTGCATCATTGTGGACGTTGTGCCTCTTTTCCTATGCTTTCAATGCAATTCCAGTCTACCTCCTGAAATCGGTTTCCTGCAATTCTGCCCCGCTTTCAAGTCCTCTTGGCAGCCTTACTTCAGTCTATTTTTGGATGATAGCTGTCATTTATAACTCTGCAGGTTTGTGAATTACAGTGCCCCTGAGCTCGTTTCTTCAACTCGCTTTCTTGTGAGCTGGCCACAACACCGCAGGATGGCTTCAGGCCCTAATCTGCTTCCGGCACGGCATGCTGAGCCTTTGGTTATTTCCTCTTCCTGGTGGGAAATGAGAGTTAAATTTGCCCGTCCAGACACCTCCAGCTAGTCTCTCATTGGTTCTCGCTATTCCTGTTCATCTTCCGCAGAAATTGCAAACTGGGCCAAACAGGAGGTTAAAGGCGCTGACTCTCCAAGTGGGGAGAGTGTTAGTAAAGCGTCTGGAATGTTGCACCCGAGTACCAGGGGAGGAAAACTGAGACATATTTGAACACGTCTCCCGTTCACATGGTTGATCATACTTGGGTTCCACATGCATGTTTTAGCTGAAGGAAGAATACCTTAAACCTGGAGAGTTAAGACCCCTGTAATGGGTACCATGCAATATGACTTCAAAGGGTCTTCATTTGCTCACCGAACCTCTCCAATCCTATCACTGCTGCGTTTATGCCCCTGTACACATGCTTGATTCTCTTTCGGAGACATAGCAATCCATAGGTTTTAAGATACTTACTAGTCAGGTACATTCTTAGGCGTTTAATATGCGGTGTTGAGTCCATTTCGTTGAGCAAGGAGTAGCTCTTGTCTATTCCATATTTGGCTTAAGGAACTTTATCTGTGCTCATTTCGATCTCTGGTTTTATGCAGCACCCCAACTCACCTTTCCCCTTAAGCAAGCATAAGTTGGTTTTCTAAATTTGAGACCCTGTTCTGTTCTGTAATTCAGTTCCTGTGTAGCCAAGTTTCCATTCCGTGTATTACTGATATCTTATGATGTTTCTTTTTCTGTGTGACTTATTTCAGTTAGAATCATCGTACCTGAATCCACTCATTATGCTGCTACGGGCCTGATGACATAGATTTCATTGCTGAGTGATACTGCATTGTACGTAAGTACCACAAGTTCTTTATCCATTTTTCACTTTCTGTGATATTGAACTTGTACGGTAAACGAGGTTCTTGTAAACGGAGGCGTCCCAAACTTTGGGGTGGCTGTGTCTTTTTGATTTTAATTTCCCTAAGCTATAGGACCATAAGTGGAAGTGCCCTAGGCTCTGTTGCTTTGTTTTTTAGGTGTTTCAGGAAACACCATACACTTCTCCCGAGTGTTTGTTGGCAATTTACATCCCACCCATCAGCATAACAAGGCTCCCAGTTCTCCATGGCCTGTCCTGCCTTTCTGGATTTTACACTTTTTTCAGATGGCCCTTTTGACCGGGGGGAAGTGAGACTTCATTGTAGTGCAGATTTCCTTTGCAAGTTTGCTTGGTTGGCCAAAAAGGGCGTATGCGTTTTTTCCTGAATATATTCAGGAAAAAACGCATACGCCCTTTTTGGCCAAGTGCATCATTGTGGACGTTCTGCCTCTTTTCCTATGCTTTCAATGCAATTCCAGTCTACCTCCTGAAATCGGTTTCCTGCAATTCTGCCCCGCTTTCAAGTCCTCTTGGCAGCCTTACTTCAGTCTATTTTTGGACGATAGCTGTCATTTATAACTCTGCAGGTTTGTGAATTACAGTGCCCCTGAGCTCCTTTCTTCAACTCGCTTTCTTGTGACCTGGCCGCAACACCGCAGGCTGGCTTCAGGCCCTAATCTGGATCCGGCACGGCACGCTGAACCTCTGCTTATTTCCTCTTCCTGGTGGGAAATGAGAGTTAAATTTGCCCGTCCAGACACCTCCAGCTAGTCTCTCATTGGTTCTCGCTATTCCTGTTCATCTTCCGCAGAAATTGCAAACTGGGCCAAACAGGAGGTTAAAGGCGCTGACTCTCCAAGTGGGGAGATTGTTAGTAAAGCGTCTGGAATGTTGCACCCGAGTACCAGGGTACGAAAACTGAGACATATTTGAACACGTCTCCCGATCACATGGTTGATCATACTTGGGTTCCACATGCATGTTTTAGCTGAAGGAAGAATACCTTAAACCTGGAGAGTTAAGACCCGTGGAATGGGTACCATGCAATATGACTTCAAAGGGTCTTCATTTGCTCACCGAACCTCTCCAATCCTATCACTGCTGCGTTTATGCCCCTGTACACATGCTTGATTCTCTTTCGGAGACATAGCAATCCATAGGTTTTAAGATACTTACTAGTCAGGTACATTCTTAGGCGTTTAATATGGGGTGTTGAGTCCATTTCGTTGAGGAAGGAGTAGCTCTTGTCTATTCCATATTTGGCTTAAGGAACTTTATCTGTGCTCATTTCAATCTCTGGTTTTATGCAGCACCCCAACTCACCTTTACCCTTAAGCAAGCATAAGTTGGTTTTCTAAATTTGAGACCCTGTTCTGTTCTGTAATTCAGTTCCTGTGTAGCCAAGTTTCCATTCCGTGTATTACTGATATCTTATGATGTTTCTTTTTCTGTGTGACTTATTTCAGTTAGAATCATCATACCTGAATCCACTCATTGTGCTGCTAAGGGCCTCATGACACAGATTTCATTGCTGAGTGATATTGCTTTGTAAGTAAATACCACAACTTCTTTATCCATTTTTCACTTTCTGCGATGTTGAACTTGTACTGTAAACGAGGTTCTTGTAAACAGAGGCGTCCCAAACTTTGGGGTGGCTGTGTCTTTTTGATTTTAATTTCCCTAAGCTATAGGACCATAAGTGGAAGTGCCCTAGGTTCTGTTGCTTTGTTTTTTAGATGTTTCAGGAAACACCATACACTTCTCCCGAGTGGTTGTTGGCAATTTACATCCCACCCATCAGCATAACAAGGCTCCCAGTTCTCCATGGCCTGTCCTGCCTTTCTGGATTTTACCCTTTTTTCAGATGACCCTTTTGACAAGGAGAAAGTGAGACTTCATTGTAGTGCAGATTTCCTTTGCAAGCTTGCTTGGTTGGCCAAAAAGGGCGTATGCGTTTTTTCCTGAATATATTCAGGAAGAAACGCATACGCCCTTTTTGGCCAAGTGCATCATTGTGGACGTTCTGCCTCTTTTCCTATGCTTTCAATGCAATTCCAGTCTACCTCCTGAAATCGGTTTCCTGCAATTCTGCCCCACTTTCAAGTCCTCTTGGCAGCCTTACTTCAGTCTATTTTTGGACGATAGCTGTCATTTATAACTCTGCAGGTTTGTGAATTACAGTGCCCCTGAGCTCCTTTCTTCAATTCGCTTTCTTTTGAGCTGGCCGCAACACCGCAGGATGGCTTCAGGCCCTAATCTGGTTCCGGCACGGCACGCTGAGCCTCTGGTTATTTCCTCTTCCTGGTGGGAAATGAGAGTTAAATTTGCCCGTCCAGACACCTCCAGCTAGTCTCTCATTGGTTCTCGCTATTCCTGTTCATCTTCCGCAGAAATTGCAAACTGGGCCAAACAGGAGGTTAAAGGCACTGACTCTCCAAGTCGGGAGAGTGTTAGTAAAGCGTCTGGAATGTTGCACCCGAGTACCAGGGGAGGAAAACTGAGACATATTTGAACACGTCTCCCGAGCACATGGTTGATCATACTCTGGGTTCCACATGCATGTTTTAGCTGAAGGAAGAAAACCTAAAACCTGGGTAGTTGAAACCCGTGGAATGGGTACCATGCAATATGACTTCAAAGGGTCTTCATTTGCTCACCGAACCTCTCCAATCCTATCACTGCTGCGTTTATGCCCTGTACACATGCTTGATTCTCTTTCGGAGACATAGCAATCCCTAGGTTTTAAGATACTTACTAGTCAGGTACATTCTTAGGCGTTTAATATGCGGTGTTGAGTCCATTTCTTTGAGCAAGGAGTAGCTCTTGTCTATTCCATATTTGGCTTAAGGAACTTTATCTGTGCTCATTTCAATCTCTGGTTTTATGCAGCACCCCAACTCACCTTTCCCCTTAAGCAAGCATAAGTTGGTTTTCTAAATTTGAGACCCTGTTCTGTTCTGTAATTTAGTTCCTGTGTAGCCAACTTTACATTCCGTGTATTACTGATATGTTATGATGTTTCTTTTTCTGTGTGACTTATTTCAGTTAGAATCGTCATACCTGAATCCACTCATTGTGCTGCTAAGGGCCTGATGACACAGATTTCATTGCTGAGTGATATTGCTTTGTAAGTAAATACCACAACTTCTTTATCCATTTTTCACTTTCTGCGATGTTGAATTTGTACTATAAACGAGGTTCTTGTAAACAGAGCCGTTCCAAACTTTGGGGTGGCTGTGTCTTTTTGATTTTAATTTCCCTAAGCTATAGGACCATAAGTGGAAGTGCCCTAGGTTCTGTTGCTTTGTTTTTTAGATGTTTCAGGAAACACCATACACTTCTCCCGAGTGGTTCTTGGCAGTTTACATCCCGCCCATCAGCATAACAAGGCTCCCAGTTCTCCATGGCCTGTCCTGCCTTTCTGGATTTTACACTTTTTTCAGATGGCCCTTTTGACCGGGGGGAAGTGAGACTTCATTGTAGTGCAGATTTCCTTTGCAAGCTTGCTTGGTTGGCCAAAAAGGGCGTATGCGTTTTTTCCTGAATATATTCAGGAAAAAACGCATACGCCCTTTTTGGCCAAGTGCATCATTGTGGACGTTCTGCCTCTTTTCCTATGCTTTCAATGCAATTCCAGTCTACCTCCTGAAATTGGTTTCCTGCAATTCTGCCCCGCTTTCAAGTCCTCTTGGCAGCCTTACTTCAGTCTATTTTTGGACGATAGCTGTCTTGTATAACTCTGCAGTTTTGTGAATTACAGTGCCCCTGAGCTCCTTTCTTCAACTCGCTTTCTTGTGACCTGGCCGCAACACCGCAGGATGGCTTCAGGCCCTAATCTGGTTCCGGCACGGCACGCTGAGCCTTTGGTTATTTCCTCTTCCTGGTGGGAAATGAGAGTTAAATTTGCCCGTCCAGACACCTCCAGCTAGTCTCTCATTGGTTCTCGCTATTCCTGTTCATCTTCCAAGAAATAGCAAACTGGGCCAAACAGGAGGTTAAAGGGACTGACTCTCCAAGTCGGGAGAGTGTTAGTAAAGCGTCTGGAATGTTGCACCCGAGGACCAGGGTACGAAAACTGAGACATATTTGAACACGTCTCCCAATCACATGGTTGATCATACTCTAGGTTCCACATGCATGTTTTAGCTGAAGGAAGAATACCTTAAACCTGGGTATTTGAAACCCGTGTAATGGGTACCATGCAATATGACTTCAAAGGGTCTTCATTTGCTCACGAACCTCTCAAATCCTATCACTGCTGCGTTTATGCCCCTGTACACATGCTTGATTCTCTTTCGGAGACATAGCAATCTATAGGTTTTAAGATACTTACTAGTCAGGTACATTCTTAGGCGTTTAATATGCGGTGTTGAGTCCATTTCGTTGAGCAAGGAGTAGTTCTTGGCTATTCCATATTTGGCTTAAGGAACTTTATCTGTGCTCATTTCAATCTCTGGTTTTATGCAGCACCCCAACTCACCTTTCCCCTTAAGCAAGCATAAGTTGGTTTTCTAAATTTGAGACCATGTTCTGTTTTGGAATGCAGTTCCTGTGTAGCCAAGTTTACATTCCGTGTATTACTGATATCTTATGATGTTTCTTTTTCTGTGTGACTTATTTCAGTTAGAATCATCGTACCTGAATCCACTCATTATGCTGCTACGGGCCTGATAACATAGATTTCATTGCTGAGTGATACTGCATTGTACGTAAGTACCACAGGTTCTTTATCCATTTTTCATTTCTGTGATATTGAACTTCTACGGTAAACGAGGTTCTTGTAAACAGAGGCGTCCCAAACTTTTGGGTGGCTGTGTCTTTTTGATTTTAATTTCCCTAAGCTATAGGACCATAAGTGGAAGTGCCCTAGGCTCTGTTGCTTTGTTTTTTAGATGTTTCTGGAAACACCATACACTTCTCCTGAGTGTCTGTTGGCAATTTACATCCCGCCCATCAGCATAACAAGGCTCCCAGTTCTCCATAGCCTGTCCTGCCTTTCTGGATTTTACACTTTTTTCAGATGGCCCTTTTGACCGGGGGGAAGTGAGACTTCATTGTAGTGCAGATTTCCTTTGCAAGCTTGCTTGGTTGGCCAAAAAGGGCGTATGCGTTATTTCCTGAATATATTCAGGAAAAAACCCATACGCACTTTTTGGCCAAGTGCATCATTGTGGACGTTCTGCCTCTTTTCCTATGCTTTCAATGCAATTCCAGTCTACCTCCTGAAATCGGTTTCCTGCAATTCTGCCCCGCTTTCAAGTCCTCTTGGCAGCCTTACTTCAGTGTATTTTTGGACGATAGCTGTCATTTATAACTCTGCAGGTTTGTGAATTACAGTGCCCCTGAGCTCCTTTCTTCAACTCGCTTTCTTGTGACCTGGCCGCAACACCACAGGATGGCTTCAGGCCCTAATCTGGTTCCGGCCTGGCATGCTGAGCCTTTGGTTAATTCCTCTTCCTGGTGGGAAATGAGAGTTAAATTTGCCCGTCCAGACACCTCCAGCTAGCCTCTCATTGGTTCTCGCTATTCCTGTTCATCTTCCGCAGAAATTGCAAACTGGGCCAAACAGGAGGTTAAAGGGACTGACTCTCCAAGTGGGGAGAGTGTTATTAAAGCGTCTGGAATGTTGCACCCGAGTACCAGGGTACGAAAACTGAGACATATTTGAACACGTCTCCCGTTCACATGGTTGATCATACTCTGGGTTCCACATGCATGTTTTAGCTGAAGGAAGAATACCTTAAACCTGGAGAGTTGAGACCCGTGTAATGGGTACCATGCAATATGACTTCAAAGGGTCTTCATTTGCTCACCGAACCTCTCCAATCCTATCACTGCTGCGTTTATGCCCCTGTACACATGCTTGATTCTCTTTTGGAGACATAGCAATCCATAGGTTTTAAGATACTTACTAGTCAGGTACATTCTTAGGCGTTTAATATGGGGTTTTGAGTCCATTTCGTTGAGCAAGGAGTAGCTCTTGTCTATTCCATATTTGGCTTAAGGAACTTTATCTGTGCTCATTTCAATCTCTGGTTTTATGCAGCACCCCAACTCACCTTTCCCCTTAAGCAAGCATAAGTTGGTTTTCTAAATTTGAGACCCTTTTCTGTTCTGTAATTCAGTTCCTGTGTAGCCAAGTTTACATTCCGTGTATTACTGATATCTTATGATGTTTCTTTTTCTGTGTGACTTATTTCAGTTAGAATCATCATACCTGAATCCACTCATTGTGCTGCTAAGGGCCTGATGACACAGATTTCATTGCTGAGTGATATTGCTTTGTAAGTAAATACCACAACTTCTTTATCCATTTTTCACTTTCTGCGATGTTGAATTTGTACTATAAACGAGGTTCTTGTAAACAGAGCCGTTCCAAACTTTGGGGTGGCTGTGTCTTTTTGATTTTAATTTCCCTAAGCTATAGGACCATAAGTGGAAGTGCCCTAGGTTCTGTTGCTTTGTTGTATAGATGTTTCAGGAAACACCATACACTTCTCCCGAGTGGTTCTTGGCAATTTACATCCCGCCCATCAGCATAACAAGGCTCCCAGTTCTCCATGGCCTGTCCTGCCTTTCTGGATTTTACACTTTTTTCAGATGGCCCTTTTGACCGGGGGGAAGTGAGACTTCATTGTAGTGCAGATTTCCTTTGCAAGCTTGCTTGGTTGGCCAAAAAGGGCGTATGCGTTTTTTCCTGAATATATTCAGGAAAAAACGCATACGCCCTTTTTGGCCAAGTGCATCATTGTGGACGTTCTGCCTCTTTTCCTATGCTTTCAATGCAATTCCAGTCTACCTCCTGAAATCGGTTTCCTGCAATTCTGCCCCGCTTTCAAGTCCTCTTGGCAGCCTTACTTCAGTCTATTTTTGGACGATAGCTGTCTTGTATAACTCTGCAGTTTTGTGAATTACAGTGCCCCTGAGCTCCTTTCTTCAACTCGCTTTCTTGTGACCTGGCCGCAACACCGCAGGATGGCTTCAGGCCCTAATCTGGTTCCGGCACGGCACGCTGAGCCTTTGGTTATTTCCTCTTCCTGGTGGGAAATGAGAGTTAAATTTGCCCGTCCAGACACCTCCAGCTAGCCTCTCATTGGTTCTCGCTATTCCTGTTCATCTTCCGCAGAAATTGCAAACTGGGCCAAACAGGAGGTTAAAGGGAATGACTCTCCAAGTCGGGAGAGTGTTAGTAAAGCATCTGGAATGTTGCACCCGAGTACCAGGGTAGGAAAACTGAGACATATTTGAACACGTCTCCCGTTCACATGGTTGATCATACTCTGGGTTCCACATGCATGTTTTAGCTGAAGGAAGAATACCTTAAACCTGGAGAGTTGAGACCCGTGGAATGGGTACCGTGCAATATGACTTCAAAGGGTCTTCATTTGCTCACCGAACCTCTCCAATCCTATCACTGCTGCGTTTATGCCCCTGTACACACGCTTGATTCTCTTTTGGAGACATAGCAATCCATAGGTTTTAAGATACTTACTAGTCAGGTACATTCTTAGGCGTTTAATATGGGGTTTTGAGTCCATTTCATTGAGCAAGTAGTAGCTCTTGTCTATTCCATATTTGGCTTAAGGAACTTTATCTGTGCTCATTTCAATCTCTGGTTTTATGCAGCACCCCAACTCACCTTTCTCCTTAAGCAAGCATAAGTTGGTTTTCTAAATTTGAGACCCTGTTCTGTTTTGGAATGCAGTTCCTGTGTAGCCAAGTTCACATTCCGTGTATTACTGATATCTTATGATGTTTCTTTTTCTGTGTGACTTATTTCAGTTAGAATCATCGTACCTGAATCCACTCATTATGCTGCTACGGGCCTGATGACATAGATTTCATTGCTGAGTGATACTGCATTGTACGTAAGTACCACAAGTTCTTTATCCATTTTTCACTTTCTGTGATATTGAACTTGTACGGTAAACGAGGTTCTTGTAAACGGAGGCGTCCCAAACTTTGGGGTGGCTGTGTCTTTTTGATTTTAATTTCCCTAAGCTATAGGACCATAAGTGGAAGTGCCCTAGGCTCTGTTGCTTTGTTTTTTAGATGTTTCAGGAAACACCATACACTTCTCCTGAGTGTCTTTTGGCAATTTACATCCCGCCCAACAGCATAACAAGGCTCCCAGTTCTCCATGGCCTATCCTGCCTTTCTGGATTTTACACTTTTTTCAGATGGCCCTTTTGACCTGGGGGAAGTGAGACTTCATTGTAGTGCAGATTTCCTTTGCAAGTTTGCTTGGTTGGCCAAAAAGGGCGTATGCGTTTTTTCCTGAATATATTCAGGAAAAAACGCATACGCCCTTTTTGGCCAAGTGCATCATTGTGGACGTTGTGCCTCTTTTCCTATGCTTTCAATGCAATTCCAGTCTACCTCCTGAAATCGGTTTCCTGCAATTCTGCCCCGCTTTCAAGTCCTCTTGGCAGCCTTACTTCAGTCTATTTTTGGATGATAGCTGTCATTTATAACTCTGCAGGTTTGTGAATTACAGTGCCCCTGAGCTCGTTTCTTCAACTCGCTTTCTTGTGAGCTGGCCACAACACCGCAGGATGGCTTCAGGCCCTAATCTGCTTCCGGCACGGCACGCTGAGCCTTTGGTTATTTCCTCTTCCTGGTGGGAAATGAGAGTTAAATTTGCCCGTCCAGACACCTCCAGCTAGTCTCTCATTGGTTCTCGCTATTCCTGTTCATCTTCCGCAGAAATTGCAAACTGGGCCAAACAGGAGGTTAAAGGCGCTGACTCTCCAAGTGGGGAGAGTGTTAGTAAAGCGTCTGGAATGTTGCACCCGAGTACCAGGGGAGGAAAACTGAGACATATTTGAACACGTCTCCCGTTCACATGGTTGATCATACTTGGGTTCCACATGCATGTTTTAGCTGAAGGAAGAATACCTTAAACCTGGAGAGTTAAGACCCCTGTAATGGGTACCATGCAATATGACTTCAAAGGGTCTTCATTTGCTCACCGAACCTCTCCAATCCTATCACTGCTGCGTTTATGCCCCTGTACACATGCTTGATTCTCTTTCGGAGACATAGCAATCCATAGGTTTTAAGATACTTACTAGTCAGGTACATTCTTAGGCGTTTAATATGCGGTGTTGAGTCCATTTCATTGAGCAAGGAGTAGCTCTTGTCTATTCCATATTTGGCTTAAGGAACTTTATCTGTGCTCATTTCGATCTCTGGTTTTATGCAGCACCCCAACTCACCTTTCCCCTTAAGCAAGCATAAGTTGGTTTTCTAAATTTGAGACCCTGTTCTGTTCTGTAATTCAGTTCCTGTGTAGCCAAGTTTCCATTCCGTGTATTACTGATATCTTATGATGTTTCTTTTTCTGTGTGACTTATTTCAGTTAGAATCATCGTACCTGAATCCACTCATTATGCTGCTACGGGCCTGATGACATAGATTTCATTGCTGAGTGATACTGCATTGTACGTAAGTACCACAAGTTCTTTATCCATTTTTCACTTTCTGTGATATTGAACTTGTACGGTAAACGAGGTTCTTGTAAACGGAGGCGTCCCAAACTTTGGGGTGGCTGTGTCTTTTTGATTTTAATTTCCCTAAGCTATAGGACCATAAGTGGAAGTGCCCTAGGCTCTGTTGCTTTGTTTTTTAGGTGTTTCAGGAAACACCATACACTTCTCCCGAGTGTCTGTTGGCAATTTACATCCCACCCATCAGCATAACAAGGCTCCCAGTTCTCCATGGCCTGTCCTGCCTTTCTGGATTTTACACTTTTTTCAGATGGCCCTTTTGACCGGGGGGAAGTGAGACTTCATTGTAGTGCAGATTTCCTTTGCAAGTTTGCTTGGTTGGCCAAAAAGGGCGTATGCGTTTTTTCCTGAATATATTCAGGAAAAAACGCATACGCCCTTTTTCGCCAAGTGCATCATTGTGGACGTTGTGCCTCTTTTCCTATGCTTTCAATGCAATTCCAGTCTACCTCCTGAAATCGGTTTCCTGCAATTCTGCCCCGCTTTCAAGTCCTCTTGGCAGCCTTACTTCAGTCTATTTTTGGATGATAGCTGTCATTTATAACTCTGCAGGTTTGTGAATTACAGTGCCCCTGAGCTCGTTTCTTCAACTCGCTTTCTTGTGAGCTGGCCACAACACCGCAGGATGGCTTCAGGCCCTAATCTGCTTCCGGCACGGCACGCTGAGCCTTTGGTTATTTCCTCTTCCTGGTGGGAAATGAGAGTTAAATTTGCCCGTCCAGACACCTCCAGCTAGTCTCTCATTGGTTCTCGCTATTCCTGTTCATCTTCCGCAGAAATTGCAAACTGGGCCAAACAGGAGGTTAAAGGCGCTGACTCTCCAAGTGGGGAGAGTGTTAGTAAAGCGTCTGGAATGTTGCACCCGAGTACCAGGGGAGGAAAACTGAGACATATTTGAACACGTCTCCCGTTCACATGGTTGATCATACTTGGGTTCCACATGCATGTTTTAGCTGAAGGAAGAATACCTTAAACCTGGAGAGTTAAGACCCCTGTAATGGGTACCATGCAATATGACTTCAAAGGGTCTTCATTTGCTCACCGAACCTCTCCAATCCTATCACTGCTGCGTTTATGCCCCTGTACACATGCTTGATTCTCTTTCGGAGACATAGCAATCCATAGGTTTTAAGATACTTACTAGTCAGGTACATTCTTAGGCGTTTAATATGCGGTGTTGAGTCCATTTCGTTGAGCAAGGAGTAGCTCTTGTCTATTCCATATTTGGCTTAAGGAACTTTATCTGTGCTCATTTCGATCTCTGGTTTTATGCAGCACCCCAACTCACCTTTCCCCTTAAGCAAGCATAAGTTGGTTTTCTAAATTTGAGACCCTGTTCTGTTCTGTAATTCAGTTCCTGTGTAGCCAAGTTTCCATTCCGTGTATTACTGATATCTTATGATGTTTCTTTTTCTGTGTGACTTATTTCAGTTAGAATCATCGTACCTGAATCCACTCATTATGCTGCTACGGGACTGATGACATAGATTTCATTGCTGAGTGATACTGCATTGTACGTAAGTACCACAAGTTCTTTATCCATTTTTCACTTTCTGTGATATTGAACTTGTACGGTAAACGAGGTTCTTGTAAACGGAGGCGTCCCAAACTTTGGGGTGGCTGTGTCTTTTTGATTTTAATTTCCCTAAGCTATAGGACCATAAGTGGAAGTGCCCTAGGCTCTGTTGCTTTGTTTTTTAGGTGTTTCAGGAAACACCATACACTTCTCCCGAGTGTTTGTTGGCAATTTACATCCCACCCATCAGCATAACAAGGCTCCCAGTTCTCCATGGCCTGTCCTGCCTTTCTGGATTTTACACTTTTTTCAGATGGCCCTTTTGACCGGGGGGAAGTGAGACTTCATTGTAGTGCAGATTTCCTTTGCAAGTTTGCTTGGTTGGCCAAAAAGGGCGTATGCGTTTTTTCCTGAATATATTCAGGAAAAAACGCATACGCCCTTTTTGGCCAAGTGCATCATTGTGGACGTTCTGCCTCTTTTCCTATGCTTTCAATGCAATTCCAGTCTACCTCCTGAAATCGGTTTCCTGCAATTCTGCCCCACTTTCAAGTCCTCTTGGCAGCCTTACTTCAGTCTATTTTTGGACGATAGCTGTCATTTATAACTCTGCAGGTTTGTGAATTACAGTGCCCCTGAGCTCCTTTCTTCAACTCGCTTTCTTGTGACCTGGCCGCAACACCGCAGGCTGGCTTCAGGCCCTAATCTGGATCCGGCACGGCACGCTGAACCTCTGCTTATTTCCTCTTCCTGGTGGGAAATGAGAGTTAAATTTGCCCGTCCAGACACCTCCAGCTAGTCTCTCATTGGTTCTCGCTATTCCTGTTCATCTTCCGCAGAAATTGCAAACTGGGCCAAACAGGAGGTTAAAGGCGCTGACTCTCCAAGTGGGGAGATTGTTAGTAAAGCGTCTGGAATGTTGCACCCGAGTACCAGGGTACGAAAACTGAGACATATTTGAACACGTCTCCCGATCACATGGTTGATCATACTTGGGTTCCACATGCATGTTTTAGCTGAAGGAAGAATACCTTAAACCTGGAGAGTTAAGACCCGTGGAATGGGTACCATGCAATATGACTTCAAAGGGTCTTCATTTGCTCACCGAACCTCTCCAATCCTATCACTGCTGCGTTTATGCCCCTGTACACATGCTTGATTCTCTTTCGGAGACATAGCAATCCATAGGTTTTAAGATACTTACTAGTCAGGTACATTCTTAGGCGTTTAATATGGGGTGTTGAGTCCATTTCGTTGAGGAAGGAGTAGCTCTTGTCTATTCCATATTTGGCTTAAGGAACTTTATCTGTGCTCATTTCAATCTCTGGTTTTATGCAGCACCCCAACTCACCTTTACCCTTAAGCAAGCATAAGTTGGTTTTCTAAATTTGAGACCCTGTTCTGTTCTGTAATTCAGTTCCTGTGTAGCCAAGTTTCCATTCCGTGTATTACTGATATCTTATGATGTTTCTTTTTCTGTGTGACTTATTTCAGTTAGAATCATCATACCTGAATCCACTCATTGTGCTGCTAAGGGCCTCATGACACAGATTTCATTGCTGAGTGATATTGCTTTGTAAGTAAATACCACAACTTCTTTATCCATTTTTCACTTTCTGCGATGTTGAACTTGTACTGTAAACGAGGTTCTTGTAAACAGAGGCGTCCCAAACTTTGGGGTGGCTGTGTCTTTTTGATTTTAATTTCCCTAAGCTATAGGACCATAAGTGGAAGTGCCCTAGGTTCTGTTGCTTTGTTTTTTAGATGTTTCAGGAAACACCATACACTTCTCCCGAGTGGTTGTTGGCAATTTACATCCCACCCATCAGCATAACAAGGCTCCCAGTTCTCCATGGCCTGTCCTGCCTTTCTGGATTTTACCCTTTTTTCAGATGACCCTTTTGACAAGGAGAAAGTGAGACTTCATTGTAGTGCAGATTTCCTTTGCAAGCTTGCTTGGTTGGCCAAAAAGGGCGTATGCGTTTTTTCCTGAATATATTCAGGAAGAAACGCATACGCCCTTTTTGGCCAAGTGCATCATTGTGGACGTTCTGCCTCTTTTCCTATGCTTTCAATGCAATTCCAGTCTACCTCCTGAAATCGGTTTCCTGCAATTCTGCCCCACTTTCAAGTCCTCTTGGCAGCCTTACTTCAGTCTATTTTTGGACGATAGCTGTCATTTATAACTCTGCAGGTTTGTGAATTACAGTGCCCCTGAGCTCCTTTCTTCAATTCGCTTTCTTTTGAGCTGGCCGCAACACCGCAGGATGGCTTCAGGCCCTAATCTGGTTCCGGCACGGCACGCTGAGCCTCTGGTTATTTCCTCTTCCTGGTGGGAAATGAGAGTTAAATTTGCCCGTCCAGACACCTCCAGCTAGTCTCTCATTGGTTCTCGCTATTCCTGTTCATCTTCCGCAGAAATTGCAAACTGGGCCAAACAGGAGGTTAAAGGCACTGACTCTCCAAGTCGGGAGAGTGTTAGTAAAGCGTCTGGAATGTTGCACCCGAGTACCAGGGGAGGAAAACTGAGACATATTTGAACACGTCTCCCGATCACATGGTTGATCATACTCTGGGTTCCACATGCATGTTTTAGCTGAAGGAAGAAAACCTAAAACCTGGGTAGTTGAAACCCGTGGAATGGGTACCATGCAATATGACTTCAAAGGGTCTTCATTTGCTCACCGAACCTCTCCAATCCTATCACTGCTGCGTTTATGCCCTGTACACATGCTTGATTCTCTTTCGGAGACATAGCAATCCCTAGGTTTTAAGATACTTACTAGTCAGGTACATTCTTAGGCGTTTAATATGCGGTGTTGAGTCCATTTCTTTGAGCAAGGAGTAGCTCTTGTCTATTCCATATTTGGCTTAAGGAACTTTATCTGTGCTCATTTCAATCTCTGGTTTTATGCAGCACCCCAACTCACCTTTCCCCTTAAGCAAGCATAAGTTGGTTTTCTAAATTTGAGACCCTGTTCTGTTCTGTAATTTAGTTCCTGTGTAGCCAACTTTACATTCCGTGTATTACTGATATGTTATGATGTTTCTTTTTCTGTGTGACTTATTTCAGTTAGAATCGTCATACCTGAATCCACTCATTGTGCTGCTAAGGGCCTGATGACACAGATTTCATTGCTGAGTGATATTGCTTTGTAAGTAAATACCACAACTTCTTTATCCATTTTTCACTTTCTGCGATGTTGAATTTGTACTATAAACGAGGTTCTTGTAAACAGAGCCGTTCCAAACTTTGGGGTGGCTGTGTCTTTTTGATTTTAATTTCCCTAAGCTATAGGACCATAAGTGGAAGTGCCCTAGGTTCTGTTGCTTTGTTTTTTAGATGTTTCAGGAAACACCATACACTTCTCCCGAGTGGTTCTTGGCAGTTTACATCCCGCCCATCAGCATAACAAGGCTCCCAGTTCTCCATGGCCTGTCCTGCCTTTCTGGATTTTACACTTTTTTCAGATGGCCCTTTTGACCGGGGGGAAGTGAGACTTCATTGTAGTGCAGATTTCCTTTGCAAGCTTGCTTGGTTGGCCAAAAAGGGCGTATGCGTTTTTTCCTGAATATATTCAGGAAAAAACGCATACGCCCTTTTTGGCCAAGTGCATCATTGTGGACGTTCTGCCTCTTTTCCTATGCTTTCAATGCAATTCCAGTCTACCTCCTGAAATTGGTTTCCTGCAATTCTGCCCCGCTTTCAAGTCCTCTTGGCAGCCTTACTTCAGTCTATTTTTGGACGATAGCTGTCTTGTATAACTCTGCAGTTTTGTGAATTACAGTGCCCCTGAGCTCCTTTCTTCAACTCGCTTTCTTGTGACCTGGCCGCAACACCGCAGGATGGCTTCAGGCCCTAATCTGGTTCCGGCACGGCACGCTGAGCCTTTGGTTATTTCCTCTTCCTGGTGGGAAATGAGAGTTAAATTTGCCCGTCCAGACACCTCCAGCTAGTCTCTCATTGGTTCTCGCTATTCCTGTTCATCTTCCAAGAAATAGCAAACTGGGCCAAACAGGAGGTTAAAGGGACTGACTCTCCAAGTCGGGAGAGTGTTAGTAAAGCGTCTGGAATGTTGCACCCGAGGACCAGGGTACGAAAACTGAGACATATTTGAACACGTCTCCCAATCACATGGTTGATCATACTCTAGGTTCCACATGCATGTTTTAGCTGAAGGAAGAATACCTTAAACCTGGGTATTTGAAACCCGTGTAATGGGTACCATGCAATATGACTTCAAAGGGTCTTCATTTGCTCACGAACCTCTCAAATCCTATCACTGCTGCGTTTATGCCCCTGTACACATGCTTGATTCTCTTTCGGAGACATAGCAATCTATAGGTTTTAAGATACTTACTAGTCAGGTACATTCTTAGGCGTTTAATATGCGGTGTTGAGTCCATTTCGTTGAGCAAGGAGTAGTTCTTGGCTATTCCATATTTGGCTTAAGGAACTTTATCTGTGCTCATTTCAATCTCTGGTTTTATGCAGCACCCCAACTCACCTTTCCCCTTAAGCAAGCATAAGTTGGTTTTCTAAATTTGAGACCATGTTCTGTTTTGGAATGCAGTTCCTGTGTAGCCAAGTTTACATTCCGTGTATTACTGATATCTTATGATGTTTCTTTTTCTGTGTGACTTATTTCAGTTAGAATCATCGTACCTGAATCCACTCATTATGCTGCTACGGGCCTGATAACATAGATTTCATTGCTGAGTGATACTGCATTGTACGTAAGTACCACAGGTTCTTTATCCATTTTTCATTTCTGTGATATTGAACTTCTACGGTAAACGAGGTTCTTGTAAACAGAGGCGTCCCAAACTTTGGGGTGGCTGTGTCTTTTTGATTTTAATTTCCCTAAGCTATAGGACCATAAGTGGAAGTGCCCTAGGCTCTGTTGCTTTGTTTTTTAGATGTTTCTGGAAACACCATACACTTCTCCTGAGTGTCTGTTGGCAATTTACATCCCGCCCATCAGCATAACAAGGCTCCCAGTTCTCCATAGCCTGTCCTGCCTTTCTGGATTTTACACTTTTTTCAGATGGCCCTTTTGACCGGGGGGAAGTGAGACTTCATTGTAGTGCAGATTTCCTTTGCAAGCTTGCTTGGTTGGCCAAAAAGGGCGTATGCGTTATTTCCTGAATATATTCAGGAAAAAACCCATACGCACTTTTTGGCCAAGTGCATCATTGTGGACGTTCTGCCTCTTTTCCTATGCTTTCAATGCAATTCCAGTCTACCTCCTGAAATCGGTTTCCTGCAATTCTGCCCCGCTTTCAAGTCCTCTTGGCAGCCTTACTTCAGTGTATTTTTGGACGATAGCTGTCATTTATAACTCTGCAGGTTTGTGAATTACAGTGCCCCTGAGCTCCTTTCTTCAACTCGCTTTCTTGTGACCTGGCCGCAACACCGCAGGATGGCTTCAGGCCCTAATCTGGTTCCGGCCTGGCATGCTGAGCCTTTGGTTAATTCCTCTTCCTGGTGGGAAATGAGAGTTAAATTTGCCCGTCCAGACACCTCCAGCTAGCCTCTCATTGGTTCTCGCTATTCCTGTTCATCTTCCGCAGAAATTGCAAACTGGGCCAAACAGGAGGTTAAAGGGACTGACTCTCCAAGTGGGGAGAGTGTTATTAAAGCGTCTGGAATGTTGCACCCGAGTACCAGGGTACGAAAACTGAGACATATTTGAACACGTCTCCCGTTCACATGGTTGATCATACTCTGGGTTCCACATGCATGTTTTAGCTGAAGGAAGAATACCTTAAACCTGGAGAGTTGAGACCCGTGTAATGGGTACCATGCAATATGACTTCAAAGGGTCTTCATTTGCTCACCGAACCTCTCCAATCCTATCACTGCTGCGTTTATGCCCCTGTACACATGCTTGATTCTCTTTTGGAGACATAGCAATCCATAGGTTTTAAGATACTTACTAGTCAGGTACATTCTTAGGCGTTTAATATGGGGTTTTGAGTCCATTTCGTTGAGCAAGGAGTAGCTCTTGTCTATTCCATATTTGGCTTAAGGAACTTTATCTGTGCTCATTTCAATCTCTGGTTTTATGCAGCACCCCAACTCACCTTTCCCCTTAAGCAAGCATAAGTTGGTTTTCTAAATTTGAGACCCTTTTCTGTTCTGTAATTCAGTTCCTGTGTAGCCAAGTTTACATTCCGTGTATTACTGATATCTTATGATGTTTCTTTTTCTGTGTGACTTATTTCAGTTAGAATCATCATACCTGAATCCACTCATTGTGCTGCTAAGGGCCTGATGACACAGATTTCATTGCTGAGTGATATTGCTTTGTAAGTAAATACCACAACTTCTTTATCCATTTTTCACTTTCTGCGATGTTGAATTTGTACTATAAACGAGGTTCTTGTAAACAGAGCCGTTCCAAACTTTGGGGTGGCTGTGTCTTTTTGATTTTAATTTCCCTAAGCTATAGGACCATAAGTGGAAGTGCCCTAGGTTCTGTTGCTTTGTTGTATAGATGTTTCAGGAAACACCATACACTTCTCCCGAGTGGTTCTTGGCAATTTACATCCCGCCCATCAGCATAACAAGGCTCCCAGTTCTCCATGGCCTGTCCTGCCTTTCTGGATTTTACACTTTTTTCAGATGGCCCTTTTGACCGGGGGGAAGTGAGACTTCATTGTAGTGCAGATTTCCTTTGCAAGCTTGCTTGGTTGGCCAAAAAGGGCGTATGCGTTTTTTCCTGAATATATTCAGGAAAAAACGCATACGCCCTTTTTGGCCAAGTGCATCATTGTGGACGTTCTGCCTCTTTTCCTATGCTTTCAATGCAATTCCAGTCTACCTCCTGAAATCGGTTTCCTGCAATTCTGCCCCGCTTTCAAGTCCTCTTGGCAGCCTTACTTCAGTCTATTTTTGGACGATAGCTGTCTTGTATAACTCTGCAGTTTTGTGAATTACAGTGCCCCTGAGCTCCTTTCTTCAACTCGCTTTCTTGTGACCTGGCCGCAACACCGCAGGATGGCTTCAGGCCCTAATCTGGTTCCGGCACGGCACGCTGAGCCTTTGGTTATTTCCTCTTCCTGGTGGGAAATGAGAGTTAAATTTGCCCGTCCAGACACCTCCAGCTAGTCTCTCATTGGTTCTCGCTATTCCTGTTCATCTTCCAAGAAATAGCAAACTGGGCCAAACAGGAGGTTAAAGGGACTGACTCTCCAAGTCGGGAGAGTGTTAGTAAAGCGTCTGGAATGTTGCACCCGAGGACCAGGGTACGAAAACTGAGACATATTTGAACACGTCTCCCAATCACATGGTTGATCATACTCTGGGTTCCACATGCATGTTTTAGCTGAAGGAAGAATACCTTAAACCTGGGTATTTGAAACCCGTGTAATGGGTACCATGCAATATGACTTCAAAGGGTCTTCATTTGCTCACGAACCTCTCAAATCCTATCACTGCTGCGTTTATGCCCCTGTACACATGCTTGATTCTCTTTCGGAGACATAGCAATCTATAGGTTTTAAGATACTTACTAGTCAGGTACATTCTTAGGCGTTTAATATGCGGTGTTGAGTCCATTTCGTTGAGCAAGGAGTAGTTCTTGGCTATTCCATATTTGGCTTAAGGAACTTTATCTGTGCTCATTTCAATCTCTGGTTTTATGCAGCACCCCAACTCACCTTTCCCCTTAAGCAAGCATAAGTTGGTTTTCTAAATTTGAGACCATGTTCTGTTTTGGAATGCAGTTCCTGTGTAGCCAAGTTTACATTCCGTGTATTACTGATATCTTATGATGTTTCTTTTTCTGTGTGACTTATTTCAGTTAGAATCATCGTACCTGAATCCACTCATTATGCTGCTACGGGCCTGATGACATAGATTTCATTGCTGAGTGATACTGCATTGTACGTAAGTACCACAGGTTCTTTATCCATTTTTCATTTCTGTGATATTGAACTTCTACGGTAAACGAGGTTCTTGTAAACAGAGGCGTCCCAAACTTTGGGGTGGCTGTGTCTTTTTGATTTTAATTTCCCTAAGCTATAGGACCATAAGTGGAAGTGCCCTAGGCTCTGTTGCTTTGTTTTTTAGATGTTTCTGGAAACACCATACACTTCTCCCCAGTGGTTGTTGGCAATTTACATCCCGCCCATCAGCATAACAAGGCTCCCAGTTCTCCATGGCCTGTCCTGCCTTTCTGGATTTTACACTTTTTTCAGATGGCCCTTTTGACCGGGGGGAAGTGAGACTTCATTGTAGTGCAGATTTCCTTTGCAAGCTTGGTTGGTTGGCCAAAAAGGGCGTATGCGTTTTTTCCTGAATATATTCAGGAAAAAACCCATACGCACTTTTTGGCCAAGTGCATCATTGTGGACGTTCTGCCTCTTTTCCTATGCTTTCAATGCAATTCCAGTCTACCTCCTG
This sequence comes from Delphinus delphis, assembly GCF_949987515.2. Taxonomy (NCBI): domain Eukaryota; kingdom Metazoa; phylum Chordata; class Mammalia; order Artiodactyla; family Delphinidae; genus Delphinus; species Delphinus delphis. The sequence goes on from NC_082688.1 coordinate 116,018,942, forward strand.
AAATCGGTTTCCTGCAATTCTGCCCCGCTTTCAAGTCCTCTTGGCAGCCTTACTTCAGTGTATTTTTGGACGATAGCTGTCATTTATAACTCTGCAGGTTTGTGAATTACAGTGCCCCTGAGCTCCTTTCTTCAACTCGCTTTCTTGTGACCTGGCCGCAACACCGCAGGATGGCTTCAGGCCCTAATCTGGTTCCGGCCTGGCATGCTGAGCCTTTGGTTAATTCCTCTTCCTGGTGGGAAATGAGAGTTAAATTTGCCCGTCCAGACACCTCCAGCTAGCCTCTCATTGGTTCTCGCTATTCCTGTTCATCTTCCGCAGAAATTGCAAACTGGGCCAAACAGGAGGTTAAAGGGACTGACTCTCCAAGTGGGGAGAGTGTTATTAAAGCGTCTGGAATGTTGCACCCGAGTACCAGGGTACGAAAACTGAGACATATTTGAACACGTCTCCCGTTCACATGGTTGATCATACTCTGGGTTCCACATGCATGTTTTAGCTGAAAGAAGAATACCATAAACTTGGAGAGTTGAGACCCGTGTAATGGGTACCATGCAATATGACTTCAAAGGGTCTTCATTTGCTCACGAACCTCTCCAATCCTATCACTGCTGCATTTCTGCCCCTGTACACATGCTTGATTCTCTTTCGGAGACATAGCAATCCATAGGTTTTAAGATACTTACTAGTCAGGTACATTCTTAGGCGTTTAATATGGGGTTTTGAGTCCATTTCGTTGAGCAAGGAGTAGCTCTTGTATATTCCATATTTGGCTTAAGGAACTTTATCTGTGCTCATTTCAATCTCTGGTTTTATGCAGCACCCCAACTCACCTTTCCTCTTAAGCAAGCATATGTTAGTTTTCTAAATTTGAGACCCTGTTCTGTTCTGTAATTCAGTTCCTGTGTAGCCAAGTTTACATTCCGTGTATTATTGATATCTTATGATGTTTCTTTTTCTGTGTGACTTATTTCAGTTAGAATCATCATACCTGAATCCACTCATTGTGCTGCTAAGGGCCTGATGACACAGATTTCATTCCTGAGTGATATTGCTTTGTAAGTAAATACCAGAACTTCTTTATCCATTTTTCACTTTCTGCGATGTTGAACTTGTACTGTAAACGAGGTTCTTGTAAACAGAGCCGTTCCAAACTCTGGGGTGGCTGTGTCTTTTTGATTTTAATTTCCCTAAGCTATAGGACCATAAGTGGAAGTGCCCTAGGTTCTGTTGCTTTGTTTTTTAGTTGTTTCAAGAAACACCATACACTTCTCCCAAGTGGTTCTTGGCAATTTACATCCCGCCCATCAGCATAACAAGGCTCCCAGTTCTCCATGGCCTGTCCTGCCTTTCTGGATTTTACAGTTTTTTCAGATGGCCCTTTTGACCGGGGGTAAGTGAGACTTCATTGTAGTGCAGATTTCCTTTGCAAGCTTGCTTGGTTGGCCAAAAAGGGCGTATGCGTTTTTTCCTGAATATATTCAGGAAAAAACGCATACGCCCTTTTTGGCCAAGTGCATCATTGTGGACGTTCTGCCTCTTTTCCTATGCTTTCAATGCAATTCCAGCCTACCTCCTGAAATCGGTTTCCTGCAATTCTGCCCCGCTTTCAAGTCCTCTTGGCAGCCTTACTTCAGTGTATTTTTGGACGATAGCTGTCATTTATAACTCTGCAGGTTTGAGAATTACAGTGACCCTGAGCTCCTTTCTTCAACTCGCTTTCTTGTGACCTGGCCGCAACACCGCTGGATGGCTTCAGGCCCTAATCTGGTTCCGGCCTGGCATGCTGAGCCTTTGGTTAATTCCTCTTCCTGGTGGGAAATGAGAGTTAAATTTGCCCGTCCAGACACCTCCAGCTAGCCTCTCATTGGTTCTCGCTATTCCTGTTCATCTTCCGCAGAAATTGCAAACTGGGCCAAACAGGAGGTTAAAGGGACTGACTCTCCAAGTCGGGAGAGTGTTAGTAAAGCGTCTGGAATGTTGCACCCGAGGACCAGGGTACGAAAACTGAGACATATTTGAACACGTCTCCCGTTCACATGGTTGATCATACTCTGGGTTCCACATGCATGTTTTAGCTGAAGGAAGAATACCTTAAACCTGGAGAGTTGAGACCCGTGAAATGGGTACCATGCAATATGACTTCAAAGGGTCTTCATTTGCTCACCGAACCTCTCCAATCCTATTACTGCTGCGTTTATGCCCCTGTACACACGCTTGATTCTCTTTTGGAGACATAGCAATCCATAGGTTTTAAGATACTTACTAGTCAGGTACATTCTTAGGCGTTTAATATGGGGTTTTGAGTCCATTTCGTTGAGCAAGGAGTAGCTCTTGTCTATTCCATATTTGGCTTAAGGAACTTTATCTGTGCTCATTTCAATCTCTGGTTTTATGCAGCACCCCAACTCACCTTTCCCCTTAAGCAAGCATAAGTTGGTTTTCTAAATTTGAGACCCTGTTCTGTTTTGGAATGCAGTTCCTGTGTAGCCAAGTTTACATTCCGTGTATTAGTGATATCTTATGATGTTTCTTTTTCTGTGTGACTTATTTCAGTGAGAATTATCATACCTGAATCCACTCATTTTGCTGCTAAGGGCCTGATGACACAGATTTCATTGCTGAGTGATATTGCTTTGTAAGTAAATACCACAACTTCTTTATCCATTTTTCACTTTCTGCGATGTTGAACTTGTACTGTAAACGAGGTTCTTGTACACAGAGCCGTTCTAAACTTTGGGGTGGCTGTGTCTTTTTCATTTTAATTTCCCTAAGCTATAGGACCATAAGTGGAAGTGCCCTAGGCTCTGTTGCTTTGTTTTTTAGTTGTTTCAGGAAACACCATACACTTCTCCCAAGTGGTTCTTGGCAATTTACATCTCGCCCATCAGCATAACAAGGCTCCCAGTTCTCCATGGCCTGTCCTGCCTTTCTGGATTTTACACTTTTTTCAGATGGCCCTTTTGACCGGGGGGAAGTGAGACTTCATTGTAGTGCAGATTTCCTTTGCAAGCTTGCTTGGTTGGCCAAAAAGGACGTATGCGTTTTTTCCTGAATATATTCAGGAAAAAACGCATACGCCCTTTTTGGCCAAGTGCATCATTGTGGACGTTCTGCCTCTTTTCCTATGCTTTCAATGCAATTCCAGTCTACCTCCTGAAATCGGTTTCCTGCAATTCTGCCCCGCTTTCAAGTCCTCTTGGCAGCCTTACTTCAGTCTATTTTTGGACGATAGCTGTCATTTATAACTCTGCAGGTTTGTGAATTACAGTGCCCCTGAGCTCCTTTCTTCAACTCGCTTTCTTGTGACCTGGCCGCAACACCGCAGGATGGCTTCAGGCCCTAATCTGGTTCCGGCCCGGCATGCTGAGCCTTTGGTTAATTCCTCTTCCTGGTGGGAAATGAGAGTTAAATTTGCCCGTCCAGACACCTCCAGCTAGCCTCTCATTGGTTCTCGCTATTCCTGTTCATCTTCCGCAGAAATTGCAAACTGGGCCAAACAGGAGGTTAAAGGGACTGACTCTCCAAGTCGGGAGAGTGTTAGTAAAGCGTCTGGAATGTTGCACCCGAGTACCAGGGGAGGAAAACTGAGACATATTTGAACACGTCTCCCGTTCACATGGTTGATCATACTCTGGGTTCCACATGCATGTTTTAGCTGAAGGAAGAATACCTTAAACCTGGAGAATTGAAACCCGTGGAATGGGTACCATGCAATATGACTTCAAAGGGTCTTCATATGCTCACCGAACCTCTCCAATCCTATCACTGCTGCGTTTATGCCCCTGTACACATGCTTGATTCTCTTTCGGAGACATAGCAATCCATAGGTTTTAAGATACTTACTAGTCAGGTGCATTCTTAGGCGTTTAATATGGGGTTTTGTGTCCATTTCATTGAGCAAGGAGTAGCTCTTGTCTATTCCATATCTGGCTTAAGGAACTTTATCTGTGCTCATTTCAATCTCTGGTTTTATGCAGCACCCCAACTCACCTTTCCCTTTAAGCAAGCATAAGTTGGTTTTCTAAATTTGTGACCCTGTTCTGTTTTGGAATGCAGTTCCTGTGTAGCCAAGTTTACATTCCGTGTATTAGTGATATCTTATGATGTTTCTTTTTCTGTGTGACTTATTTCAGTTAGAATCATCGTACCTGAATCCACTCATGATGCTGCTACGGGCCTGATGACATAGATTTCATTACTGAGTGATACTGCATTGTACGTAAGTACCACAAGTTCTTTATCCATTTTTCACTTTCTGTGATATTGAACTTGTACGGTAAACGAGGTTCTTGTAAACGGAGGCGTCCCAAACTTTGGGGTGGCTGTGTCTTTTTGATTTTAATTTCCCTAATCTATAGGACCATAAGTGGAAGTGCCCTAGGCTCCGTTGCTTTGTTTTTTAGATGTTTCAGGAAACACCATACACTTCTCCCGAGTGTCTGTTGGCAATTTACATCCCGCCCATCAGCATAACAAGGCTCCCAGTTCTCCATGGCCTGTCCTGCCTTTCTGGATTTTACACTTTTTTCAGATGGCCCTTTTGACCGGGGGAAAGTGAGACTTCATTGTAGTGCAGGTTTCCTTTGCAAGCTTGCTTGGTTGGCCAAAAAGTGCGTATGCGTTTTTTCCTGAATATATTCAGGAAAAAACGCATACGCCCTTTTTGGCCAAGTGCATCATTGTGGACGTTCTGCCTCTTTTCCTATGCTTTCAATGCAATTCCAGTCTACCTCCTGAAATCGGTTTCCTGCAATTCTGCCCCGCTTTCAAGTCCTCTTGGCAGCCTTACTTCAGTCTATTTTTGGACGATAGCTGTCATTTATAACTCTGCAGGTTTGTGAATTACAGTGCCCCAGAGCTCCTTTCTTCAACTCGCTTTCTTTTGAGCTGGCCGCAACACCGCAGGATGGCTTCAGGCCCTAATCTGGTTCCGGTACGGCACGCTGAGCCTTTGGTTATTTCCTCTTCCTGGTGGGAAATGAGAGTTAAATTTGCCCGTCCAGACACCTCCAGCTAGCCTCTCATTGGTTCTCGCTATTCCTGTTCATCTTCCGCAGAAATTGCAAACTGGGCCAAACAGGAGGTTAAAGGCGCTGACTCTCCAAGTGGGGAGAGTGTTAGTAAAGCGTCTGGAATGTTGCACCCGAGTACCAGGGTACGAAAACTGAGACATATTTGAACACGTCTCCCAATCACATGGTTGATCATACTCTGGGTTCCACATGCATGTTTTAGCTGAAGGAAGAATACCTTAAACCTGGAGAGTTAAGACCCGTGGAATGGGTACCATGCAATATGACTTCAAAGGGTCTTCATTTGCTCACCGAACATCTCCAATCCTATCACTGCTGCGTTTATGCCCCTGTACACATGCTTGATTCTCTTTCGGAGACATAGCAATCCATAGGTTTTAAGATACTTACTAGTCAGGTACATTCTTAGGCGTTTAATATGCGGTGTTGAGTCCATTTCGTTGAGTAAGGAGTAGCTCTTGTCTATTCCATAGTTGGCTTAAGGAACTTTATCTGTGCTCATTTCAATCTCTGGTTTTATGCAGCACCCCAACTCACCTTTACCCTTAAGCAAGCATAAGTTGGTTTTCTAAATTTGAGAACCTGTTCTGTTCTGTAATTCAGTTCCTGTGTAGCCAAGTTTCCATTCCGTGTATTACTGATATCTTATGATGTTTCTTTTTCTGTGTGACTTATTTCAGTTAGAATCATCATACCTGAATCCACTCATTATGCTGCTAAGGGCCTGATGACATAGATTTCATTGCTGAGTGATACTGCATTGTACGTAAGTACCACAAGTTCTTTATCCATTTTTCACTTTCTGTGATATTGAACTTGTACGGTAAACGAGGTTCTTGTAAACAGAGGCGTCCCAAACTTTGGGGTGGCTGTGTCTTTTTGATTTTAATTTCCCTAAGCTATAGGACCATAAGTGGAAGTGCCCTAGGCTCTGTTGCTTTGTTTTTTAGATGTTTCAGGAAACACCATACACTTCTCCCAAGTGTCTGTTGGCAATTTACATCCCGCCCATCAGCATAACAAGGCTCCCAGTTCTCCATGGCCTGTCCTGCCTTTCTGGATTTTACACTTTTTTCAGATGGCCCTTTTGACCGGGGGGAAGTGAGACTTCATTGTAGTGCAGATTTCCTTTGCAAGTTTGCTTGGTTGGCCAAAAAGGGCGTATGCGTTTTTTCCTGAATATATTCAGGAAAAAACGCATACGCCCTTTTTGGCCAAGTGCATCATTGTGGACGTTCTGCCTCTTTTCCTATGCTTTCAATGCAATTCCAGTCTACCTCCTGAAATCGGTTTCCTGCAATTCTGCCCCGCTTTCAAGTCCTCTTGGCAGCCTTACTTCAGTCTATTTTTGGACGATAGCTGTCATTTATAACTCTGCAGGTTTGTGAATTACAGTGCCCTGAGCTTCTTTCTTCAACTCGCTTTCTTGTGACCTGGCCGCAACACCGCAGGTTGTCTTCAGGCCCTAATCTGGTTCCGGCACGGCACGCTGAGCCTTTGGTTAATTCCTCTTCCTGGTGGGAAATGAGAGTTAAATTTGCCCATCCAGACACCTCCAGCTAGTCTCTCATTGGTTCTCGCTATTCCTGTTCATCTTCCACAGAAATTGCAAACTGGGCCAAACAGGAGGTTAAAGGCGCTGACTCTCCAAGTGGGGAGAGTGTTAGTAAAGCGTCTGGAATGTTGCACCCGAGTACCAGGGTACGAAAACTGAGATATATTTGAACACGTCTCCCGATCACATGGTTCATCATACTCTAGGTTCCACATGCATGTTTTAGCTGAAGGAAGAATACCTTAAACCTGGGTAGTTGAAACCCGTGGAATGGGTACCATGCAATATGACTTCAAAGGGTCTTCATTTGCTCACGAACCTCTCCAATCCTATCACTGCTGCGTTTATGCCCCTGTACACATGCTTGATTCTCTTTCGGAGACATAGCAATCCATAGGTTTTAAGATACTTACTAGTCAGGTACATTCTTAGGCGTTTAATATGGGGTGTTGAGTCCATTTCGTTGAGCAAGGAGTAGCTCTTGTCTATTCCATATTTGGCTTAAGGAACTTTATCTGTGCTCATTTCAATCTCTGGTTTTATGCAGCACCCGAACTCACCTTTACCCTTAAGCAAGCATAAGTTGGTTTTCTAAATTTGAGACCCTGTTCTGTTCTGTAATTCAGTTCCTGTGTAGCCAAGTTTACATTCCGTGTATTAGTGATATCTTATGATGTTTCTTTTTCTGTGTGACTTATTTCAGTTAGAATCATCGTACCTGAATCCACTCATTATGCTGCTACGGGCCTGATGACATAGATTTCATTGCTGAGTGATACTGCATTGTACGTAAGTACCACAAGTTCTTTATCCATTTTTCACTTTCTGTGATATTGAACTTGTACGGTAAATGAGGTTCTTGTAAACAGAGGCGTCCCAAACTTTGGGGTGGCTGTTTCTTTTTGATTTTAATTTCCCTAAGCTATAGGACCATAAGTGGAAGTGCCCTAGGCTCTGTTGCTTTGTTTTTTAGATGTTTCAGGAAACACCATACACTTCTCCCCAGTGGTTGTTGGCAATTTACATCCCGCCCATCAGCATAACAAGGCTTCCAGTTCTCCATGGCCTGTCCTGCCTTTCTGGATTTTACACTTTTTTCAGATGGCCCTTTTGACCGGGGGGAAGTGAGACTTCATTGTAGTGCAGATTTCCTTTGCAAGCTTGCTTGGTTGGCCAAAAAGGGCGTATGCGTTTTTTCCTGAATATATTCAGGAAAAAACGCATACGCCCTTTTTGGCCAAGTGCATCATTGTGGACGTTCTGCCTCTTTTCCTATGCTTTCAATGCAATTCCAGTCTACCTCCTGAAATCGGTTTCCTGCAATTCTGCCCCACTTTCAAGTCCTCTTGGCAGCCTTACTTCAGTCTATTTTTGGACGATAGCTGTCATTTATAACTCTGCAGGTTTGTGAATTACAGTGCCCCTGAGCTCCTTTCTTCAACTCGCTTTCTTGTGACCTGGCCGCAACACCGCAGGATGGCTTCAGGCCCTAATCTGGTTCCGGCACGGCACGCTGAGCCTCTGGTTATTTCCTCTTCCGGGTGGGAAATGAGAGTTAAATTTGCCCGTCCAGACACCTCCAGCTAGTCTCTCATTGGTTCTCGCTATTCCTGTTCATCTTCCGCAGAAATTGCAAACTGTGCCAAACAGGAGGTTAAAGGCGCTGACTCTCCAAGTGGGGAGAGTGTTAGTAAAGCGTCTGGAATGTTGCACCCGAGTACCAGGGGAGGAAAACTGAGACATATTTGAACACGTCTCCCGATCACATGGTTGATCATACTCTGGGTTCCACATGCATGTTTTAGCTGAAGGAAGAATACCTAAAACCTGGGTAGTTGAAACCCGTGGAATGGGTACCATGCAATATGACTTCAAAGGGTCTTCATTTGCTCACAGAACCTCTCCAATCCTATCACTGCTGCGTTTATGCCCCTGTACACATGCTTGATTCTCTTTCGGAGACATAGCAATCCCTAGGTTTTAAGATACTTACTAGTCAGGTACATTCTTAGGCGTTTAATATGGGCTGTTGAGTCCATTTCTTTGAGCAAGGAGTAGCTCTTGTTTATTCCATATTTGGATTAAGGAACTTTATCTGTGCTCATTTCAATCTCTGGTTTTATGCAGCACCCCAACTCACCTTTACCCTTAAGCAAGCATAAGTTGGTTTTCTAAATTTGAGACCCTGTTCTGTTCTGTAATTCAGTTCCTGTGTAGCCAAGTTTCCATTCCGTGTATTATTGATATCTTATGATGTTTCTTTTTCTGTGTGACTTATTTCAGTTAGAATCATCATACCTGAATCCACTCATTGTGCTGCTAAGGGCCTGATGACACAGATTTCATTGCTTGGTGATATTGCTTTGTAAGTAAATACCACAACTTCTTTATCCATTTTTCACTTTCTGCGATGTTGAACTTGTTCTGTAAAAGAGGTTCTTGTAAACAGAGGCGTCCCAAACTTTGGGGTGGCTGTGTCTTTATGATTTTAATTTCCCTAAGCTATAGGACCATAAGTGGAAGTGCCGTAGGTTCTGTTGCTTTGTTTTTTAGATGTTTCAGGAAACACCATACACTTCTCCCAGGTGGTTGTTGGCAATTTACATCCCGCCCATCAGCATAACAAGGCTCCCAGTTCTCCATGGCCTGTCCTGCCTTTCTGGATTTTACACTTTTTTCAGATGGCCCTTTTGACCGGGGGGAAGTGAGACTTCATTGTAGTGCAGATTTCCTTTGCAAGCTTGCTTGGTTGGCCAAAAAGGGCGTATGCGTTTTTTCCTGAATATATTCAGGAAAAAACGCATACGCCCTTTTTGGCCAAGTGCATCATTGTGGACGTTCTGCCTCTTTTCCTATGCTTTCAATGCAATTCCAGTCTACCTCCTGAAATCGGTTTCCTGCAATTCTGCCCCGCTTTCAAGTCCTCTTGGCAGCCTTACTTCAGTATATTTTTGGACGATAGCTGTCATTTATAACTCTGCAGGTTTGTGAATTACAGTGCCCCTGAGCTCCTTTCTTCAACTCGCTTTCTTTTGAGCTGGCCGCAACACCGCAGGATGGCTTCAGGCCCTAATCTGGTTCCGGTACGGCACGCTGAGCCTTTGGTTATTTCCTCTTCCTGGTGGGAAATGAGAGTTAAATTTGCCCGTCCAGACACCTCCAGCTAGTCTCTCATTTGTTCTCGCTATTCCTGTTCATCTTCCGCAGAAATTGCAAACTGGGCCAAACAGGAGGTTAAAGGCGCTGACTCTCCAAGTGGGGAGAGTGTTAGTAAAGCGTCTGGAATGTTGCACCCGAGTACCAGGGGAGGAAAACTGAGACATATTTGAACACGTCTCCCGTTCACATGGTTGATCATACTTGGGTTCCACATGCATGTTTTAGCTGAAGGAAGAATACCTTAAACCTGGAGAGTTAAGACCCCTGTAATGGGTACCATGCAATATGACTTCAAAGGGTCTTCATTTGCTCACCGAACCTCTCCAATCCTATCACTGCTGCGTTTATGCCCCTGTACACATGCTTGATTCTCTTTCGGAGACATAGCAATCCATAGGTTTTAAGATACTTACTAGTCAGGTACATTCTTAGGCGTTTAATATGCGGTGTTGAGTCCATTTCGTTGAGCAAGGAGTAGCTCTTGTCTATTCCATATTTGGCTTAAGGAACTTTATCTGTGCTCATTTCGATCTCTGGTTTTATGCAGCACCCCAACTCACCTTTCCCCTTAAGCAAGCATAAGTTGGTTTTCTAAATTTGAGACCCTGTTCTGTTCTGTAATTCAGTTCCTGTGTAGCCAAGTTTCCATTCCGTGTATTACTGATATCTTATGATGTTTCTTTTTCTGTGTGACTTATTTCAGTTAGAATCATCGTACCTGAATCCACTCATTATGCTGCTACGGGCCTGATGACATAGATTTCATTGCTGAGTGATACTGCATTGTACGTAAGTACCACAAGTTCTTTATCCATTTTTCACTTTCTGTGATATTGAACTTGTACGGTAAACGAGGTTCTTGTAAACGGAGGCGTCCCAAACTTTGGGGTGGCTGTGTCTTTTTGATTTTAATTTCCCTAAGCTATAGGACCATAAGTGGAAGTGCCCTAGGCTCTGTTGCTTTGTTTTTTAGGTGTTTCAGGAAACACCATACACTTCTCCCGAGTGTCTGTTGGCAATTTACATCCCGCCCATCAGCATAACAAGGCTCCCAGTTCTCCATGGCCTGTCCTGCCTTTCTGGATTTTACACTTTTTTCAGATGGCCCTTTTGACCGGGGGGAAGTGAGACTTCATTGTAGTGCAGATTTCCTTTGCAAGTTTGCTTGGTTGGCCAAAAAGGGCGTATGCGTTTTTTCCTGAATATATTCAGGAAAAAACGCATACGCCCTTTTTGGCCAAGTGCATCATTGTGGACGTTCTGCCTCTTTTCCTATGCTTTCAATGCAATTCCAGTCTACCTCCTGAAATCGGTTTCCTGCAATTCTGCCCCGCTTTCAAGTCCTCTTGGCAGCCTTACTTCAGTCTATTTTTGGACGATAGCTGTCATTTATAACTCTGCAGGTTTGTGAATTACAGTGCCCCTGAGCTCCTTTCTTCAACTCGCTTTCTTGTGACCTGGCCGCAACACCGCAGGATGGCTTCAGGCCCTAATCTGGTTCCGGCACGGCACGCTGAACCTCTGCTTATTTCCTCTTCCTGGTGGGAAATGAGAGTTAAATTTGCCCGTCCAGACACCTCCAGCTAGTCTCTCATTGGTTCTCGCTATTCCTGTTCATCTTCCGCAGAAATTGCAAACTGGGCCAAACAGGAGGTTAAAGGCGCTGACTCTCCAAGTGGGGAGAGTGTTAGTAAAGCGTCTGGAATGTTGCACCCGAGTACCAGGGTACGAAAACTGAGACATATTTGAACACGTCTCCCGATCACATGGTTGATCATACTCTGGGTTCCACATGCATGTTTTCGCTGAAGGAAGAATACCTAAAACCTTGGTAGTTGAAACCCGTGGAATGGGTACCATGCAATATGACTTCAAAGGGTCTTCATTTGCTCACAGAACCTCTCCAATCCTATCACTGCTGCGTTTATGCCCCTGTACACATGCTTGATTCTCTTTTGGAGACATAGCAATCCCTAGGTTTTAAGATACTTACTAGTCAGGTACATTCTTAGGCGTTTAATATGGGGTGTTTAGTCCATTTCTTTGAGCAAGGAGTAGCTCTTGTTTATTCCATATTTGGCTTAAGGAACTTTATCTGTGCTCATTTCAATCTCTGGTTTTATGCAGCACCCCAACTCACCTTTACCCTTAAGCAAGCATAAGTTGTTTTTCTAAATTTGAGACCCTGTTCTGTTCTGTAATTCAGTTCCTGTGTAGCCAAGTTTCCATTCCGTGTATTACTGATATCTTATGATGTTTCTTTTTCTGTGTGACTTATTTCAGTTAGAATCATCATACCTGAATCCACTCATTGTGCTGCTAAGGGCCTGATGACACAGATTTCATTGCTTGGTGATATTGCTCTGTAAGTAAATACCACAACTTCTTTATCCATTTTTCACTTTCTGCGATGTTGAACTTGTTCTGTAAAAGAGGTTCTTGTAAACAGAGGCGTCCCAAACTTTGGGGTGGCTGTGTCTTTTTGATTTTAATTTCCCTAAGCTATAGGACCATAAGTGGAAGTGCCCTAGGCTCTGTTGCTTTGTTTTTTAGATGTTTCAGGAAACACCATACACTTCTCCCAAGTGGTTGTTGGCAATTTACATCCCGCCCATCAGCATAACAAGGCTCCCAGTTCTCCATGGCCTGTCCTGCCTTTCTGGATTTTACACTTTTTTCAGATGGCCCTTTTGACCGGGGGGAAGTGAGACTTCATTGTAGTGCAGATTTCCTTTGCAAGCTTGCTTGGTTGGCCAAAAAGGGCGTATGCGTTTTTTCCTGAATATATTCAGGAAAAAACGCATACGCCCTTTTTGGCCAAGTGCATCATTGTGGACGTTCTGCCTCTTTTCCTATGCTTTCAATGCAATTCCAGTCTACCTCCTGAAATCGGTTTCCTGCAATTCTGCCCCGCTTTCAAGTCCTCTTGGCAGCCTTACTTCAGTCTATTTTTGGACGATAGCTGTCATTTATAACTCTGCAGGTTTGTGAATTACAGTGCCCCTGAGCTCCTTTCTTCAACTCGCTTTCTTGTGACCTGGCCGCAACACCGCAGGATGGCTTCAGGCCCTAATCTGGATCCGGCACGGCACGCTGAACCTCTGCTTATTTCCTCTTCCTGGTGGGAAATGAGAGTTAAATTTGCCCGTCCAGACACCTCCAGCTAGTCTCTCATTGGTTCTCGCTATTCCTGTTCATCTTCCGCAGAAATTGCAAACTGGGCCAAACAGGAGGTTAAAGGCGCTGACTCTCCAAGTGGGGAGATTGTTAGTAAAGCGTCTGGAATGTTGCACCCGAGTACCAGGGTACGAAAACTGAGACATATTTGAACACGTCTCCCGATCACATGGTTGATCATACTTGGGTTCCACATGCATGTTTTAGCTGAAGGAAGAATACCTTAAACCTGGAGAGTTAAGACCCGTGGAATGGGTACCATGCAATATGACTTCAAAGGGTCTTCATTTGCTCACCGAACCTCTCCAATCCTATCACTGCTGCGTTTATGCCCCTGTACACATGCTTGATTCTCTTTCGGAGACATAGCAATCCATAGGTTTTAAGATACTTACTAGTCAGGTACATTCTTAGGCGTTTAATATGGGGTGTTGAGTCCATTTCGTTGAGCAAGGAGTAGCTCTTGTCTATTCCATATTTGGCTTAAGGAACTTTATCTGTGCTCATTTCAATCTCTGGTTTTATGCAGCACCCCAACTCACCTTTACCCTTAAGCAAGCATAAGTTGGTTTTCTAAATTTGAGACCCTGTTCTGTTCTGTAATTCAGTTCCTGTGTAGCCAAGTTTCCATTCCGTGTATTACTGATATCTTATGATGTTTCTTTTTCTGTGTGACTTATTTCAGTTAGAATCATCATACCTGAATCCACTCATTGTGCTGCTAAGGGCCTCATGACACAGATTTCATTGCTGAGTGATATTGCTTTGTAAGTAAATACCACAACTTCTTTATCCATTTTTCACTTTCTGCGATGTTGAACTTGTACTGTAAACGAGGTTCTTGTAAACAGAGGCGTCCCAAACTTTGGGGTGGCTGTGTCTTTTTGATTTTAATTTCCCTAAGCTATAGGACCATAAGTGGAAGTGCCCTAGGTTCTGTTGCTTTGTTTTTTAGATGTTTCAGGAAACACCATACACTTCTCCCGAGTGGTTGTTGGCAATTTACATCCCACCCATCAGCATAACAAGGCTCCCAGTTCTCCATGGCCTGTCCTGCCTTTCTGGATTTTACCCTTTTTTCAGATGACCCTTTTGACAAGGAGAAAGTGAGACTTCATTGTAGTGCAGATTTCCTTTGCAAGCTTGCTTGGTTGGCCAAAAAGGGCGTATGCGTTTTTTCCTGAATATATTCAGGAAGAAACGCATACGCCCTTTTTGGCCAAGTGCATCATTGTGGACGTTCTGCCTCTTTTCCTATGCTTTCAATGCAATTCCAGTCTACCTCCTGAAATCGGTTTCCTGCAATTCTGCCCCACTTTCAAGTCCTCTTGGCAGCCTTACTTCAGTCTATTTTTGGACGATAGCTGTCATTTATAACTCTGCAGGTTTGTGAATTACAGTGCCCCTGAGCTCCTTTCTTCAATTCGCTTTCTTTTGAGCTGGCCGCAACACCGCAGGATGGCTTCAGGCCCTAATCTGGTTCCGGCACGGCACGCTGAGCCTCTGGTTATTTCCTCTTCCTGGTGGGAAATGAGAGTTAAATTTGCCCGTCCAGACACCTCCAGCTAGTCTCTCATTGGTTCTCGCTATTCCTGTTCATCTTCCGCAGAAATTGCAAACTGGGCCAAACAGGAGGTTAAAGGCACTGACTCTCCAAGTCGGGAGAGTGTTAGTAAAGCGTCTGGAATGTTGCACCCGAGTACCAGGGGAGGAAAACTGAGACATATTTGAACACGTCTCCCGATCACATGGTTGATCATACTCTGGGTTCCACATGCATGTTTTAGCTGAAGGAAGAAAACCTAAAACCTGGGTAGTTGAAACCCGTGGAATGGGTACCATGCAATATGACTTCAAAGGGTCTTCATTTGCTCACCGAACCTCTCCAATCCTATCACTGCTGCGTTTATGCCCTGTACACATGCTTGATTCTCTTTCGGAGACATAGCAATCCCTAGGTTTTAAGATACTTACTAGTCAGGTACATTCTTAGGCGTTTAATATGCGGTGTTGAGTCCATTTCTTTGAGCAAGGAGTAGCTCTTGTCTATTCCATATTTGGCTTAAGGAACTTTATCTGTGCTCATTTCAATCTCTGGTTTTATGCAGCACCCCAACTCACCTTTACCCTTAAGCAAGCATAAGTTGGTTTTCTAAATTTGAGACCCTGTTCTGTTCTGTAATTCAGTTCCTGTGTAGCCAAGTTTCCATTCCGTGTATTACTGATATCTTATGATGTTTCTTTTTCTGTGTGACTTATTTCAGTTAGAATCATCATACCTGAATCCACTCATTGTGCTGCTAAGGGCCTGATGACATAGATTTCATTGCTGAGTGATATTGCTTTGTAAGTGATTACCACAACTTCTTTATCCATTTTTCACTTTCTGTGATGTTGAACTTGTACTGTAAACGAGGTTCTTGTAAACAGAGCCGTTCCAAACTTTGGGGTGGCTGTGTCTTTTTGATTTTAATTTCCCTAAGCTATAGGACCATAAGTGGAAGTGCCCTAGGCTCTGTTGCTTTGTTTTTTAGATGTTTCAGGAAACACCATACACTTCTCCCAAGTGTCTGTTGGCAATTTACATCCCGCCCATCAGCATAACAAGGCTCCCAGTTCTCCATGGCCTGTCCTGCCTTTCTGGATTTTACACTTTTTTCAGATGGCCCTTTTGACCGGGGGGAAGTGAGACTTCATTGTAGTGCAGATTTCCTTTGCAAGCTTGCTTGGTTGGCCAAAAAGGGCGTATGCGTTTTTTCCTGAATATATTCAGGAAAAAACGCATACGCCCTTTTTGGCCAAGTGCATCATTGTGGACGTTCTGCCTCTTTTCCTATGCTTTCAATACAATTCCAGTCTACCTCCTGAAATCGGTTTCCTGCAATTCTGCCCCGCTTTCAAGTCCTCTTGGCAGCCTTACTTCAGTCTAATTTTGGACGATAGCTGTCATTTATAACTCTGCAGGTTTGTGAATTACAGTGCCCCTGAGTTCATTTCTTCAACTCGCTTTCTTGTGACCTGGCCGCAACACCGCAGGATGGCTTCAGGCCCTAATCTGGTTCCGGCCCGGCATGTTGAGCCTTTGGTTAATTCCTCTTCCTGTTGGGAAATGAGAGTTAAATTTGCCCGTCCAGACACCTCCAGCTAGCCTCTCATTGGTTCTCGCTATTCCTGTTCATCTTCCGCAGAAATTGCAAACTGGGCCAAACAGGAGGTTAAAGGGACTGACTCTCCAAGTCGGGAGAGTGTTAGTAAAGCATCTGGAATGTTGCACCCGAGTACGAGGGTAGGAAAACTGAGACATATTTGAACACGTCTCCCGTTCACATGGTTGATCATACTCTGGGTTCCACATGCATGTTTTAGCTGAAGGAAGAATACCTTAAACCTGGAGAGTTGAGAGCCGTGGAATGGGTACCGTGCAATATGACTTCAAAGGGTCTTCATTTGCTCACGAACCTCTCCAATCCTATCACTGCTGCGTTTATGCCCCTGTACACAGGCTTGATTCTCTTTTGGAGACATAGCAATCCATAGGTTTTAAGATACTTACTAGTCAGGTACATTCTTAGGCGTTTAATATGGGGTTTTGAGTCCATTTCGTTGAGCAAGGAGTAGCTCTTGTCTATTCCATATTTGGCTTAAGGAACTTTATCTGTGCTCATTTCAATCTCTGGTTTTATGCAGCACCCCAACTCACCTTTCCCCTTAAGCAAGCATAAGTTGGTTTTCTAAATTTGAGACCCTGTTCTGTTTTGGAATGCAGTTCCTGTGTAGCCAAGTTTCCATTCCGTGTATTACTGATATCTTATGATGTTTCTTTTTCTGTGTGACTTATTTCAGTTAGAATCATCGTACCTGAATCCACTCATTATGCTGCTACGGGCCTGATGACATAGATTTCATTGCTGAGTGATACTGCATTGTACGTAAGTACCACAAGTTCTTTATACATTTTTCACTTTCTGTGATATTGAACTTGTACGGTAAACGAGGTTCTTGTAAACGGAGGCGTCCCAAACTTTGGGGTGGCTGTGTCTTTTTGATTTTAATTTCCCTAAGCTATAGGACCATAAGTGGAAGTGCCCTAGGCTCTGTTGCTTTGTTTTTTAGATGTTTCAGGAAACACCATACACTTCTCCTGAGTGTCTGTTGGCAATTTACATCCCGCCCATCAGCATAACAAGGCTCCCAGTTCTCCATGGCCTATCCTGCCTTTCTGGATTTTACACTTTATTCAGATGGCCCTTTTGACCGGGGGGAAGTGAGACTTCATTGTAGTGCAGATTTCCTTTGCAAGTTTGCTTGGTTGGCCAAAAAGGGCGTATGCGTTTTTTCCTGAATATATTCAGGAAAAAACGCATACGCCCTTTTTGGCCAAGTGCATCATTGTGGACGTTCTGCCTCTTTTCCTATGCTTTCAATGCAATTCCAGTCTACCTCCTGAAATCGGTTTCCTGTAATTCTGCCCCGCTTTCAAGTCCTCTTGGCAGCCTTACTTCAGTCTATTTTTGGACGATAGCTGTCATTTATAACTCTGCAGGTTTGTGAATTACAGTGCCCCTGAGCTCCTTTCTTCAACTCGCTTTCTTGTGACCTGGCCGCAACACCGCAGGATGTCTTCAGGCCCTAATCTGGTTCTGGCATGGCACGCTGAGCCTTTGGTTAATTCCTCTTCCTGGTGGGAAATGAGAGTTAAATTTGCCCATCCAGACACCTCCAGCTAGTCTCTCATTAGTTCTCGCTATTCCTGTTCATCTTCCACAGAAATTGCAAACTGGGCCAAACAGGAGGTTAAAGGGACTGACTCTCCAAGTCGAGAGAGTGTTAGTAAAGCATCTGGAATGTTTCACCCGAGTACCAGGGTACGAAAACTGAGACATATTTGAACACGTCTCCCGATCACATGGTTGATCATACTCTGGGTTCCACATGCATGTTTTAGCTGAAGGAAGAATACCTAAAACCTGGGTAGTTGAAACCCGTGGAATGGGTACCATGCAATATGACTTTAAAGGGTCTTCATTTGCTCACCAAACCTCTCCAATCCTATCACTGCTGCGTTTATGCCCCTGTACACATGCTTGATTCTCTTTCGGAGACATAGCAATCCCTAGGTTTTAAGATACTTACTAGTCAGGTACATTCTTAGGCGTTTAATATGCGGTGTTGAGTCCATTTCGTTGAGCAAGGAGTAGCTCTTGTCTATTCCATATTTGGCTTAAGGAACTTTATCTGTGCTCATTTCAATCTCTGGTTTTATGCAGCACCCCAACTCACCTTTACCCTTAAGCAAGCATAAGTTGGTTTTCTAAATTTGAGACCCTGTTCTGTTCTGTAATTCAGTTCCTGTGTAGCCAAGTTTCCATTCCGTGTATTACTGATATCTTATGATGTTTCTTTTTCTGTGTGACTTATTTCAGTTAGAATCATCATACCTGAATCCACTCATTGTGCTGCTAAGGGCCTGATGACATAGATTTCATTGCTGAGTGATATTGTTTTGTAAGTGATTACCACAACTTCTTTATCCATTTTTCACTTTCTGCGATGTTGAACTTGTACTGTAAACGAGGTTCTTGTAAACAGAGGCGTCCCAAACTTTGGGGTGGCTGTGTCTTTTTGATTTTAATTTCCCTAAGCTATAGGACCATAAGTGGAAGTGCCCTAGGCTCTGTTGCTTTGTTTTTTAGATGTTTCAGGAAACACCATACACTTCTCCTGAGTGTCTGTTGGCAATTTACATCCCACCCATCAGCATAACAAGGCTCCCAGTTCTCCATGGCCTGTCCTGCCTTTCTGGATTTTACACTTTTTTCAGATGGCCCTTTTGACCGGGGGGAAGTGAGACTTCATTGTAGTGCAGATTTCCTTTGCAAGTTTGCTTGGTTGGCCAAAAAGGGCGTATGCGTTTTTTCCTGAATATATTCAGGAAAAAACGCATACGCCCTTTTTGGCCAAGTGCATCATTGTGGACGTTCTGCCTCTTTTCCTATGCTTTCAATGCAATTCCAGTCTACCTCCTGAAATCGGTTTCCTGCAATTCTGCCCCGCTTTCAAGTCCTCTTGGCAGCCTTACTTCAGTCTATTTTTGGACGATAGCTGTCATTTATAACTCTGCAGGTTTGTGAATTACAGTGCCCCTGAGCTCGTTTCTTCAACTCGCTTTCTTGTGAGCTGGCCGCAACACCGCAGGATGGCTTCAGGCCCTAATCTGGTTCCGGCACGGCATGCTGAGCCTTTGGTTATTTCCTCTTCCTGGTGGGAAATGAGAGTTAAATTTGCCCGTCCAGACACCTCCAGCTAGTCTCTCATTGGTTCTCGCTATTCCTGTTCATCTTCCGCAGAAATTGCAAACTGGGCCAAACAGGAGGTTAAAGGCGCTGACTCTCCAAGTGGGGAGAGTGTTAGTAAAGCGTCTGGAATGTTGCACCCGAGTACCAGGGTACGAAAACTGAGACATATTTGAACACGTCTCCCGATCACATGGTTGATCATACTTGGGTTCCACATGCATGTTTTAGCTGAAGGAAGAATACCTTAAACCTGGAGAGTTAAGACCCGTGTAATGGGTACCATGCAATATGACTTCAAAGGGTCTTCATTTGCTCACCGAACCTCTCCAATCCTATCACTGCTGCGTTTATGCCCCTGTACACATGCTTGATTCTCTTTCGGAGACATAGCAATCCATAGGTTTTAAGATACTTACTAGTCAGGTACATTCTTAGGCGTTTAATATGGGGTGTTGAGTCCATTTCGTTGAGCAAGGAGTCGCTCTTGTCTATTCCATATTTGGCTTAAGGAACTTTATCTGTGCTCATTTCAATCTCTGGTTTTATGCAGCACCCCAACTCACCTTTCCCCTTAAGCAAGCATAAGTTGGTTTTCTAAATTTGAGACCCTGTTCTGTTCTGTAATTCAGTTCCTGTGTAGCCAAGTTTCCATTCCGTGTATTAGTGATATCTTATGATGTTTCTTTTTCTGTGTGACTTATTTCAGTTAGAATCATCATACCTGAATCCACTCATTGTGCTGCTAAGGGCCTGATGACACAGATTTCATTGCTGAGTGATATTGCTTTGTAAGTAAATACCACAACTTCTTTATCCATTTTTCACTTTCTGCGATGTTGAACTTGTACTGTAAACGAGGTTCTTGTAAACAGAGGCGTCCCAAACTTTGGGGTGGCTGTGTCTTTTTGATTTTAATTTCCCTAAGCTATAGGACCATAAGTGGAAGTGCCCTAGGCTCTGTTGTTTTGTTTTTTAGATGTTTCAGGAAACACCATACACTTCTCCTGAGTGTCTGTTGGCAATTTACATCCCGCCCATCAGCATAACAAGGCTCCCAGTTCTCCATGGCCTATCCTGCCTTTCTGGATTTTACACTTTTTTCAGATGGCCCTTTTGACCGGGGGGAAGTGAGACTTCATTGTAGTGCAGATTTCCTTTGCAAGTTTGCTTGGTTGGCCAAAAAGGGCGTATGCGTTTTTTCCTGAATATATTCAGGAAAAAACGCATACGCCCTTTTTGGCCAAGTGCATCATTGTGGACGTTCTGCCTCTTTTCCTATGCTTTCAATGCAATTCCAGTCTACCTCCTGAAATCGGTTTCCTGTAATTCTGCCCCGCTTTCAAGTCCTCTTGGCAGCCTTACTTCAGTATATTTTTGGACGATAGCTGTCATTTATAACTCTGCAGGTTTGTGAATTACAGTGCCCCTGAGCTCCTTTCTTCAACTCGCTTTCTTGTGACCTGGCCGCAACACCGCAGGATGTCTTCAGGCCCTAATCTGGTTCTGGCATGGCACGCTGAGCCTTTGGTTAATTCCTCTTCCTGGTGGGAAATGAGAGTTAAATTTCCCATCCAGACACCTCCAGCTAGTCTCTCATTAGTTCTCGCTATTCCTGTTCATCTTCCACAGAAATTGCAAACTGGGCCAAACAGGAGGTTAAAGGGACTGACTCTCCAAGTCGAGAGAGTGTTAGTAAAGCATCTGGAATGTTGCACCCGATTACCAGGGTACGAAAACTGAGACATATTTGAACACGTCTCCCGATCACATGGTTGATGATACTCTGGGTTCCACATGCATGTTTTAGCTGAAGGAAGAATACCTAAAACCTGGGTAGTTGAAACCCGTGGAATGGGTACCATGCAATATGACTTTAAAGGGTCTTCATTTGCTCACCAAACCTCTCCAATCCTATCACTGCTGCGTTTATGCCCCTGTACACATGCTTGATTCTCTTTCGGAGACATAGCAATCCCTAGGTTTTAAGATACTTACTAGTCAGGTACATTCTTAGGCGTTTAATATGCGGTGTTGAGTCCATTTCGTTGAGCAAGGAGTAGCTCTTGTCTATTCCATATTTGGCTTAAGGAACTTTATCTGTGCTCATTTCAATCTCTGGTTTTATGCAGCACCCCAACTCACCTTTACCCTTAAGCAAGCATAAGTTGGTTTTCTAAATTTGAGACCCTGTTCTGTTCTGTAATTCAGTTCCTGTGTAGCCAAGTTTCCATTCCGTGTATTACTGATATCTTATGATGTTTCTTTTTCTGTGTGACTTATTTCAGTTAGAATCATCATACCTGAATCCACTCATTGTGCTGCTAAGGGCCTGATGACATAGATTTCATTGCTGAGTGATATTGCTTTGTAAGTGATTACCACAACTTCTTTATCCATTTTTCACTTTCTGCGATGTTGAACTTGTACTGTAAACGAGGTTCTTGTAAACAGAGCCGTTCCAAACTTTGGGGTGGCTGTGTCTTTTTGATTTTAATTTCCCTAAGCTATAGGACCATAAGTGGAAGTGCCCTAGGCTCTGTTGCTTTGTTTTTTAGATGTTTCAGGAAACACCATACACTTCTCCCAAGTGTCTGTTGGCAATTTACATCCCGCCCATCAGCATAACAAGGCTCCCAGTTCTCCATGGCCTGTCCTGCCTTTCTGGATTTTACACTTTTTTCAGATGGCCCTTTTGACTGGGGGGAAGTGAGACTTCATTGTAGTGCAGATTTCCTTTGCAAGCTTGCTTGGTTGGCCAAAAAGGGCGTATGCGTTTTTTCCTGAATATATTCAGGAAAAAACGCATACGCCCTTTTTGGCCAAGTGCATCATTGTGGACGTTCTGCCTCTTTTCCTATGCTTTCAATACAATTCCAGTCTACCTCCTGAAATCGGTTTCCTGCAAATCTGCCCCGCTTTCAAGTCCTCTTGGCAGCCTTACTTCAGTATATTTTTGGACGATAGCTGTCATTTATAACTCTGCAGGTTTGTGAATTACAGTGCCCCTGAGTTCATTTCTTCAACTCGCTTTCTTGTGACCTGGCCGCAACACCGCAGGATGGCTTCAGGCCCTAATCTGGTTCCGGCCCGGCATGTTGAGCCTTTGGTTATTTCCTCTTCCTGGTGGGAAATGAGAGTTAAATTTGCCCGTCCAGACACCTCCAGCTAGTCTCTCATTTGTTCTCGCTATTCCTGTTCATCTTCCGCAGAAATTGCAAACTGGGCCAAACAGGAGGTTAAAGGCGCTGACTCTCCAAGTGGGGAGAGTGTTAGTAAAGCGTCTGGAATGTTGCACCCGAGTACCAGGGGAGGAAAACTGAGACATATTTGAACACGTCTCCCGTTCACATGGTTGATCATACTTGGGTTCCACATGCATGTTTTAGCTGAAGGAAGAATACCTTAAACCTGGAGAGTTAAGACCCCTGTAATGGGTACCATGCAATATGACTTCAAAGGGTCTTCATTTGCTCACCGAACCTCTCCAATCCTATCACTGCTGCGTTTATGCCCCTGTACACATGCTTGATTCTCTTTCGGAGACATAGCAATCCATAGGTTTTAAGATACTTACTAGTCAGGTACATTCTTAGGCGTTTAATATGCGGTGTTGAGTCCATTTCGTTGAGCAAGGAGTAGCTCTTGTCTATTCCATATTTGGCTTAAGGAACTTTATCTGTGCTCATTTCGATCTCTGGTTTTATGCAGCACCCCAACTCACCTTTCCCCTTAAGCAAGCATAAGTTGGTTTTCTAAATTTGAGACCCTGTTCTGTTCTGTAATTCAGTTCCTGTGTAGCCAAGTTTCCATTCCGTGTATTACTGATATCTTATGATGTTTCTTTTTCTGTGTGACTTATTTCAGTTAGAATCATCGTACCTGAATCCACTCATTATGCTGCTACGGGCCTGATGACATAGATTTCATTGCTGAGTGATACTGCATTGTACGTAAGTACCACAAGTTCTTTATCCATTTTTCACTTTCTGTGATATTGAACTTGTACGGTAAACGAGGTTCTTGTAAACGGAGGCGTCCCAAACTTTGGGGTGGCTGTGTCTTTTTGATTTTAATTTCCCTAAGCTATAGGACCATAAGTGGAAGTGCCCTAGGCTCTGTTGCTTTGTTTTTTAGGTGTTTCAGGAAACACCATACACTTCTCCCGAGTGTCTGTTGGCAATTTACATCCCGCCCATCAGCATAACAAGGCTCCCAGTTCTCCATGGCCTGTCCTGCCTTTCTGGATTTTACACTTTTTTCAGATGGCCCTTTTGACCGGGGGGAAGTGAGACTTCATTGTAGTGCAGATTTCCTTTGCAAGTTTGCTTGGTTGGCCAAAAAGGGCGTATGCGTTTTTTCCTGAATATATTCAGGAAAAAACGCATACGCCCTTTTTGGCCAAGTGCATCATTGTGGACGTTCTGCCTCTTTTCCTATGCTTTCAATGCAATTCCAGTCTACCTCCTGAAATCGGTTTCCTGCAATTCTGCCCCGCTTTCAAGTCCTCTTGGCAGCCTTACTTCAGTCTATTTTTGGACGATAGCTGTCATTTATAACTCTGCAGGTTTGTGAATTACAGTGCCCCTGAGCTCCTTTCTTCAACTCGCTTTCTTGTGACCTGGCCGCAACACCGCAGGATGGCTTCAGGCCCTAATCTGGTTCCGGCACGGCACGCTGAACCTCTGCTTATTTCCTCTTCCTGGTGGGAAATGAGAGTTAAATTTGCCCGTCCAGACACCTCCAGCTAGTCTCTCATTGGTTCTCGCTATTCCTGTTCATCTTCCGCAGAAATTGCAAACTGGGCCAAACAGGAGGTTAAAGGCGCTGACTCTCCAAGTGGGGAGAGTGTTAGTAAAGCGTCTGGAATGTTGCACCCGAGTACCAGGGTACGAAAACTGAGACATATTTGAACACGTCTCCCGATCACATGGTTGATCATACTCTGGGTTCCACATGCATGTTTTCGCTGAAGGAAGAATACCTAAAACCTTGGTAGTTGAAACCCGTGGAATGGGTACCATGCAATATGACTTCAAAGGGTCTTCATTTGCTCACAGAACCTCTCCAATCCTATCACTGCTGCGTTTATGCCCCTGTACACATGCTTGATTCTCTTTTGGAGACATAGCAATCCCTAGGTTTTAAGATACTTACTAGTCAGGTACATTCTTAGGCGTTTAATATGGGGTGTTTAGTCCATTTCTTTGAGCAAGGAGTAGCTCTTGTTTATTCCATATTTGGCTTAAGGAACTTTATCTGTGCTCATTTCAATCTCTGGTTTTATGCAGCACCCCAACTCACCTTTACCCTTAAGCAAGCATAAGTTGTTTTTCTAAATTTGAGACCCTGTTCTGTTCTGTAATTCAGTTCCTGTGTAGCCAAGTTTCCATTCCGTGTATTACTGATATCTTATGATGTTTCTTTTTCTGTGTGACTTATTTCAGTTAGAATCATCATACCTGAATCCACTCATTGTGCTGCTAAGGGCCTGATGACACAGATTTCATTGCTTGGTGATATTGCTTTGTAAGTAAATACCACAACTTCTTTATCCATTTTTCACTTTCTGCGATGTTGAACTTGTTCTGTAAAAGAGGTTCTTGTAAACAGAGGCGTCCCAAACTTTGGGGTGGCTGTGTCTTTTTGATTTTAATTTCCCTAAGCTATAGGACCATAAGTGGAAGTGCCCTAGGCTCTGTTGCTTTGTTTTTTAGATGTTTCAGGAAACACCATACACTTCTCCCAAGTGGTTGTTGGCAATTTACATCCCGCCCATCAGCATAACAAGGCTCCCAGTTCTCCATGGCCTGTCCTGCCTTTCTGGATTTTACACTTTTTTCAGATGGCCCTTTTGACCGGGGGGAAGTGAGACTTCATTGTAGTGCAGATTTCCTTTGCAAGCTTGCTTGGTTGGCCAAAAAGGGCGTATGCGTTTTTTCCTGAATATATTCAGGAAAAAACGCATACGCCCTTTTTGGCCAAGTGCATCATTGTGGACGTTCTGCCTCTTTTCCTATGCTTTCAATGCAATTCCAGTCTACCTCCTGAAATCGGTTTCCTGCAATTCTGCCCCGCTTTCAAGTCCTCTTGGCAGCCTTACTTCAGTCTATTTTTGGACGATAGCTGTCATTTATAACTCTGCAGGTTTGTGAATTACAGTGCCCCTGAGCTCCTTTCTTCAACTCGCTTTCTTGTGACCTGGCCGCAACACCGCAGGATGGCTTCAGGCCCTAATCTGGATCCGGCACGGCACGCTGAACCTCTGCTTATTTCCTCTTCCTGGTGGGAAATGAGAGTTAAATTTGCCCGTCCAGACACCTCCAGCTAGTCTCTCATTGGTTCTCGCTATTCCTGTTCATCTTCCGCAGAAATTGCAAACTGGGCCAAACAGGAGGTTAAAGGCGCTGACTCTCCAAGTGGGGAGATTGTTAGTAAAGCGTCTGGAATGTTGCACCCGAGTACCAGGGTACGAAAACTGAGACATATTTGAACACGTCTCCCGATCACATGGTTGATCATACTTGGGTTCCACATGCATGTTTTAGCTGAAGGAAGAATACCTTAAACCTGGAGAGTTAAGACCCGTGGAATGGGTACCATGCAATATGACTTCAAAGGGTCTTCATTTGCTCACCGAACCTCTCCAATCCTATCACTGCTGCGTTTATGCCCCTGTACACATGCTTGATTCTCTTTCGGAGACATAGCAATCCATAGGTTTTAAGATACTTACTAGTCAGGTACATTCTTAGGCGTTTAATATGGGGTGTTGAGTCCATTTCGTTGAGCAAGGAGTAGCTCTTGTCTATTCCATATTTGGCTTAAGGAACTTTATCTGTGCTCATTTCAATCTCTGGTTTTATGCAGCACCCCAACTCACCTTTACCCTTAAGCAAGCATAAGTTGGTTTTCTAAATTTGAGACCCTGTTCTGTTCTGTAATTCAGTTCCTGTGTAGCCAAGTTTCCATTCCGTGTATTACTGATATCTTATGATGTTTCTTTTTCTGTGTGACTTATTTCAGTTAGAATCATCATACCTGAATCCACTCATTGTGCTGCTAAGGGCCTCATGACACAGATTTCATTGCTGAGTGATATTGCTTTGTAAGTAAATACCACAACTTCTTTATCCATTTTTCACTTTCTGCGATGTTGAACTTGTACTGTAAACGAGGTTCTTGTAAACAGAGGCGTCCCAAACTTTGGGGTGGCTGTGTCTTTTTGATTTTAATTTCCCTAAGCTATAGGACCATAAGTGGAAGTGCCCTAGGTTCTGTTGCTTTGTTTTTTAGATGTTTCAGGAAACACCATACACTTCTCCCGAGTGGTTGTTGGCAATTTACATCCCACCCATCAGCATAACAAGGCTCCCAGTTCTCCATGGCCTGTCCTGCCTTTCTGGATTTTACCCTTTTTTCAGATGACCCTTTTGACAAGGAGAAAGTGAGACTTCATTGTAGTGCAGATTTCCTTTGCAAGCTTGCTTGGTTGGCCAAAAAGGGCGTATGCGTTTTTTCCTGAATATATTCAGGAAGAAACGCATACGCCCTTTTTGGCCAAGTGCATCATTGTGGACGTTCTGCCTCTTTTCCTATGCTTTCAATGCAATTCCAGTCTACCTCCTGAAATCGGTTTCCTGCAATTCTGCCCCACTTTCAAGTCTTCTTGGCAGCCTTACTTCAGTCTATTTTTGGACGATAGCTGTCATTTATAACTCTGCAGGTTTGTGAATTACAGTGCCCCTGAGCTCCTTTCTTCAATTCGCTTTCTTTTGAGCTGGCCGCAACACCGCAGGATGGCTTCAGGCCCTAATCTGGTTCCGGCACGGCACGCTGAGCCTCTGGTTATTTCCTCTTCCTGGTGGGAAATGAGAGTTAAATTTGCCCGTCCAGACACCTCCAGCTAGTCTCTCATTGGTTCTCGCTATTCCTGTTCATCTTCCGCAGAAATTGCAAACTGGGCCAAACAGGAGGTTAAAGGCACTGACTCTCCAAGTCGGGAGAGTGTTAGTAAAGCGTCTGGAATGTTGCACCCGAGTACCAGGGGAGGAAAACTGAGACATATTTGAACACGTCTCCCGATCACATGGTTGATCATACTCTGGGTTCCACATGCATGTTTTAGCTGAAGGAAGAAAACCTAAAACCTGGGTAGTTGAAACCCGTGGAATGGGTACCATGCAATATGACTTCAAAGGGTCTTCATTTGCTCACCGAACCTCTCCAATCCTATCACTGCTGCGTTTATGCCCTGTACACATGCTTGATTCTCTTTCGGAGACATAGCAATCCCTAGGTTTTAAGATACTTACTAGTCAGGTACATTCTTAGGCGTTTAATATGCGGTGTTGAGTCCATTTCTTTGAGCAAGGAGTAGCTCTTGTCTATTCCATATTTGGCTTAAGGAACTTTATCTGTGCTCATTTCAATCTCTGGTTTTATGCAGCACCCCAACTCACCTTTACCCTTAAGCAAGCATAAGTTGGTTTTCTAAATTTGAGACCCTGTTCTGTTCTGTAATTCAGTTCCTGTGTAGCCAAGTTTCCATTCCGTGTATTACTGATATCTTATGATGTTTCTTTTTCTGTGTGACTTATTTCAGTTAGAATCATCATACCTGAATCCACTCATTGTGCTGCTAAGGGCCTGATGACATAGATTTCATTGCTGAGTGATATTGCTTTGTAAGTGATTACCACAACTTCTTTATCCATTTTTCACTTTCTGTGATGTTGAACTTGTACTGTAAACGAGGTTCTTGTAAACAGAGCCGTTCCAAACTTTGGGGTGGCTGTGTCTTTTTGATTTTAATTTCCCTAAGCTATAGGACCATAAGTGGAAGTGCCCTAGGCTCTGTTGCTTTGTTTTTTAGATGTTTCAGGAAACACCATACACTTCTCCCAAGTGTCTGTTGGCAATTTACATCCCGCCCATCAGCATAACAAGGCTCCCAGTTCTCCATGGCCTGTCCTGCCTTTCTGGATTTTACACTTTTTTCAGATGGCCCTTTTGACCGGGGGGAAGTGAGACTTCATTGTAGTGCAGATTTCCTTTGCAAGCTTGCTTGGTTGGCCAAAAAGGGCGTATGCGTTTTTTCCTGAATATATTCAGGAAAAAACGCATACGCCCTTTTTGGCCAAGTGCATCATTGTGGACGTTCTGCCTCTTTTCCTATGCTTTCAATGCAATTCCAGTCTACCTCCTGAAATCGGTTTCCTGTAATTCTGCCCCGCTTTCAAGTCCTCTTGGCAGCCTTACTTCAGTCTATTTTTGGACGATAGCTGTCATTTATAACTCTGCAGGTTTGTGAATTACAGTGCCCCTGAGCTCCTTTCTTCAACTCGCTTTCTTGTGACCTGGCCGCAACACCGCAGGATGTCTTCAGGCCCTAATCTGGTTCTGGCATGGCACGCTGAGCCTTTGGTTAATTCCTCTTCCTGGTGGGAAATGAGAGTTAAATTTGCCCATCCAGACACCTCCAGCTAGTCTCTCATTAGTTCTCGCTATTCCTGTTCATCTTCCACAGAAATTGCAAACTGGACCAAACAGGAGGTTAAAGGGACTGACTCTCCAAGTCGAGAGAGTGTTAGTAAAGCATCTGGAATGTTTCACCCGAGTACCAGGGTACGAAAACTGAGACATATTTGAACACGTCTCCCGATCACATGGTTGATCATACTCTGGGTTCCACATGCATGTTTTAGCTGAAGGAAGAATACCTAAAACCTGGGTAGTTGAAACCCGTGGAATGGGTACCATGCAATATGACTTTAAAGGGTCTTCATTTGCTCACCAAACCTCTCCAATCCTATCACTGCTGCGTTTATGCCCCTGTACACATGCTTGATTCTCTTTCGGAGACATAGCAATCCCTAGGTTTTAAGATACTTACTAGTCAGGTACATTCTTAGGCGTTTAATATGCGGTGTTGAGTCCATTTCGTTGAGCAAGGAGTAGCTCTTGTCTATTCCATATTTGGCTTAAGGAACTTTATCTGTGCTCATTTCAATCTCTGGTTTTATGCAGCACCCCAACTCACCTTTACCCTTAAGCAAGCATAAGTTGGTTTTCTAAATTTGAGACCCTGTTCTGTTCTGTAATTCAGTTCCTGTGTAGCCAAGTTTCCATTCCGTGTATTACTGATATCTTATGATGTTTCTTTTTCTGTGTGACTTATTTCAGTTAGAATCATCATACCTGAATCCACTCATTGTGCTGCTAAGGGCCTGATGACATAGATTTCATTGCTGAGTGATATTGCTTTGTAAGTGATTACCACAACTTCTTTATCCATTTTTCACTTTCTGCGATGTTGAACTTGTACTGTAAACGAGGTTCTTGTAAACAGAGGCGTCCCAAACTTTGGGGTGGCTGTGTCTTTTTGATTTTAATTTCCCTAAGCTATAGGACCATAAGTGGAAGTGCCCTAGGCTCTGTTGCTTTGTTTTTTAGATGTTTCAGGAAACACCATACACTTCTCCTGAGTGTCTGTTGGCAATTTACATCCCACCCATCAGCATAACAAGGCTCCCAGTTCTCCATGGCCTGTCCTGCCTTTCTGGATTTTACACTTTTTTCAGATGGCCCTTTTGACCGGGGGGAAGTGAGACTTCATTGTAGTGCAGATTTCCTTTGCAAGTTTGCTTGGTTGGCCAAAAAGGGCGTATGCGTTTTTTCCTGAATATATTCAGGAAAAAACGCATACGCCCTTTTTGGCCAAGTGCATCATTGTGGACGTTCTGCCTCTTTTCCTATGCTTTCAATGCAATTCCAGTCTACCTCCTGAAATCAGTTTCCTGCAATTCTGCCCCGCTTTCAAGTCCTCTTGGCAGCCTTACTTCAGTCTATTTTTGGACGATAGCTGTCATTTATAACTCTGCAGGTTTGTGAATTACAGTGCCCCTGAGCTCGTTTCTTCAACTCGCTTTCTTGTGAGCTGGCCGCAACACCGCAGGATGGCTTCAGGCCCTAATCTGGTTCCGGCACGGCATGCTGAGCCTTTGGTTATTTCCTCTTCCTGGTGGGAAATGAGAGTTTAATTTGCCCGTCCAGACACCTCCAGCTAGTCTCTCATTGGTTCTCGCTATTCCTGTTCATCTTCCGCAGAAATTGCAAACTGGGCCAAACAGGAGGTTAAAGGCGCTGACTCTCCAAGTGGGGAGAGTGTTAGTAAAGCGTCGGGAATGTTGCACCCGAGTACCAGGGTACGAAAACTGAGACATATTTGAACACGTCTCCCGATCACATGGTTGATCATACTTGGGTTCCACATGCATGTTTTAGCTGAAGGAAGAATACCTTAAACCTGGAGAGTTAAGACCCGTGTAATGGGTACCATGCAATATGACTTCAAAGGGTCTTCATTTGCTCACCGAACCTCTCCAATCCTATCACTGCTGCGTTTATGCCCCTGTACACATGCTTGATTCTCTTTCGGAGACATAGCAATCCATAGGTTTTAAGATACTTACTAGTCAGGTACATTCTTAGGCGTTTAATATGGGGTGTTGAGTCCATTTCGTTGAGCAAGGAGTCGCTCTTGTCTATTCCATATTTGGCTTAAGGAACTTTATCTGTGCTCATTTCAATCTCTGGTTTTATGCAGCACCCCAACTCACCTTTCCCCTTAAGCAAGCATAAGTTGGTTTTCTAAATTTGAGACCCTGTTCTGTTCTGTAATTCAGTTCCTGTGTAGCCAAGTTTACATTCCGTGTATTAGTGATATCTTATGATGTTTCTTTTTCTGTGTGACTTATTTCAGTTAGAATCATCATACCTGAATCCACTCATTGTGCTGCTAAGGGCCTGATGACACAGATTTCATTGCTGAGTGATATTGCTTTGTAAGTAAATACCACAACTTCTTTATCCATTTTTCACTTTCTGCGATGTTGAACTTGTACTGTAAACGAGGTTCTTGTAAACAGAGGCGTCCCAAACTTTGGGGTGGCTGTGTCTTTTTGATTTTAATTTCCCTAAGCTATAGGACCATAAGTGGAAGTGCCCTAGGCTCTGTTGTTTTGTTTTTTAGATGTTTCAGGAAACACCATACACTTCTCCTGAGTGTCTGTTGGCAATTTACATCCCGCCCATCAGCATAACAAGGCTCCCAGTTCTCCATGGCCTATCCTGCCTTTCTGGATTTTACACTTTTTTCAGATGGCCCTTTTGACCGGGGGGAAGTGAGACTTCATTGTAGTGCAGATTTCCTTTGCAAGTTTGCTTGGTTGGCCAAAAAGGGCGTATGCGTTTTTTCCTGAATATATTCAGGAAAAAACGCATACGCCCTTTTTGGCCAAGTGCATCATTGTGGACGTTCTGCCTCTTTTCCTATGCTTTCAATGCAATTCCAGTCTACCTCCTGAAATCGGTTTCCTGTAATTCTGCCCCGCTTTCAAGTCCTCTTGGCAGCCTTACTTCAGTATATTTTTGGACGATAGCTGTCATTTATAACTCTGCAGGTTTGTGAATTACAGTGCCCCTGAGCTCCTTTCTTCAACTCGCTTTCTTGTGACCTGGCCGCAACACCGCAGGATGTCTTCAGGCCCTAATCTGGTTCTGGCATGGCACGCTGAGCCTTTGGTTAATTCCTCTTCCTGGTGGGAAATGAGAGTTAAATTTCCCATCCAGACACCTCCAGCTAGTCTCTCATTAGTTCTCGCTATTCCTGTTCATCTTCCACAGAAATTGCAAACTGGGCCAAACAGGAGGTTAAAGGGACTGACTCTCCAAGTCGAGAGAGTGTTAGTAAAGCATCTGGAATGTTGCACCCGATTACCAGGGTACGAAAACTGAGACATATTTGAACACGTCTCCCGATCACATGGTTGATGATACTCTGGGTTCCACATGCATGTTTTAGCTGAAGGAAGAATACCTAAAACCTGGGTAGTTGAAACCCGTGGAATGGGTACCATGCAATATGACTTTAAAGGGTCTTCATTTGCTCACCAAACCTCTCCAATCCTATCACTGCTGCGTTTATGCCCCTGTACACATGCTTGATTCTCTTTCGGAGACATAGCAATCCCTAGGTTTTAAGATACTTACTAGTCAGGTACATTCTTAGGCGTTTAATATGCGGTGTTGAGTCCATTTCGTTGAGCAAGGAGTAGCTCTTGTCTATTCCATATTTGGCTTAAGGAACTTTATCTGTGCTCATTTCAATCTCTGGTTTTATGCAGCACCCCAACTCACCTTTACCCTTAAGCAAGCATAAGTTGGTTTTCTAAATTTGAGACCCTGTTCTGTTCTGTAATTCAGTTCCTGTGTAGCCAAGTTTCCATTCCGTGTATTACTGATATCTTATGATGTTTCTTTTTCTGTGTGACTTATTTCAGTTAGAATCATCATACCTGAATCCACTCATTGTGCTGCTAAGGGCCTGATGACATAGATTTCATTGCTGAGTGATATTGCTTTGTAAGTGATTACCACAACTTCTTTATCCATTTTTCACTTTCTGCGATGTTGAACTTGTACTGTAAACGAGGTTCTTGTAAACAGAGCCGTTCCAAACTTTGGGGTGGCTGTGTCTTTTTGATTTTAATTTCCCTAAGCTATAGGACCATAAGTGGAAGTGCCCTAGGCTCTGTTGCTTTGTTTTTTAGATGTTTCAGGAAACACCATACACTTCTCCCAAGTGTCTGTTGGCAATTTACATCCCGCCCATCAGCATAACAAGGCTCCCAGTTCTCCATGGCCTGTCCTGCCTTTCTGGATTTTACACTTTTTTCAGATGGCCCTTTTGACTGGGGGGAAGTGAGACTTCATTGTAGTGCAGATTTCCTTTGCAAGCTTGCTTGGTTGGCCAAAAAGGGCGTATGCGTTTTTTCCTGAATATATTCAGGAAAAAACGCATACGCCCTTTTTGGCCAAGTGCATCATTGTGGACGTTCTGCCTCTTTTCCTATGCTTTCAATACAATTCCAGTCTACCTCCTGAAATCGGTTTCCTGCAAATCTGCCCCGCTTTCAAGTCCTCTTGGCAGCCTTACTTCAGTATATTTTTGGACGATAGCTGTCATTTATAACTCTGCAGGTTTGTGAATTACAGTGCCCCTGAGTTCATTTCTTCAACTCGCTTTCTTGTGACCTGGCCGCAACACCGCAGGATGGCTTCAGGCCCTAATCTGGTTCCGGCCCGGCATGTTGAGCCTTTGGTTAATTCCTCTTCCTGGTGGGAAATGAGAGTTAAATTTGCCCGTCCAGACACCTCCAGCTAGCCTCTCATTGGTTCTCGCTATTCCTGTTCATCTTCCGCAGAAATTGCAAACTGGGCCAAACAGGAGGTTAAAGGGACTGACTCTCCAAGTCGGGAGAGTGTTAGTAAAGCATCTGGAATGTTGCACCCGAGTACCAGGGTAGGAAAACTGAGACATATTTGAACACGTCTCCCGTTCACATGGTTGATCATACTCTGGGTTCCACATGCATGTTTTAGCTGAAGGAAGAATACCTTAAACCTGGAGAGTTGAGACCCGTGGAATGGGTACCGGGCAATATGACTTCAAAGGGTCTTCATTTGCTCACCGAACCTCTCCAATCCTATCACTGCTGCGTTTATGCCCCTGTACACACGCTTGATTCTCTTTTGGAGACATAGCAATCCATAGGTTTTAAGATACTTACTAGTCAGGTACATTCTTAGGCGTTTAATATGGGGTTTTGAGTCCATTTCGTTGAGCAAGGAGTAGCTCTTGTCTATTCCATATTTGGCTTAAGGAACTTTATCTGTGCTCATTTCAATCTCTGGTTTTATGCAGCACCCCAACTCACCTTTCCCCTTAAGCAAGCATAAGTTGGTTTTCTAAATTTGAGACCCTGTTCTGTTTTGGAATGCAGTTCCTGTGTAGCCAAGTTTACATTCCGTGTATTACTGATATCTTATGATGTTTCTTTTTCTGTGTGACTTATTTCAGTTAGAATCATCGTACCTGAATCCACTCATTGTGCTGCTAAGGGCCTGATGACATAGATTTCATTGCTGAGTGATATTGCTTTGTAAGTGATTACCACAACTTCTTTATCCATTTTTCACTTTCTGCGATGTTGAACTTGTACTGTAAACGAGGTTCTTGTAAACAGAGCCGTTCCAAACTTTGGGGTGGCTGTGTCTTTTTGATTTTAATTTCCCTAAGCTATAGGACCATAAGTGGAAGTGCCCTAGGCTCTGTTGCTTTGTTTTTTAGATGTTTCAGGAAACACCATACACTTCTCCCAAGTGTCTGTTGGCAATTTACATCCCGCCCATCAGCATAACAAGGCTCCCAGTTCTCCATGGCCTGTCCTGCCTTTCTGGATTTTACACTTTTTTCAGATGGCCCTTTTGACTGGGGGGAAGTGAGACTTCATTGTAGTGCAGATTTCCTTTGCAAGCTTGCTTGGTTGGCCAAAAAGGGCGTATGCGTTTTTTCCTGAATATATTCAGGAAAAAACGCATACGCCCTTTTTGGCCAAGTGCATCATTGTGGACGTTCTGCCTCTTTTCCTATGCTTTCAATACAATTCCAGTCTACCTCCTGAAATCGGTTTCCTGCAAATCTGCCCCGCTTTCAAGTCCTCTTGGCAGCCTTACTTCAGTATATTTTTGGACGATAGCTGTCATTTATAACTCTGCAGGTTTGTGAATTACAGTGCCCCTGAGTTCATTTCTTCAACTCGCTTTCTTGTGACCTGGCCGCAACACCGCAGGATGGCTTCAGGCCCTAATCTGGTTCCGGCCCGGCATGTTGAGCCTTTGGTTAATTCCTCTTCCTGGTGGGAAATGAGAGTTAAATTTGCCCGTCCAGACACCTCCAGCTAGCCTCTCATTGGTTCTCGCTATTCCTGTTCATCTTCCGCAGAAATTGCAAACTGGGCCAAACAGGAGGTTAAAGGGACTGACTGTCCAAGTCGGGAGAGTGTTAGTAAAGCATCTGGAATGTTGCACCCGAGTACCAGGGTAGGAAAACTGAGACATATTTGAACACGTCTCCCGTTCACATGGTTGATCATACTCTGGGTTCCACATGCATGTTTTAGCTGAAGGAAGAATACCTTAAGCCTGGAGAGTTGAGACCCGTGGAATGGGTACCGTGCAATATGACTTCAAAGGGTCTTCATTTGCTCACCGAACCTCTCCAATCCTATCACTGCTGCGTTTATGCCCCTGTACACACGCTTGATTCTCTTTTGGAGACATAGCAATCCATAGGTTTTAAGATACTTACTAGTCAGGTACATTCTTAGGCGTTTAATATGGGGTTTTGAGTCCATTTCGTTGAGCAAGGAGTAGCTCTTGTCTATTCCATATTTGGCTTAAGGAACTTTATCTGTGCTCATTTCAATCTCTGGTTTTATGCAGCACCCCAACTCACCTTTCCCCTTAAGCAAGCATAAGTTGGTTTTCTAAATTTGAGACCCTGTTCTGTTTTGGAATGCAGTTCCTGTGTAGCCAAGTTTACATTCCGTGTATTACTGATATCTTATGATGTTTCTTTTTCTGTGTGACTTATTTCAGTTAGAATCATCGTACCTGAATCCACTCATTGTGCTGCTAAGGGCCTGATGACATAGATTTCATTGCTGAGTGATATTGCTTTGTAAGTGATTACCACAACTTCTTTATCCATTTTTCACTTTCTGCGATGTTGAACTTGTACTGTAAACGAGGTTCTTGTAAACAGAGCCGTTCCAAACTTTGGGGTGGCTGTGTCTTTTTGATTTTAATTTCCCTAAGCTATAGGACCATAAGTGGAAGTGCCCTAGGCTCTGTTGCTTTGTTTTTTAGATGTTTCAGGAAACACCATACACTTCTCCCAAGTGTCTGTTGGCAATTTACATCCCGCCCATCAGCATAACAAGGCTCCCAGTTCTCCATGGCCTGTCCTGCCTTTCTGGATTTTACACTTTTTTCAGATGGCCCTTTTGACTGGGGGGAAGTGAGACTTCATTGTAGTGCAGATTTCCTTTGCAAGCTTGCTTGGTTGGCCAAAAAGGGCGTATGCGTTTTTTCCTGAATATATTCAGGAAAAAACGCATACGCCCTTTTTGGCCAAGTGCATCATTGTGGACGTTCTGCCTCTTTTCCTATGCTTTCAATACAATTCCAGTCTACCTCCTGAAATCGGTTTCCTGCAATTCTGCCCCGCTTTCAAGTCCTCTTGGCAGCCTTACTTCAGTATATTTTTGGACGATAGCTGTCATTTATAACTCTGCAGGTTTGTGAATTACAGTGCCCCTGAGTTCATTTCTTCAACTCGCTTTCTTGTGACCTGGCCGCAACACCGCAGGATGGCTTCAGGCCCTAATCTGGTTCCGGCCCGGCATGTTGAGCCTTTGGTTAATTCCTCTTCCTGGTGGGAAATGAGAGTTAAATTTGCCCGTCCAGACACCTCCAGCTAGCCTCTCATTGGTTCTCGCTATTCCTGTTCATCTTCCGCAGAAATTGCAAACTGGGCCAAACAGGAGGTTAAAGGGACTGACTCTCCAAGTCGGGAGAGTGTTAGTAAAGCATCTGGAATGTTGCACCCGAGTACCAGGGTAGGAAAACTGAGACATATTTGAACACGTCTCCCGTTCACATGGTTGATCATACTCTGGGTTCCACATGCATGTTTTAGCTGAAGGAAGAATACCTTAAACCTGGAGAGTTGAGACCCGTGGAATGGGTACCGTGCAATATGACTTCAAAGGGTCTTCATTTGCTCACCGAACCTCTCCAATCCTATCACTGCTGCGTTTATGCCCCTGTACACACGCTTGATTCTCTTTTGGAGACATAGCAATCCATAGGTTTTAAGATACTTACTAGTCAGGTACATTCTTAGGCGTTTAATATGGGGTTTTGAGTCCATTTCGTTGAGCAAGGAGTAGCTCTTGTCTATTCCATATTTGGCTTAAGGAACTTTATCTGTGCTCATTTCAATCTCTGGTTTTATGCAGCACCCCAACTCACCTTTACCCTTAAGCAAGCATAAGTTGGTTTTCTGAATTTGAGACCCTGTTCTGTTCTGTAATTCAGTTCCTGTGTAGCCAAGTTTACATTCCGTGTATTACTGATATCTTATGATGTTTCTTTTTCTGTGTGACTTATTTCAGTTAGAATCATCGTACCTGAATCCACTCATTATGCTGCTACGGGCCTGATGACATAGATTTCATTGCTGAGTGATACTGCATTGTACGTAAGTACCACAAGTTCTTTATCCATTTTTCACTTTCTGTGATATTGAACCTGTACGGTAAACGAGGTTCTTGTGAACGGAGGCGTCCCAAACTTTGGGGTGGCTGTGTCTTTTTGATTTTAATTTCCCTAAGCTATAGGACCATAAGTGGAAGTGCCCTAGGCTCTGTTGCTTTGTTTTTTAGATGTTTCAGGAAACACCATACACTTCTCCTGAGTGTCTGTTGGCAATTTACATCCCGCCCATCAGCATAACAAGGCTCCCAGTTCTCCATGGCCTATCCTGCCTTTCTGGATTTTACACTTTTTTCAGATGGCCCTTTTGACCGGGGGGAAGTGAGACTTCATTGTAGTGCAGATTTCCTTTGCAAGTTTGCTTGGTTGGCCAAAAAGGGCGTATGCGTTTTTTCCTGAATATATTCAGGAAAAAACGCATACGCCCTTTTTGGCCAAGTGCATCATTGTGGACGTTCTGCCTCTTTTCCTACGCTTTCAATGCAATTCCAGTCTACCTCCTGAAATCGGTTTCCTGTAATTCTGCCCCGCTTTCAAGTCCTCTTGGCAGCCTACTTCAGTCTATTTTTGGACGATAGCTGTCACTTATAACTCTGCAGGTTTGTGAATTACAGTGCCCCTGAGCTCCTTTCTTCAACTCGCTTTCTTGTGACCTGGCCGCAACACCGCAGGATGTCTTCAGGCCCTAATCTGGTTCTGGCATGGCACGCTGAGCCTTTGGTTAATTCCTCTTCCTGGTGGGAAATGAGAGTTAAATTTGCCCATCCAGACACCTCCAGCTAGTCTCTCATTAGTTCTCGCTATTCCTGTTCATCTTCCACAGAAATTGCAAACTGGGCCAAACAGGAGGTTAAAGGGACTGACTCTCCAAGTCGAGAGAGTGTTAGTAAAGCATCTGGAATGTTGCACCCGAGTACCAGGGTACGAAAACTGAGACATATTTGAACACGTCTCCCGATCACATGGTTGATCATACTCTGGGTTCCACATGCATGTTTTAGCTGAAGGAAGAATACCTAAAACCTGGGTAGTTGAAACCCGTGGAATGGGTACCATGCAATATGACTTTAAAGGGTCTTCATTTGCTCACCGCACATCTGCAATCCTATCACTGCTGCGTTTTTGCCCTGTACACATGCTTGATTCTCTTTCGGAGACATAGCAATCCCTAGGTTTTAAGATACTTACTAGTCAGGTACATTCTTAGGCGTTTAATATGCGGTGTTGAGTCCATTTCTTTGAGCAAGGAGTAGCTCTTGTCTATTCCATATTTGGCTTAAGGAACTTTATCTGTGCTCATTTCAATCTCTGGTTTTATGCAGCACCCCAACTCACCTTTACCCTTAAGCAAGCATAAGTTGGTTTTCTAAATTTGAGACCCTGTTCTGTTCTGTAATTCAGTTCCTGTGTAGCCAAGTTTCCATTCCGTGTATTACTGATATCTTATGATGTTTCTTTTTCTGTGTGACTTATTTCAGTTAGAATCATCATACCTGAATCCACTCATTGTGCTGCTAAGGGCCTGATGACACAGATTTCATTGCTTGGTGATATTGCTTTGTAAGTAAATACCACAACTTCTTTATCCATTTTTCACTTTCTGCGATGTTGAACTTGTACTGTAAACGAGGTTCTTGTAAACAGAGCCGTCCCAAACTTTGGGGTGGCTGTGTCTTTTTGATTTTAATTTCCCTAAGCTATAGGACCATAAGTGGAAGTGCCCTAGGTTCTGTTGCTTGGTTTTTTAGATGTTTCAGGAAACACCATACACTTCTCCCGAGTGGGTTTTGGCAATTTACATCCCGCCCATCAGCATAACAAGGCTCCCATTTCTCCATGGCCTGTCCTGCCTTTCTGGATTTTACCCTTTTTTCAGATGGCCCTTTTGACCGGGGGGAAGTGAGACTTCATTGTAGTGCAGATTTCCTTTGCAAGCTTGCTTGGTTGGCCAAAAAGGGCGTATGCGTTTTTTCCTGAATATATTCAGGAAAAAACGCATACGCCCTTTTTGGCCAAGTGCATCATTGTGGACGTTCTGCCTCTTTTCCTATGCTTTCAATGCAATTCCAGTCTACCTCCTGAAATCGGTTTCCTGCAATTCTGCCCCGCTTTCAAGTCCTCTTGGCAGCCTTACTTCAGTCTATTTTTGGACGATAGCTGTCATTTATAACTCTGCAGGTTTGTGAATTACAGTGCCCCTGAGCTCCTTTCTTCAACTCGCTTTCTTGTGACCTGGCCGCAACACCGCAGGATGGCTTCAGGCCCTAATCTGGTTCCGGCACGGCACGCTGAGCCTTTGGTTATTTCCTCTTCCTGGTGGGAAATGAGAGTTAAATTTGCCCGTCCAGACACCTCCAGCTAGCCTCTCATTGGTTCTCGCTATTCCTGTTCATCTTCCGCAGAAATTGCAAACTGGGCCAAACAGGAGGTTAAAGGCGCTGACTCTCCAAGTGGGGAGAGTGTTAGTAAAGCATCTGGAATGTTGCACCCGAGTACCAGGGTACGAAAACTGAGAAATATTTCAACACGTCTCCCAATCACATGGTTGATCATACTCTAGGTTCCACATGCATGTTTTAGCTGAAGGAAGAATATCTTAACCTGGGTAGGTGAAACCCGTGGAATGGGTACCATGCAATATGACTTCAAAGGGTCTTCATTTGCTCACCGAACCTCTCCAATCCTATCACTGCTGCGTTTATGCCCCTGTACACATGCTTGATTCTCTTTCGGAGACATAGCAATCCATAGGTTTTAAGATACTTACTAGTCAGGTACATTCTTAGGCGTTTAATATGCGGTGTTGAGTCCATTTCGTTGAGCAAGGAGTCGCTCTTGTCCATTCCATATTTGGCTTAAGGAACTTTATCTGTGCTCATTTCAATCTCTGGTTTTATGCAGCACCCCAACTCACCTTTCCCCTTAAGCAAGCATAAGTTGGTTTTCTAAATTTGAGACCCTGTTCTGTTCTGTAATTCAGTTCCTGTGTAGCCAAGTTTCCATTCCGTGTATTAGTGATATCTTATGATGTTCCTTTTTCTGTGTGACTTATTTCAGTTAGAATCATCATACCTGAATCCACTCATTGTGCTGCTAAGGGCCTCATGACACAGATTTCATTGCTGAGTGATATTGCTTTGTAAGTAAATACCACAACTTCTTTATCCATTTTTCACTTTCGGCGATGTTGAACTTGTACTGTAAACGAGGTTCTTGTAAACAGAGGCGTCCCAAACTTTGGGGTGGCTGTGTCTTTTTGATTTTAATTTCCCTAAGCTATAGGACCATAAGTGGAAGTGCCCTAGGTTCTGTTGCTTTGTTTTTTAGATGTTTCAGGAAACACCATACACTTCTCAAGAGTGGTTGTTGGCAATTTACATCCCGCCCATCAGCATAACAAGGCTCCCAGTTCTCCATGGCCTGTCCTGCCTTTCTGGATTTTACCCTTTTTTCAGATGACCCTTTTGACAAGGGGGAAGTGAGACTTCATTGTAGTGCAGATTTCCTTTGCAAGCTTGCTTGGTTGGCCAAAAAGGGCGTATGCGTTTTTTCCTGAATATATTCAGGAAAAAACGCATATGCCCTTTTTGGCCAAGTGCATCATTGTGGACGTTCTGCCTCTTTTCCTATGCTTTCAATGCAATTCCAGTCTACCTCCTGAAATCGGTTTCCTGCAATTCTGCCCCGCTTTCAAGTCCTCTTGGCAGCCTTACTTAAGTCTATTTTTGGACGATAGCTGTCATTTATAACTCTGCAGGTTTGTGAATTACAGTGCCCCTGAGCTCCTTTCTTCAACTCGCTTTCTTGTGACCTGGCCGCAACACCGCAGGATGGCTTCAGGCCCTAATCTGGTTCCGGCACGGCACGCTGAGCCTCTGGTTATTTCCTCTTCCTGGTGGGAAATGAGAGTTAAATTTGCCCGTCCAGACACCTCCAGCTAGTCTCTCATTGGTTCTCGCTATTCCTGTTCATCTTCCGCAGAAATTGCAAACTGGGCCAATCAGGAGGTTAAAGGCACTGACTCTCCAAGTCGGGAGAGTGTTAGTAAAGCGTCTGGAATGTTGCACCCGAGTACCAGGGGAGGAAAACTGAGACATATTTGAACACGTCTCCCGATCACATGGTTGATCATACTCTGGGTTCCACATGCATGTTTTAGCTGAAGGAAGAATACCTAAAACCTGGGTAGTTGAAACCCATGGAATGGGTACCATGCAATATGACTTCAAAGGGTCTTCATTTGCTCACCGAACCTCTCCAATCCTATCACTGCTGCGTTTATGCCCTGTACACATGCTTGATTCTCTTTCGGAGACATAGCAATCCCTAGGTTTTAAGATACTTACTAGTCAGGTACATTCTTAGGCGTTTAATATGCGGTGTTGAGTCCATTTCGTTGAGCAAGGAGTAGCTCTTGTCTATTCCATATTTGGCTTAAGGAACTTTATCTGTGCTCATTTCAATCTCTGGTTTTATGCAGCACCCCAACTCACCTTTCCCCTTAAGCAAGCATAAGTTGGTTTTCTAAATTTGAGACCCTGTTCTGTTCTGTAATTCAGTTCCTGTGTAGCCAAGTTTCCATTCCATGTATTACTGATATCTTATGATGTTTCTTTTTCTGTGTGACTTATTTCAGTTAGAATCATCATACCTGAATCCACTCATTGTGCTGCTAAGGGCCTGATGACATAGATTTCATTGCTGAATGATATTGCTTTGTAAGTGATTACCACAACTTCTTTATCCATTTTTCACTTTCTGCGATGTTGAACTTGTACTGTAAACGAGGTTCTTGTAAACAGAGCCGTTCCAAACTTTGGGGTGGCTGTGTCTTTTTGATTTTAATTTCCCTAAGCTATAGGACCATAAGTGGAAGTGCCCTAGGCTCTGTTGCTTTGTTTTTTAGATGTTTCAGGAAACACCATACACTTCTCCCAAGTGTCTGTTGGCAATTTACATCCCGCCCATCAGCATAACAAGGCTCCCAGTTCTCCATGGCCTGTCCTGCCTTTCTGGATTTTACACTTTTTTCAGATGGCCCTTTTGACCGGGGGGAAGTGAGACTTCATTGTAGTGCAGATTTCCTTTGCAAGCTTGCTTGGTTGGCCAAAAAGGGCGTATGCGTTTTTTCCTGAATATATTCAGGAAAAAACGCATACGCCCTTTTTGGCCAAGTGCATCATTGTGGACGTTCTGCCTCTTTTCCTATGCTTTCAATACAATTCCAGTCTACCTCCTGAAATCGGTTTCCTGCAATTCTGCCCCGCTTTCAAGTCCTCTTGGCAGCCTTACTTCAGTCTATTTTTGGACGATAGCTGTCATTTATAACTCTGCAGGTTTGTGAATTACAGTGCCCCTGAGTTCATTTCTTCAACTCGCTTTCTTGTGACCTGGCCGCAACACCGCAGGATGGCTTCAGGCCCTAATCTGGTTCCGGCCCGGCATGTTGAGCCTTTGGTTAATTCCTCTTCCTGGTGGGAAATGAGAGTTAAATTTGCCCGTCCAGACACCTCCAGCTAGCCTCTCATTGGTTCTCGCTATTCCTGTTCATCTTCCGCAGAAATTGCAAACTGGGCCAAACAGGAGGTTAAAGGGACTGACTCTCCAAGTCGGGAGAGTGTTAGTAAAGCATCTGGAATGTTGCACCCGAGTACCAGGGTAGGAAAACTGAGACATATTTGAACACGTCTCCCGTTCACATGGTTGATCATACTCTGGGTTCCACATGCATGTTTTAGCTGAAGGAAGAATACCTTAAACCTGGAGAGTTGAGACCCGTAGAATTGGTACCGTGCAATATGACTTCAAAGGGTCTTCATTTGCTCACCGAACCTCTCCAATCCTATCACTGCTGCGTTTATGCCCCTGTACACACGCCTGATTCTGTTTTGGAGACATAGCAATCCATAGGTTTTAAGATACTTACTAGTCAGGTACATTCTTAGGCGTTTAATATGCGGTGTTGAGTCCATTTCGTTGAGCAAGGAGTAGCTCTTGTCTATTCCATATTTGGCTTAAGGAACTTTATCTGTGCTCATTTCAATCTCTGGTTTTATGCAGCACCCCAACTCACCTTTCCCCTTAAGCAAGCATAAGTTGGTTTTCTAAATTTGAGACCCTGTTCTGTTTTGGAATGCAGTTCCTGTGTGGCCAAGTTTACATTCCGTGTATTACTGATATCTTATGATGTTTCTTTTTCTGTGTGACTTATTTCAGTTAGAATCATCGTACCTGAATCCACTCATTATGCTGCTACGGGCCTGATGACATAGATTTCATTGCTGAGTGATACTGCATTGTACGTAAGTACCACAAGTTCTTTATCCATTTTTCACTTTCTGTGATATTGAACTTGTACGGTAAACGAGGTTCTTGTAAACGGAGGCGTCCCAAACTTTGGGGTGGCTGTGTCTTTTTGATTTTAATTTCCCTAAGCTATAGGACCATAAGTGGAAGTGCCCTAGGCTCCGTTGCTTTGTTTTTTAGATGTTTCAGGAAACACCATACACTTCTCCCGAGTGTCTGTTGGCAATTTACATCCCGCCCATCAGCATAACAAGGCTCCCAGTTCTCCATGGCCTATCCTGCCTTTCTGGATTTTACACTTTTTTCAGATGGCCCTTTTGACCGGGGGGAAGTGAGACTTCATTGTAGTGCAGATTTCCTTTGCAAGTTTGCTTGGTTGGCCAAAAAGGGCGTATGCGTTTTTTCCTGAATATATTCAGGAAAAAACGCATACGCCCTTTTTGGCCAAGTGCATCATTGTGGACGTTCTGCCTCTTTTCCTATGCTTTCAATGCAATTCCAGTCTACCTCCTGAAATC
This sequence comes from Delphinus delphis, assembly GCF_949987515.2. NCBI lineage: Eukaryota > Metazoa > Chordata > Mammalia > Artiodactyla > Delphinidae > Delphinus > Delphinus delphis. Next base: position 116,063,169 of record NC_082688.1, read on the forward strand.
GGTTTCCTGTAATTCTGCCCCGCTTTCAAGTCCTCTTGGCAGCCTTACTTCAGTATATTTTTGGACGATAGCTGTCATTTATAACTCTGCAGGTTTGTGAATTACAGTGCCCCTGAGCTCCTTTCTTCAACTCGCTTTCTTGTGACCTGGCCGCAACACCGCAGGATGTCTTCAGGCCCTAATCTGGTTCTGGCATGGCACGCTGAGCCTTTGGTTAATTCCTCTTCCTGGTGGGAAATGAGAGTTAAATTTGCCCATCCAGACACCTCCAGCTAGTCTCTCATTAGTTCTCGCTATTCCTGTTCATCTTCCACAGAAATTGCAAACTGGGCCAAACAGGAGGTTAAAGGGACTGACTCTCCAAGTCGAGAGAGTGTTAGTAAAGCGTCTGGAATGTTGCACCCGAGTACCAGGGTACGAAAACTGAGACATATTTGAACACGTCTCCCGATCAAATGGTTGATCATACTTGGGTTCCACATGCATGTTTTAGCTGAAGGAAGAATACCTTAAACCTGGAGAGTTAAGACCCGTGGAATGGGTACCATGCAATATGACTTCAAAGGGTCTTCATTTGCTCACCGAACCTCTCCAATCCTATCACTGCTGCGTTTTTGCCCTGTACACATGCTTGATTCTCTTTCGGAGACATAGCAATCCCTAGGTTTTAAGATACTTACTAGTCAGGTACATTCTTAGGCGTTTAATATGCGGTGTTGAGTCCATTTCTTTGAGCAAGGAGTAGCTCTTGTCTATTCCATATTTGGCTTAAGGAACTTTATCTGTGCTCATTTCAATCTCTGGTTTTATGCAGCACCCCAACTCACCTTTACCCTTAAGCAAGCATAAGTTGGTTTTCTAAATTTGAGACCCTGTTCTGTTCTGTAATTCAGTTCCTGTGTAGCCAAGTTTCCATTCCGTGTATTACTGATATCTTATGATGTTTCTTTTTCTGTGTGACTTATTTCAGTTAGAATCATCATACCTGAATCCACTCATTGTGCTGCTAAGGGCCTCATGACACAGATTTCATTGCTTGGTGATATTGCTTTGTAAGTAAATACCACAACTTCTTTATCCATTTTTCACTTTCTGCGATGTTGAACTTGTACTGTAAACGAGGTTCTTGTAAACAGAGCCGTCCCAAACTTTGGGGTGGCTGTGTCTTTTTGATTTTAATTTCCCTAAGCTATAGGACCATAAGTGGAAGTGCCCTAAGTTCTGTTGCTTGGTTTTTTAGATGTTTCAGGAAACACCATACACTTCTCCCGAGTGGGTTTTGGCAATTTACATCCCGCCCATCAGCATAACAAGGCTCCCAGTTCTCCATGGCCTGTCCTGCCTTTCTGGATTTTACCCTTTTTTCAGATGGCCCTTTTGACCGGGGGGAAGTGAGACTTCATTGTAGTGCAGATTTCCTTTGCAAGCTTGCTTGGTTGGCCAAAAAGGGCGTATGCGTTTTTTCCTGAATATATTCAGGAAAAAACGCATACGCCCTTTTTGGCCAAGTGCATCATTGTGGACGTTCTGCCTCTTTTCCTATGCTTTCAATGCAATTCCAGTCTACCTCCTGAAATCGGTTTCCTGCAATTCTGCCCCGCTTTCAAGTCCTCTTGGCAGCCTTACTTCAGTCTATTTTTGGACGATAGCTGTCATTTATAACTCTGCAGGTTTGTGAATTACAGTGCCCCTGAGCTCCTTTCTTCAACTCGCTTTCTTGTGACCTGGCCGCAACACCGCAGGATGGCTTCAGGCCCTAATCTGGTTCCGGCACGGCACGTTGAGCCTTTGGTTATTTCCTCTTCCTGGTGGGAAATGAGAGTTAAATTTGCCCGTCCAGACACCTCCAGCTAGTCTCTCATTGGTTCTCGCTATTCCTGTTCATCTTCCGCAGAAATTGCAAACTGGGCCAAACAGGAGGTTAAAGGCGCTGACTCTCCAAGTGGGGAGAGTGTTAGTAAAGCATCTGGAATGTTGCACCCGAGTACCAGGGTACGAAAACTGAGAAATATTTGAACACGTCTCCCAATCACATGGTTGATCATACTCTAGGTTCCACATGCATGTTTTAGCTGAAGGAAGAATACCTTAACCTGGGTAGGTGAAACCCGTGGAATGGGTACCATGCAATATGACTTCAAAGGGTCTTCATTTGCTCACCGAACCTCTCCAATCCTATCACTGCTGCGTTTATGCCCCTGTACACATGCTTGATTCTCTTTCGGAGACATAGCAATCCATAGGTTTTAAGATACTTACTAGTCAGGTACATTCTTAGGCGTTTAATATGGGGTTTTGAGTCCATTTCATTGAGCAAGGAGTAGCTCTTGTCTATTCCATATTTGGATTAAGGAACTTTATCTGTGCTCATTTCAATCTCTGGTTTTATGCAGCACCCCAACTCACCTTTCCCCTTAAGCAAGCATAAGTTGGTTTTCTAAATTTGAGACCCTGTTCTGTTTTGGAATGCAGTTCCTGTGTAGCCAAGTTTACATTCCGTGTATTAGTGATATCTTATGATGTTTCTTTTTCTGTGTGACTTATTTCAGTTAGAATCATCGTACCTGAATCCACTCATTATGCTGCTACGGGCCTGATGACATAGATTTCATTGCTGAGTGATACTGCATTGTACGTAAGTACCACAAGTTCTTTATCCATTTTTCACTTTCTGTGATATTGCACTTGTACGGTAAACGAGGTTCTTGTAAACGGAGGCGTCCCAAACTTTGGGGTGGCTGTGTCTTTTTGATTTTAATTTCCCTAAGCTATAGGACCATAAGTGGAAGTGCCCTAGGCTCTGTTGCTTTGTTTTTTAGATGTTTCAGGAAACACCATACACTTCTCCTGAGTGTCTGTTGGCAATTTACATCCCGCCCATCAGCATAACAAGGCTCCCAGTTCTCCATGGCCTGTCCTGCCTTTCTGGATTTTACACTTTTTTCAGATGGCCCTTTTGACCGGGGGGAAGTGAGACTTCATTGTAGTGCAGATTTCCTTTGCAAGTTTGCTTGGTTGGCCAAAAAGGGCGTATGCGTTTTTTCCTGAATATATTCAGGAAAAAACGCATACGCCCTTTTAGGCCAAGTGCATCATTGTGGACGTTATGCCTCTTTTCCTATGCTTTCAATGCAATTCCAGTCTACCTCCTGAAATCGGTTTCCTGTAATTCTGCCCCGCTTTCAAGTCCTCTTGGCAGCCTTACTTCAGTGTATTTTTGGACGATAGCTGTCATTTATAACTCTGCAGGTTTGTGAATTACAGTGCCCCTGAGCTCCTTTCTTCAACTCGCTTTCTTTTGAGCTGGCCGCAACACCGCAGGATGTCTTCAGGCCCTAATCTGGTTCTGGCATGGCACGCTGAGCCTTTGGTTAATTCCTCTTCCTGGTGGGAAACGAGAGTTAAATTTGCCCATCCAGACACCTCCAGCTAGTCTCTCATTGGTTCTCGCTATTCCTGTTCATCTTCCACAGAAATTGCAAACTGGGCCAAACAGGAGGTTAAAGGGACTGACTCTCCAAGTCGGGAGAGTGTTAGTAAAGCATCTGGAATGTTGCACCCGAGTACCAGGGTATGAAAACTGAGACATATTTGAATACGTCTCCCGATCACATGGTTGATCATACTCTGGGTTCCTCATGCATGTTTTAGCTGAAGGAAGAATATCTAAAACCTGGTTAGTTGAAACCCGTGGAATGGGTACCATGCAATATGACTTTAAAGGGTCTTCATTTGCTCACCGAACATCTCCAATCCGATCACTGCTGCGTTTATGCCCCTGTACACATGCTTGATTCTTTTTCGGAGACATAGCAATCCATAGGTTTTAAGATACTTACTAGTCAGGTACATTCTTAGGCGTTTAATATGCGGTGTTGAGTCCATTTCGTTGAGCAAGGAGTAGCTCTTGTCTATTCCATATTTGGCTTAAGGAACTTTATCTGTGCTCATTTCAATCTCTGGTTTTATGCAGCACCCCAACTCACCTTTCCCCTTAAGCAAGCATAAGTTGGTTTTCCAAATTTGAGAACCTGTTCTGTTCTGTAATTCAGTTCCTGTGTAGCCAAGTTTACATTCCGTGTATTAGTGATATCTTATGATGTTTCTTTTTCTGTGTGACTTATTTCAGTTAGAATCATCATACCTGAATCCACTCATGATGCTGCTACGGGCCTGATGACATAGATTTCATTGCTGAGTGATACTGCATTGTACGTAAGTACCACAAGTTCTTTATCCATTTTTCACTTTCTGTGATATTGAACTTGTACTGTAAACGAGGTTCTTGTAAACAGAGGCGTCCCAAACTTTGGGGTGGCTGTGTCTTTTTGATTTTAATTTCCCTAAGCTATAGGACCATAAGTGGAAGTGCCCTAGGCTCTGTTGCTTTGTTTTTTAGATGTTTCAGGAAACACCATACACTTCTCCCGAGTGTCTGTTGGCAATTTACATCCCGCCCATCAGCATAACAAGGCTCCCAGTTCTCCATGGCCTGTCCTGCCTTTCTGGATTTTACACTTTTTTCAGATGGCCCTTTTGACCGGGGGGAAGTGAGACTTCATTGTAGTGCAGATTTCCTTTGCAAGCTTGCTTGGTTGGCCAAAAAGGGCGTATGCGTTTTTTCCTGAATATATTCAGGAAAAAACGCATACGCCCTTTTTGGCCAAGTGCATCATTGTGGACGTTCGGCCTCTTTTCCTATGCTTTCAATGCAATTCCAGTCTACCTCCTGAAATCGGTTTCCTGCAATTCTGCCCCGCTTTCAAGTCCTCTTGGCAGCCTTACTTCAGTCTATTTTTGGACGATAGCTGTCATTTATAACTCTGCAGGTTTGTGAATTACAGTGCCCCTGAGCTCCTTTCTTCAACTCGCTTTCTTGTGACCTGGCCGCAACACCGCAGGATGGCTTCAGGCCCTAATCTGGTTCCGGCACGGCACGCTGAGCCTTTGGTTATTTCCTCTTACTGGTGGGAAATGAGAGTTAAATTTGCCCGTCCAGACACCTCCAGCTAGCCTCTCATTGGTTCTCGCTATTCCTGTTCATCTTCCGCAGAAATTGCAAACTGGGCCAAACAGGAGGTTAAAGGCGCTGACTCTCCAAGTGGGGAGAGTGTTAGTAAAGCATCTGGAATGTTGCACCCGAGTACCAGGGTACGAAAACTGAGAAATATTTGAACACGTCTCCCAATCACATGGTTGATCATACTCTAGGTTCCACATGCATGTTTTAGCTGAAGGAAGAATACCTTAACCTGGGTAGGTGAAACCCGTGGAATGGGTATCATGCAATATGACTTCAAAGGGTCTTCATTTGCTCACCGAACCTCTCCAATCCTATCACTGCTGCGTTTATGCCCCTGTACACATGCTTGATTCTCTTTCGGAGACATAGCAATCCATAGGTTTTAAGATACTTACTAGTCAGGTACATTCTTAGGCGTTTAATATGGGGTTTTGAGTCCATTTCGTTGAGCAAGGAGTAGCTCTTGTCTATTCCATATTTGGCTTAAGGAACTTTATCTGTGCTCATTTCAATCTCTGGTTTTATGCAGCACCCCAACTCACCTTTCCCCTTAAGCAAGCATAAGTTGGTTTTCTAAATTTGAGACCCTGTTCTGTTTTGGAATGCAGTTCCTGTGTAGCCAAGTTTACATTCCGTGTATTAGTGATATCTTATGATGTTTCTTTTTCTGTGTGACTTATTTCAGTTAGAATCATCGTACCTGAATCCACTCATTATGCTGCTACGGGCCTGATGACATAGATTTCATTGCTGAGTGATACTGCATTGTACGTAAGTACCACAAGTTCTTTATCCATTTTTCACTTTCTGTGATATTGCACTTGTACGGTAAACGAGGTTCTTGTAAACGGAGGCGTCCCAAACTTTGGGGTGGCTGTGTCTTTTTGATTTTAATTTCCCTAAGCTATAGGACCATAAGTGGAAGTGCCCTAGGCTCTGTTGCTTTGTTTTTTAGATGTTTCAGGAAACACCATACACTTCTCCTGAGTGTCTGTTGGCAATTTACATCCCGCCCATCAGCATAACAAGGCTCCCAGTTCTCCATGGCCTGTCCTGCCTTTCTGGATTTTACACTTTTTTCAGATGGCCCTTTTGACCGGGGGGAAGTGAGACTTCATTGTAGTGCAGATTTCCTTTGCAAGTTTGCTTGGTTGGCCAAAAAGGGCGTATGCGTTTTTTCCTGAATATATTCAGGAAAAAACGCATACGCCCTTTTTGGCCAAGTGCATCATTGTGGACGTTCTGCCTCTTTTCCTATGCTTTCAATGCAATTCCAGTCTACCTCCTGAAATCGGTTTCCTGCAATTCTGCCCCGCTTTCAAGTCCTCTTGGCAGCCTTACTTCAGTCTATTTTTGGACGATAGCTGTCATTTATAACTCTGCAGGTTTGTGAATTACAGTGCCCCTGAGCTCCTTTCTTCAACTCGCTTTCTTGTGACCTGGCCGCAACACCGCAGGATGGCTTCAGGCCCTAATCTGGTTCCGGCACGGCACGCTGAGCCTTTGGTTATTTCCTCTTCCTGGTGGGAAATGAGAGTTAAATTTTCCCGTCCAGACACCTCCAGCTAGTCTCTCATTGGTTCTCGCTATTCCTGTTCATCTTCCGCAGAAATTGCAAACTGGGCCAAACAGGAGGTTAAAGGCGCTGACTCTCCAAGTGGGGAGAGTGTTAGTAAAGCGTCTGTAATGTTGCACCCGAGTACCAGGGGAGGAAAACTGAGACATATTTGAACACGTCTCCCGTTCACACGGTTGATCATACTCTGGGTTCCACATGCATGTTTTAGCTGAAGGAAGAATACCTTAAACCTGGGTAGTTGAAACCCGTGGAATGGGTACCATGTAATATGACTTCAAAGGGTCTTCATTTGCTCACCGAACCTCTCCAATCCTATCACTGCTGCGTTTATGCCCCTGTACACATGCTTGATTCTCTTTCGGAGACATAGCAATCCATAGGTTTTAAGATACTTACTAGTCAGGTACATTCTTAGGCGTTTAATATGGGGTTTTGAGTCCATTTCGTTGAGCAAGGAGTAGCTCTTGTCTATTCCATATTTGGCTTAAGGAACTTTATCTGTGCTCATTTCAATCTCTGGTTTTATGCAGCACCCCAACTCACCTTTACCCTTAAGCAAGCATAAGTTGGTTTTCTAAATTTGAGACCCTGTTCTGTTCTGTAATTCAGTTCCTGTGTAGCCAAGTTTACATTCCGTGTATTACTGATATCTTATGATGTTTCTTTTTCTGTGTGACTTATTTCAGTTAGAATCATCATACCTGAATCCACTCATTGTGCTGCTAAGGGCCTGATGACACAGATTTCATTGCTGAGTGATATTGCTTTGTAAGTTAATACCACAACTTCTTTATCCATTTTTCACTTTCTGCGATGTTGAACTTGTACTGTAAACGAGGTTCTTGTAAACAGAGGCGTCCCAAACTTTGGGGTGGCTGTGTCTTTTTGATTTTAATTTCCCTAAGCTATAGGACCATAAGTGGAAGTGCCCTAGGTTCTGTTGCTTTGTTTTTTAGATGTTTCAGGAAACACCATACACTTCTCCTGAGTGGTTGTTGGCAATTTACATCCCGCCCATCAGCATAACAAGGCTCCCAGTTCTCCATGGCCTGTCCTGCCTTTCTGGATTTTACACTTTTTTCAGATGGCCCTTTTGACCGGGGGGAAGTGAGACTTCATTGTAGTGCAGATTTCCTTTGCAAGCTTGCTTGGTTGGCCAAAAAGGGCGTATGCGTTTTTTCCTGAATATATTCAGGAAAAAACGCATACGCCCTTTTTGGCCAAGTGCATCATTGTGGACGTTCTGCCTCTTTTCCTATGCTTTCAATGCAATTCCAGTCTACCTCCTGAAATCGGTTTCCTGCAATTCTGCCCCGCTTTCAAGTCCTCTTGGCAGCCTTACTTCAGTCTATTTTTGGACGATAGCTGTCATTTATAACTCTGCAGGTTTGTGAATTACAGTGCCCCTGAGCTCCTTTCTTCAACTCGCTTTCTTGTGACCTGGCCGCAACACCGCAGGATGGCTTCAGGCCCTAATCTGGTTCCGGCACGGCACGCTGAGCCTTTGGTTATTTCCTCTTCCTGGTGGGAAATGAGAGTTAAATTTTCCCGTCCAGACACCTCCAGCTAGTCTCTCATTGGTTCTCGCTATTCCTGTTCATCTTCCGCAGAAATTGCAAACTGGGCCAAACAGGAGGTTAAAGGGACTGACTCTCCAAGTGGGGAGAGTGTTAGTAAAGCGTCTGTAATGTTGCACCCGAGTACCAGGGGAGGAAAACTGAGACATATTTGAACACGTCTCCCGTTCACACGGTTGATCATACTCTGGGTTCCACATGCATGTTTTAGCTGAAGGAAGAATACCTTAAACCTGGGTAGTTGAAACCCGTGGAATGGGTACCATGTAATATGACTTCAAAGGGTCTTCATTTGCTCACCGAACCTCTCCAATCCTATCACTGCTGCGTTTATGCCCCTGTACACATGCTTGATTCTCTTTCGGAGACATAGCAATCCATAGGTTTTAAGATACTTACTAGTCAGGTACATTCTTAGGCGTTTAATATGGGGTTTTGAGTCCATTTCGTTGAGCAAGGAGTAGCTCTTGTCTATTCCATATTTGGCTTAAGGAACTTTATCTGTGCTCATTTCAATCTCTGGTTTTATGCAGCACCCCAACTCACCTTTACCCTTAAGCAAGCATAAGTTGGTTTTCTAAATTTGAGACCCTGTTCTGTTCTGTAATTCAGTTCCTGTGTAGCCAAGTTTACATTCCGTGTATTACTGATATCTTATGATGTTTCTTTTTCTGTGTGACTTATTTCAGTTAGAATCATCATACCTGAATCCACTCATTGTGCTGCTAAGGGCCTGATGACACAGATTTCATTGCTGAGTGATATTGCTTTGTAAGTTAATACCACAACTTCTTTATCCATTTTTCACTTTCTGCGATGTTGAACTTGTACTGTAAACGAGGTTCTTGTAAACAGAGGCGTCCCAAACTTTGGGGTGGCTGTGTCTTTTTGATTTTAATTTCCCTAAGCTATAGGACCATAAGTGGAAGTGCCCTAGGTTCTGTTGCTTTGTTTTTTAGATGTTTCAGGAAACACCATACACTTCTCCTGAGTGGTTGTTGGCAATTTACATCCCGCCCATCAGCATAACAAGGCTCCCAGTTCTCCATCGCCTGTCCTGCCTTTCTGGATTTTACACTTTTTTCAGATGGCCCTTTTGACCGGGGGGAAGTGAGACTTCATTGTAGTGCAGATTTCCTTTGCAAGCTTGCTTGGTTGGCCAAAAAGGGCGTATGCGTTTTTTCCTGAATATATTCAGGAAAAAACGCATACGCCCTTTTTGGCCAAGTGCATCATTGTGGACGTTCTGCCTCTTTTCCTATGCTTTCAATGCAATTCCAGTCTACCTCCTGAAATCGGTTTCCTGCAATTCTGCCCCGCTTTCAAGTCCTCTTGGCAGCCTTACTTCAGTCTATTTTTGGACGATAGCTGTCATTTATAACTCAGCAGGTTTGTGAATTACAGTGCCCCTGAGCTCCTTTCTTCAACTCGCTTTCTTTTGAGCTGGCCGCAACACCGCATGATGGCTTCAGGCCCTAATCTGGTTCCGGTACGGCACGCTGAGCCTTTGGTTATTTCCTCTTCCTGTTGGGAAATGAGAGTTAAATTTGCCCGTCCAGACACCTCCAGGTAGCCTCTCATTGGTTCTCGCTATTCCTGTTCATCTTCCGCAGAAATTGCAAACTGGGCCAAACAGGAGGTTAAAGGCGCTGATTCTCCAAGTGGAGAGAGTGTTAGTAAAGCGTCTGGAATGTTGCACCCGAGTACCAGGGGAGGAAAACTGAGACATATTTGAACACGTCTCCCGATCACATGGTTGATCATACTCTGGGTTCCACATGCATGTTTTAGCTGAAGGAAGAATACCTTAAACCTGGGTAGTTGAAACCCGTGGAATGGGTACCATGTAATATGACTTCAAAGGGTCTTCATTTGCTCACAGAACCTCTCCAATCCTATCACTGCTGCGTTTATGCCCCTGTACACATGCTTGATTCTCTTTCGGAGACATAGCAATCCATAGGTTTTAAGATACTTACTAGTCAGGTACATTCTTAGGCGTTTAATATGCGGTGTTGAGTCCATTTCTTTGAGCAAGGAGTAGCTCTTGTCTATTCCATATTTGGCTTAAGGAACTTTATCTGTGCTCATTTCAATTTCTGGTTTTATGCAGCACCCCAACTCACCTTTCCCCTTAAGCAAGCATAAGTTGGTTTTCTAAATTTGAGACCCTGTTCTGTTCTGTAATTCAGTTCCTGTGTAGCCAAGTTTACATTCCGTGTATTACTGATATCTTATGATGTTTCTTTTTCTGTGTGACTTATTTCAGTTAGAATCATCATACCTGAATCCACTCATTGTGCTGCTAAGGGCCTGATGACACAGATTTCATTGCTGAGTGATATTGCTTTGTAAGTAAATACCACAACTTTTTTATCCATTTTTCACTTTCTGCGATGTTGAACTTGTACTGTAATCGAGGTTCTTGTAAACAGAGCCGTTCGAAACTTTGGGGTGGCTGTGTCTTTTTGATTTTAATTTCCCTAAGCTATAGGACCATAAGTGGAAGTGCCCTAGGCTCTCTTGCTTTGTTTTTTAGATGTTTCAGGAAACACCATACACTTCTCCCGAGTGTTTGTTGGCAATTTACATCCCGCCCTTCAGCATAACAAGGTTCCCAGTTCTCCATGGCCTGTCCTGCCTTTCTGGATTTTACACTTTTTTCAGATGGCCCTTTTGACCCGGGGGAAGTGAGACTTCATTGTAGTGCAGATTTCCTTTGCAAGCTTGCTTGGTTGGCCAAAAAGGGCGTATGCGTTTTTTCCTGAATATATTCAGGAAAAAACGCATACGCCCTTTTTGGCCAAGTGCATCATTGTGGACGTTCTGCCTCTTTTCCTATGCTTTCAATGCAATTCCAGTCTACCTCTTGAAATCGGTTTCCTGCAATTATGCCCCGCTTTCAAGTCCTCTTGGCAGCCTTACTTCAGTCTATTTTTGGACGATAGCTGTCATTTATAACTCTGCAGGTTTGTGAATTACAGTGCCCCTGAGCTCCTTTCTTCAACTCGCTTTCTTTTGAGCTGGCCGCAACACCGCAGGATGGCTTCAGGCCCTAATCTGGTTCCGGTACGGCACGCTGAGCCTTTGGTTATTTCCTCTTCCTGGTGGGAAATGAGAGTTAAATTTTCCCGTCCAGACACCTCCAGCTAGTCTCTCATTGGTTCTCGCTATTCCTGTTCATCTTCCGCAGAAATTGCAAACTGGGCCAAACAGGAGGTTAAAGGCGCTGACTCTCTAAGTGGGGAGAGTGTTAGTAAAGCGTCTGGAATGTTGCACCCGAGTACCAGGGGAGGAAAACTGAGACATATTTGAACACGTCTCCCGTTCACATGGTTGATCATACTTGGGTTCCACATGCATGTTTTAGCTGAAGGAAGAATACCTTAAACATGGAGAGTTAAGACCCGTGTAATGGGTACCATGCAATATGACTTCAAAGGGTCTTCATTTGCTCACCGAACCTCTCCAATCCTATCACTGCTGCATTTATGCCCCTGTACACATGCTTGATTCTCTTTCGGAGACATAGCAATCCATAGGTTTTAAGATACTTACTAGTCAGGTACATTCTTAGGCGTTGAATATGGGGTGTTGAGTCCATTTCGTTGAGCAAGGAGTAGCTCTTGTCTATTCCATATTTGGCTTAAGGAACTTTATCTGTGCTCATTTCAATCTTTGGTTTTATGCAGCACCCCAACTCACCTTTACCCTTAAGCAAGCATAAGTTGGTTTTCTAAATTTGAGACCCTGTTCTGTTCTGTAATTCAGTTCCTGTGTAGCCAAGTTTACATTCCGTGTATTACTGATATCTTATGATGTTTCTTTTTCTGTGTGACTTATTTCAGTTAGAATCATCATACCTGAATCCACTCATTGTGCTGCTAAGGGCCTGATGACACAGATTTCATTGCTTGGTGATATTGCTTTGTAAGTAAATACCACAACTTCTTTATCCATTTTTCACTTTCTGCGATGTTGAACTTGTACTGTAAACGAGGTTCTTGTAAACAGAGGCGTCCCAAACTTTGGGGTGGCTGTGTCTTTTTGATTTTAATTTCCCTAAGCTATAGGACCATAAGTGGAAGTGCCCTAGGCTCTGTTGCTTTGTTTTTTAGATGTTTCAGGAAACACCATACACTTCTCCCGAGTGGTTGTTGGCAATTTACATCCCGCCCATCAGCATAACAAGGCTCCCAGTTCTCCATGGCCTGTCCTGCCTTTCTGGATTTTACACTTTTTTCAGATGGCCCTTTTGACCGGGGGGAAGTGAGACTTCATTGTAGTGCAGATTTCCTTTGCAAGCTTGCTTGGTTGGCCAAAAAGGGCGTATGCGTTTTTTCCTGAATATATTCAGGAAAAAACGCATACGCCCTTTTTGGCCAAGTGCATCATTGTGGACGTTCTGCCTCTTTTCCTATGCTTTCAATGCAATTCCAGTCTACCTCCTGAAATCGGTTTCCTGCAATTCTGCCCCGCTTTCAAGTCCTCTTGGCAGCCTTACTTCAGTCTATTTTTGGACGATAGCTGTCATTTATAACTCTGCAGGTTTGTGAATTACAGTGCCCCTGAGCTCCTTTCTTCAACTCGCTTTCTTTTGAGCTGGCCGCAACACCACAGGATGGCTTCAGGCCCTAATCTGGTTCCAGTACGGCACGCTGAGCCTTTGGTTATTTCCTCTTCCTGGTGGGAAATGAGAGTTAAATTTGCCCGTCCAGACACCTCCAGCTAGCCTCTCATTGCTTCTCGCTATTCCTGTTCATCTTCCGCAGAAATTGCAAACTGGGTCAAACAGGAGGTTAAAGGCGCTGACTCTCTAAGTGGGGAGAGTGTTAGTAAAGCGTCTGGAATGTTGCACCCGAGTACCAGGGTACGAAAACTGAGACATATTTGAACACGTCTCCCGTTCACATCGTTGATCATACTTGGGTTCCACATGCATGTTTTAGCTGAAGGAAGAATACCTTAAACCTGGAGAGTTAAGACCCGTGTAATGGGTACCATGCAATATGACTTCAAAGGGTCTTCATTTGCTCACCGAACCTCTCCAATCCTATCACTGCTGCGTTTATGCCCCTGTACACATGCTTGATTCTCTTTCGGAGACATAGCAATCCATAGGTTTTAAGATACTTACTAGTCAGGTACATTCTTAGGCATTTAATATGGGGTGTTGAGTCCATTTCGTTGAGCAAGGAGTAGCTCTTGTCTATTCCATATTTGGCTTAAGGAACTTTATCTGTGCTCATTTCAATCTCTGGTTTTATGCAGCACCCCAACTCACCTTTACCCTTAAGCAAGCATAAGTTGGTTTTCTAAATTTGAGACCCTGTTCTGTTCTGTAATTCAGTTCCTGTGTAGCCAAGTTTACATTCCGTGTATTACTGATATCTTATGATGTTTCTTTTTCTGTGTGACTTATTTCAGTTAGAATCATCATACCTGAATCCACTCATTGTGCTGCTAAGGGCCTGATGACACAGATTTCATTGCTGAGTGATATTGCTTTGTAAGTAAATACCACAACTTCTTTATCCATTTTTCACTTTCTGCGATGTTGAACTTGTACTGTAATCGAGGTTCTTGTAAACAGAGGCGTCCCAAACTTTGGGGTGGCTGTGTCTTTTTGATTTTAATTTCCCTAAGCTATAGGACCATAAGTGGAAGTGCCCTAGGTTCTGTTGCTTTGTTTTTTAGATGTTTCAGGAAACACCATACACTTCTCCCCAGTGGTTGTTGGCAATTTACATCCCGCCCATCAGCATAACAAGGCTCCCAGTTCTCCATGGCCTGTCCTGCCTTTCTGGATTTTACACTTTTTTCAGATGGCCCTTTTGACCGGGGGGAAGTGAGACTTCATTGTAGTGCAGATTTCCTTTGCAAGCTTGCTTGGTTGGCCAAAAAGGGCGTATGCGTTTTTTCCTGAGGAAAAAACGCATACGCCCTTTTTGGCCAAGTGCATCATTGTGGACGTTCTGCCTCTTTTCCTATGCTTTCAATGCAATTCCAGTCTACCTCCTGAAATCGGTTTCCTGCAATTCTGCCCCGCTTTCAAGTCCTCTTGGCAGCCTTACTTCAGTCTATTTTTGGACGATAGCTGTCATTTATAACTCTGCAGGTTTTTGAATTACAGTGCCCCTGAGCTCCTTTCTTCAACTCGCTTTCTTGTGACCTGGCCGCAACACCGCAGGATGGCTTCAGGCCCTAATCTGGTTCCGGCCCGGCATGCTGAGCCTTTGGTTAATTCCTCTTCCTGGTGGGAAATGAGAGTTAAATTTGCCCGTCCAGACACCTCCAGCTAGCCTCTCATTGCTTCTCGCTATTCCTGTTCATCTTCCGCAGAAATTGCAAACTGGGCCAAACAGGAGGTTAAAGGGACTGACTCTCCAAGTCGGGAGAGTGTTAGTAAAGCGTCTGGAATGTTGCACCCGAGTACCAGGGTAGGAAAACTGAGACATATTTGAACACGTCTCCCGTTCACATGGTTGATCATACTCTGGGTTCCACATGCATGTTTTAGCTGAAGGAAGAATACCTTAAACCTGGAGAGTTGAGACCCGTGGAATGGGTACCGTGCAATATGACTTCAAAGGGTCTTCATTTGCTCACCGAACCTCTCCAATCCTATCACTGCTGCGTTTATGCCCCTGTACACACGCTTGATTCTCTTTTGGAGACATAGCAATCCATAGGTTTTAAGATACTTACTAGTCAGGTACATTCTTAGGCGTTTAATATGGGGTGTTGAGTCCATTTCGTTGAGCAAGGAGTAGCTCTTGTCTATTCCATATTTGGCTTAAGGAACTTTATCTGTGCTCATTTCAATCTCTGGTTTTATGCAGCACCCCAACTCACCTTTCCCCTTAAGCAAGCATAAGTTGGTTTTCTAAATTTGAGACCCTGTTCTGTTTTGGAATGCAGTTCCTGTGTAGCCAAGTTTACATTCCGTGTATTAGTGATATCTTATGATGTTTCTTTTTCTGTGTGACTTATTTCAGTTAGAATCATCGTACCTGAATCCACTCATGATGCTGCTACGGGCCTGATGACATAGATTTCATTGCTGAGTGATACTGCATTGTACGTAAGTACCACAAGTTCTTTATCCATTTTTCACTTTCTGTGATATTGAACTTGTACGGTAAACGAGGTTCTTGTAAATGGAGGTGTCCCAAACTTTGGGGTGGCTGTGTCTTTTTGATTTTAATTTCCCTAAGCTATAGGACCATAAGTGGAAGTGCCCTAGGCTCTGTTGCTTTGTTTTTTAGATGTTTCAGGAAACACCATACACTTCTCCCGAGTGGTTGTTGGCAATTTACATCCCGCCCATCAGCATAACAAGGCTCCCAGTTCTCCATGGCCTGTCCTGCCTTTCTGGATTTTACACTTTTTTCAGATGGCCCTTTTGACTGGGGGGAAGTGAGACTTCATTGTAGTGCAGATTTCCTTTGCAAGCTTGCTTGGTTGGCCAAAAAGGGCGTATGCGTTTTTTCCTGAATATATTCAGGAAAAAACGCATACGCCCTTTTTGGCCAAGTGCATCATTGTGGACGTTCTGCCTCTTTTCCTATGCTTTCAATGCAATTCCAGTCTACCTCCTGAAATCGGTTTCCTGCAATTCTGCCCCGCTTTCAAGTCCTCTTGGCAGCCTTACTTCAGTCTATTTTTGGACGATAGCTGTCATTTATAACTCTGCAGGTTTGTGAATTACAGTGCCCCTGAGCTCCTTTCTTCAACTCGCTTTCTTTTGAGCTGGCCGCAACACCGCAGGATGGCTTCAGGCCCTAATCTGGTTCCGGTACGGCACGCTGAGCCTTTGGTTATTTCCTCTTCCTGGTGGGAAATGAGAGTTAAATTTGCCCGTCCAGACACCTCCAGCTAGCCTCTCATTGGTTCTCGCTATTCCTGTTCATCTTCCGCAGAAATTGCAAACTGGGCCAAACAGGAGGTTAAAGGCGCTGATTCTCCAAGTGGGGAGAGTGTTAGTAAAGCGTCTGGAATGTTGCACCCGAGTACCAGGGGAGGAAAACTGAGACATATTTGAACACGTCTCCCGATCACATGGTTGATCATACTCTGCGTTCCACATGCATGTTTTAGCTGAAGGAAGAATACCTAAAACCTGGGTAGTTGAAACCCGTGGAATGGGTACCATGCAATATGACTTCAAAGGGTCTTCATTTGCTCACCGAACCTCTCCAATCCTATCACTGCTGCGTTTATGCCCCTGTACACATGCTTGATTCTCTTTCGGAGACGTAGCAATCTATAGGTTTTAAGATACTTACTAGTCAGGTACATTCTTAGGCGTTTAATATGCGGTGTTGAGTCCATTTCGTTGAGCAAGGAGTAGCTCTTGTCTATTCCATATTTGGCTTAAGGAACTTTATCTGTGCTCATTTCAATCTCTGGTTTTATGCAGCACCCCAACTCACCTTTCCCCTTAAGCAAGCATAAGTTGGTTTTCTAAATTTGAGACCCTGTTCTGTTCTGTAATTCAGTTCCTGTGTAGCCAAGTTTACATTCCGTGTATTAGTGATATCTTATGATGTTTCTTTTTCTGTGTGACTTATTTCAGTTAGAATCATCATACCTGAATCCACTCATGATGCTGCTACGGGCCTGATGACATAGATTTCATTGCTGAGTGATACTGCATTGTATGTAAGTACCACAAGTTCTTTATCCATTTTTCACTTTCTGTGATATTGAACTTGTACGGTAAACGAGGTTCTTGTAAACAGAGGCGTCCCAAACTTTGGGGTGGCTGTTTCTTTTTGATTTTAATTTCCCTAAGCTATAGGACCATAAGTGGAAGTGCCCTAGGCTCTGTTGCTTTGTTTTTTAGATGTTTCAGGAAACACCATACACTTCTCCCCAGTGGTTGTTGGCAATTTACATCCCACCCATCAGCATAACAAGGCTCCCAGTTCTCCATGGCCTGTCCTGCCTTTCTGGATTTTACACTTTTTTCAGATTGCCCTTTTGACCGGGGGGAAGTGAGACTTCATTGTAGTGCAGATTTCCTTTGCAAGTTTGCTTGGTTGGCCAAAAAGGGCGTATGCGTTTTTTCCTGAATATATTCAGGAAAAAACGCATACGCCCTTTTTGGCCAAGTGCATCATTGTGGACGTTCTGCCTCTTTTCCGATGCTTTCAATGCAATTCCAGTCTACCTCCTGAAATCGGTTTCCTGCAATTCTGCCCCGCTTTCAAGTCCTCTTGGCAGCCTTACTTCAGTATATTTTTGGACGATAGCTGTCATTTATAACTCTGCAGGTTTGTGAATTACAGTGCCCCTGAGCTCCTTTCTTCAACTCGCCTTCTTGTGACCTGGCCGCAACACCGCAGGATGGCTTCAGGCCCTAATCTGGTTCCGGCACGGCACGCTGAGCCTTTGGTTAATTCCTCTTCCTGGTGGGAAATGAGAGTTAAATTTGACCGTTCAGACACCTCCAGCTAGTCTCTCATTGGTTCTCGCTATTCCTGTTCATCTTCCGCAGAAATTGCAAACTGGGCCAAACAGGAGGTTAAAGGGACTGACTCTCCAAGTCGGGAGAGTGTTAGTAAAGCGTCTGGAATGTTGCACCCAAGTACCAGGGTACGAAAACTGAGAAATATTTGAACACGTCTCCCGATCACATGGTTGATCATAGTCTAGGTTCCACATGCATGTTTTAGCTGAAGGAAGAATACCTAAAACCTGGGTAGTGGAAACCCGTGGAATGGGTACCATGCAATATGACTTCAAAGGGTCTTCATTTGCTCACCGAACCTCTCCAATCCTATCACTGCTGCGTTTATGCCCCTGTACACATGCTTGACTCTCTTTCGGAGACATAGCAATCCATAGGTTTTAAGATACTTACTAGTCAGGTACATTCTTAGGCGTTTAATATGGGGTGTTGACTCCATTTCGTTGAGCAAGGAGTAGCTCTTGTCTATTCCATATTTGGCTTAAGGAACTTTATCTGTGCTCATTTCAATCTCTGGTTTTATGCAGCACCCCAACTCACCTTTACCCTTAAGCAAGCATAAGTTGGTTTTCTAAATTTGAGACCCTGTTCTGTTCTGTAATTCAGTTCCTGTGTAGCCAAGTTTCCATTCCGTGTATTACTGATATCTTATGATGTTTCTTTTTCTGTGTGACTTATTTCAGTTAGAATCATCATACCTGAATCCACTCATTGTGCTGCTAAGGGCCTGATGACATAGATTTCATTGCTGAGTAATATTGCTTTGTAAGTGATTACCACAACTTCTTTATCCATTTTTCACTTTCTGCGATGTTGAACTTGTACTGTAAACGAGGTTCTTGTAAACAGAGCCGTTCCAAACTTTGGGGTGGCTGTGTCTTTTTGATTTTAATTTCCCTAAGCTATAGGACCATAAGTGGAAGTGCCCTAGGCTCTGTTGCTTTGTTTTTTAGATGTTTCAGGAAACACCATACACTTCTCCCAAGTGTCTGTTGGCAATTTCCATCCCGCCCATCAGCATAACAAGGCTCCCAGTTCTCCATGGCCTGTCCTGCCTTTCTGGATTTTACACTTTTTTCAGATGGCCCTTTTGACTGGGGGGAAGTGAGACTTCATTGTAGTGCAGATTTCCTTTGCAAGCTTGCTTGGTTGGCCAAAAAGGGCGTATGCGTTTTTTCCTGAATATATTCAGGAAAAAACTCATAAGCCCTTTTTGTCCAAGTGCATCATTGTGGACGTTCTGCCTCTTTTCCTATGCTTTCAATGCAATTCTAGTCTACCTCCTGAAATCGGTTTCCTGCAATTCTGCCCCACTTTCAAGTCCTCTTGGCAGCCTTACTTCAGTCTATTTTTGGACGATAGCTGTCATTTATAACTCTGCAGGTTTGTGAATTACAGTGCCCCTGAGCTCCTTTCTTCAACTCGCTTTCTTGTGACCTGGCCGCAACACCGCAGGATGGCTTCAGGCCCTAATCTGGTTCCGGCGCGGCATGCTGAGCCTTTCGTTAATTCCTCTTCCTGGTGGGAAATGAGAGTTAAATTTGCCCGTCCAGACACCTCCAGCTAGCCTCTCATTTCTTCTCGCTATTCCTGTTCATCTTCCGCAGAAATTGCAAACTGGGCCAAACAGGAGGTTAAAGGGACTGACTCTCCAAGTCGGGAGAGTGTTAGTAAAGCGTCTGGAATGTTGCACCCGAGTACCAGGGTAGGAAAACTGAGACATATTTGAACACGTCTCCCGTTCACATGGTTGATCATACTCTGGGTTCCACATGCATGTTTTAGCTGAAGGAAGAATACCTTAAACCTGGAGAGTTGAGACCCGTGGAATGGGTACCGTGCAATATGACTTCAAAGGGTCTTCATTTGCTCACCGAACCTCTCCAATCCTATCACTGCTGCGTTTATGCCCCTGTACACATGCTTGATTCTCTTTCGGAGACGTAGCAATCTATAGGTTTTAAGATACTTACTAGTCAGGTACATTCTTAGGCGTTTAATATGCGGTGTTGAGTCCATTTCGTTGAGCAAGGAGTAGCTCTTGTCTATTCCATATTTGGCTTAAGGAACTTTATCTGTGCTCATTTCAATCTCTGGTTTTATGCAGCACCCCAACTCACCTTTCCCCTTAAGCAAGCATAAGTTGGTTTTCTAAATTTGAGACCCTGTTCTGTTCTGTAATTCAGTTCCTGTGTAGCCAAGTTTACATTCCGTGTATTAGTGATATCTTATGATGTTCCTTTTTCTGTGTGACTTATTTCAGTTAGAATCATCGTACCTGAATCCACTCATTATGCTGCTACGGGCCTGATGACATAGATTTCATTGCTGAGTGATACTGCATTGTACGTAAGTACCACAAGTTCTTTATCCATTTTTCACTTTCTGTGATATTGAACTTGTACGGTAAACGAGGTTCTTGTAAACGGAGGCGTCCCAAACTTTGGGGTGGCTGTGTCTTTTTGATTTTAATTTCCCTAAGCTATAGGACCATAAGTGGAAGTGCCCTAGGTTCTGTTGCTTTGTTTTTTAGATGTTTCAGGAAACACCATACACTTCTCCGGAGTGGTTGTTGGCAATTTACATCCCGCCCATCAGCATAACAAGGCTCCCAGTTCTCCATGGCCTGTCCTGCCTTTCTGGATTTTACACTTTTTTCAGATGGCCCTTTTGACCGGGGGGAAGTGAGACTTCATTGTAGTGCAGATTTCCTTTGCAAGCTTGCTTGGTTGGCCAAAAAGGACGTATGCGTTTTTTCCTGAATATATTCAGGAAAAAACGCATACGCCCTTTTTGGCCAAGTGCATCATTGTGGACGTTCTGCCTCTTTTCCTATGCTTTCAATGCAATTCCAGTCTACCTCCTGAAATCGGTTTCCTGCAATTCTTCCCCGCTTTCAAGTTCTCTTGGCAGCCTTACTTCAGTCTATTTTTGGACGATAGCTGTCATTTATAACTCTGCAGGTTTGTGAATTACAGTGCCCCTGAGCTCCTTTCTTCAACTCGCTTTCTT
Organism: Delphinus delphis; assembly: GCF_949987515.2. Classification (NCBI taxonomy): domain Eukaryota; kingdom Metazoa; phylum Chordata; class Mammalia; order Artiodactyla; family Delphinidae; genus Delphinus; species Delphinus delphis. The sequence goes on from NC_082688.1 coordinate 116,083,835, forward strand.
GTGAGCTGGCCGCAACACCGCAGGATGGCTTCAGGCCCTAATCTGGTTCCGGCCCGGCATGCTGAGCCTTTGGTTAATTCCTCTTCCTGGTGGGAAATGAGAGTTGAATTTGCCCATCCAGACACCTCCAGGTAGCCTCTCATTGGTTCTCGCTATTCCTGTTCATCTTCCGCAGAAATTGCAAACTGGGCCAAACAGGAGGTTAAAGGGACTGACTCTCCAAGTCGGGAGAGTGTTAGTAAAGCGTCTGGAATGTTGCACCCGAGTACCAGGGGAGGAAAACTGAGACATATTTGAACACGTCTCCCGTTCACATGGTTGATCATACTCTGGGTTCCACATGCATGTTTTAGCTGAAGGAAGAATACCTTAAACCTGGAGAGTTGAGACCCGTGTAATGGGTACCATGCAATATGACTTCAAAGGGTCTTCATTTGCTCACCGAACCTCTCCAATCCTATCACTGCTGCGTTTATGCCCCTGTACACACGCTTGATTCTCTTTTGTAGACATAGCAATCCATAGGTTTTAAGATACTTACTAGTCAGGTACATTCTTAGGCGTTTAATATGGGGTGTTGAGTCCATTTCGTTGAGCAAGGAGTAGCTCTTGTCTATTCCATATTTGGCTTAAGGAACTTTATCTGTGCTCATTTCAATCTCTGGTTTTATGCAGCACCCCAACTCACCTTTCCCCTTAAGCAAGCATAAGTTGGTTTTCTAAATTTGAGACCCTGTTCTGTTTTGGAATGCAGTTCCTGTGTAGCCAAGTTTACATTCCGTGTATTAGTGATATCTTATGATGTTTCTTTTTCTGTGTGACTTATTTCAGTTAGAATCGTCATACCTGAATCCACTCATTGTGCTGCTAAGGGCCTGATGACACAGATTTCATTGCTGAGTGATATTGCTTTGTAAGTAAATACCACAACTTCTTTATCCATTTTTCACTTTCTGCGATGTTGAACTTGTACTGTAAACGAGGTGCTTGTAAACAGAGCCGTTCCAAACTTTGGGGTGGCTGTGTCTTTTTCATTTTAATTTCCCTAAGCTATAGGACCATAAGTGGAAGTGCCCTAGGTTCTGTTGCTTTGTTTTTTAGTTGTTTCAGGAAACACCATAAACTTCTCCCAAGTGGTTGTTGGCAATTTACATCCCACCCATCAGCATAACAAGGCTCCCAGTTCTCCATGGCCTGTCCTGCCTTTCTGGATTTTACACTTTTTTCAGATGGCCCTTTTGACCGGGGGGAAGTGAGACTTCATTGTAGTGCAGATTTCCTTTGCAAGCTTGCTTGGTTGGCCAAAAAGGGCGTATGCGTTTTTTCCTGAATATATTCAGGAAAAAACGCATACGCCCTTTTTGGCCAAGTGCATCATTGTGGACGTTCTGCCTCTTTTCCTATGCTTTCAATGCAATTCCAGTCTACCTCCTGAAATCGGTTTCCTGCAATTCTGCCCCGCTTTCAAGTCCTCTTGGCAGCCTTACTTCAGTCTATTTTTGGACGATAGCTGTCATTTATAACTCTGCAGGTTTGTGAATTACAGTGCCCCTGAGCTCCTTTCTTCAACTCGCTTTCTTGTGAGCTGGCCGCAACACCGCAGGATGGCTTCAGGCCCTAATCTGGTTCCAGCCCGGCATGCTGAGCCTTTGGTTAATTCCTCTTCCTGGTGGGAAATGAGAGTTGAATTTGCCCGTCCAGACACCTCCAGCTAGCCTCTCATTGGTTCTCGCTATTCCTGTTCATCTTCCGCAGAAATTGCAAACTGGGCCAAACAGGAGGTTAAAGGGACTGACTCTCCAAGTCGGGAGAGTGTTAGTAAAGCGTCTGGAATGTTGCACCCGAGTACCAGGGGAGGAAAACTGAGACATATTTGAACACGTCTCCCGTTCACATGGTTGATCATACTCTGGGTTCCACATGCATGTTTTAGCTGAAGGAAGAATACCTTAAACCTGGAGAGTTGAGACCCGTGTAATGGGTACCATGCAATATGACTTCAAAGGGTCTTCATTTGCTCACCGAACCTCTCCAATCCTATCACTGCTGCGTTTATGCCCCTGTACACACGCTTGATTCTCTTTTGGAGACATAGCAATCCATAGGTTTTAAGATACTTACTAGTCAGGTACATTCTTAGGCGTTTAATATGGGGTTTTGAGTCCATTTCGTTGAGCAAGGAGTAGCTCTTGTCTATTCCATATTTGGCTTAAGGAACTTTATCTGTGCTCATTTCAATCTCTGGTTTTATGCAGCACCCCAACTCACCTTTCCCCTTAAGCAAGCATAAGTTGGTTTTCTAAATTTGAGACCCTGTTCTGTTTTGGAATGCAGTTCCTGTGTAGCCAAGTTTACATTCCGTGTATTAGTGATATCTTATGATGTTTCTTTTTCTGTGTGACTTATTTCAGTTAGAATCATCATACCTGAATCCACTCATTGTGCTGCTAAGGGCCTGATGACACAGATTTCATTGCTGAGTGATATTGCTTTGTAAGTAAATACCACAACTTCTTTATCCATTTTTCACTTTCTGCGATGTTGAACTTGTACTGTAAACGAGGTTCTTGTAAACAGAGCCGTTCCAAACTTTGGGGTGGCTGTGTCTTTTTCATTTTAATTTCCCTAAGCTATAGGACCATAAGTGGAAGTGCCCTAGGTTCTGTTGCTTTGTTTTTTAGTTGTTTCAGGAAACACCATACACTTCTCCCAAGTGGTTCTTGGCAATTTTCATCCCGCCCATCAGCATAACAAGGCTCCCAGTTCTCCATGGCCTGTCCTGCCTTTCTGGATTTTACACTTTTTTCAGATGGCCCTTTTGACCGGGGGGAAGTGAGACTTCATTGTAGTGCAGATTTCCTTTGCAAGCTTGCTTGGTTGGCCAAAAAGGGCGTATGCGTTTTTTCCTGAATATATTCAGGAAAAAACGCATACGCCCTTTTTGGCCAAGTGCATCATTGTGGACGTTCTGCCTCTTTTCCTATGCTTTCAATGCAATTCCAGTCTACCTCCTGAAATCGGTTTCCTGCAATTCTGCCCCGCTTTCAAGTCCTCTTGGCAGCCTTACTTCAGTCTATTTTTGGACGATAGCTGTCATTTATAACTCTGCAGGTTTGTGAATTACAGTGCCCCTGAGCTCCTTTCTTCAACTCGCTTTCTTGTGAGCTGGCCGCAACACCGCAGGATGGCTTCAGGCCCTAATCTGGTTCCGGCCCGGCATGCGGAGCCTTTGGTTAATTCCTCTTCCTGGTGGGAAATGAGAGTTGAATTTGCCCGTCCAGACACCTCCAGCTAGCCTCTCATTGGTTCTCGCTATTCCTGTTCATCTTCCGCAGAAATTGCAAACTGGGCCAAACAGGAGGTTAAAGGGACTGACTCTCCAAGTCGGGAGAGTGTTAGTAAAGCGTCTGGAATGTTGCACCCGAGTACCAGGGGAGGAAAACTGAGACATATTTGAACACGTCTCCCGTTCACATGGTTGATCATACTCTGGGTTCCACATGCATGTTTTAGCTGAAGGAAGAATACCTTAAACCTGGAGAGTTGAGACCCGTGTAATGGGTACCATGCAATATGACTTCAAAGGTCTTCATTTGCTCACCGAACCTCTCCAATCCTATCACTGCTGCGTTTATGCCCCTGTACACACGCTTGATTCTCTTTTGGAGACATAGCAATCCATAGGTTTTAAGATACTTACTAGTCAGGTACATTTTTAGGCGTTTAATATGGGGTGTTGAGTCCATTTCGTTGAGCAAGGAGTAGCTCTTGTCTATTCCATATTTGGCTTAAGGAACTTTATCTGTGCTCATTTCAATCTCTGGTTTTATGCAGCACCCCAACTCACCTTTACCCTTAAGCAAGAATAAGTTGGTTTTCTAAATTTGAGACCCTGTTCTGTTTTGGAATGCAGTTCCTGTGTAGCCAAGTTTACATTCCGTGTATTACTGATATCTTATGATGTTTCTTTTTCTGTGTGACTTATTTCAGTTAGAATCATCATACCTGAATCCACTCATTGTGCTGCTAAGGGCCTTGTGACACAGATTTCATTGCTGAGTGATATTGCTTTGTAAGTAAATACCACAAGTTCTTTATCCATTTTTCACTTTCTGCGATGTTGAACTTGTACTGTAAACGAGGTTCTTGTAAACAGAGCCGTTCCAAACTTTGGGGTGGCTGTGTCTTTTTCATTTTAATTTCCCTAAGCTATAGGACCATAAGTGGAAGTGCCCTAGGTTCTGTTGCTTTGTTTTTTAGTTGTTTCAGGAAACACCATACACTTCTCCCAAGTGGTTGTTGGCAATTTACATCCCGCCCATCAGCATAACAAGGCTCCCAGGTCTCCATGGCCTGTCCTGCCTTTCTGGATTTTACACTTTTTTCAGATGGCCCTTTTGACCGGGGGGAAGTGAGACTTCATTGTAGTGCAGATTTCCTTTGCAAGCTTGCTTGGTTGGCCAAAAAGGGCGTATGCGTTTTTTCCTGAATATATTCAGGAAAAAACGCATACGCCCTTTTTGGCCAAGTGCATCATTGTGGACGTTCTGCCTCTTTTCCTATGCTTTCAATGCAATTCCAGTCTACCTCCTGAAATCGGTTTCCTGCAATTCTGCCCCGCTTTCAAGTCCTCTTGGCAGCCTTACTTCAGTCTATTTTTGGACGATAGCTGTCATTTATAACTCTGCAGGTTTGTGAATTACAGTCCCCCTGAGCTCCTTTCTTCAACTCGCTTTCTTGTGACCTGGCCGCAACACCGCAGGATGGCTTCAGGCCCTAATCTGGTTCCGGCCCGGCATGCTGAGCCTTTGGTTAATTCCTCTTCCTGGTGGGAAATGAGAGTTGAATTTGCCCGTCCAGAAACCTCCAGCTAGCCTCTCATTGGTTCTCGCTATTCCTGTTCATCTTCCGCAGAAATTGCAAACTGGGCCAAACAGGAGGTTAAAGGGACTGACTCTCCAAGTCGGGAGAGTGTTAGTAAAGCGTCTGGAATGTTGCACCCGAGTACCAGGGGAGGAAAACTGAGACATATTTGAACACGTCTCCCGTTCACATGGTTGATCATACTCTGGGTTCCACATGCATGTTTTAGCTGAAGGAAGAATACCTTAAACCTGGAGAGTTGAGACACGTGTAATGGGTACCATGCAATATGACTTCAAAGGGTCTTCATTTGCTCGCCGAACCTCTCCAATCCTATCACTGCTGCGTTTATGCCCCTGTACACACGCTTGATTCTCTTTTGGAGACATAGCAATCCATAGGTTTTAAGATACTTACTAGTCAGGTACATTCTTAGGCGTTTAATATGGGGTTTTGAGTCCATTTCGTTGAGCAAGGAGTAGCTCTTGTCTATTCCATATTTGGCTTAAGGAACTTTATCTGTGCTCATTTCAATCTCTGGTTTTATGCAGCACCCCAACTCACCTTTACCCTTAAGCAAGCATAAGTTGGTTTTCTAAATTTGAGACCCTGTTCTGTTCTGTAATTCAGTTCCTGTGTAGCCAAGTTTACATTCCGTGTATTACTGATATCTTATGATGTTTCTTTTTCTGTGTGACTTATTTCAGTTAGAATCATCATACCTGAATCCACTCATTGTGCTGCTAAGGGCCTGATGACATAGATTTCATTGCTGAGTGATACTGCATTGTACGTAAGTACCACAACTTCTTTATCCATTTTTCACTTTCTGTTATATTGAACTTGTACGGTAAACGAGGTTCTTGTAAACGGAGGCGTCCCAAACTTTGGGGTGGCTGTGTCTTTTTGATTTTAATTTCCCTAAGCTATAGGACCATAAGTGGAAGTGCCCTAGGTTTTGTTGCTTTGTTTTTTAGATGTTTCAGGAAACACCATACACTTCTCCGGAGTGGTTGTTGGCAATTTACATCCCGCCCATCAGCATAACAAGGCTCCCAGTTCTCCATGGCCTGTCCTGCCTTTCTGGATTTTACACTTTTTTCAGATGGCCCTTTTGACCGGGGGGAAGTGAGACTTCATTGTAGTGCAGATTTCCTTTGCCAGCTTGCTTGGTTGGCCAAAAAGGGCGTATGCGTTTTTTCCTGAATATATTCAGGAAAAAACGCATACGCCCTTTTTGGCCAAGTGCATCATTGTGGACGTTCTGCCTCTTTTCCTATGCTTTCAATGCAATTCCAGTCTACCTCCTGAAATCGGTTTCCTGCAATTCTGCCCCGCTTTCAAGTCCTCTTGGCAGCCTTTCTTCAGTCTATTTTTGGACGATAGCTGTCATTTATAACTCTGCAGGTTTGTGAATTACAGTGCCCCTGAGCTGCTTTCTTCAACTCGCTTTCTTTTGAGCTGGCCGCAACACCGCAGGATGGCTTCAGGACCTAATCTTGTTCCGGCAGGGCACGCTGAGCCTTTGGTTATTTCCTCTTCCTGGTGGGAAATGAGAGTTAAATTTGCCCGTCCAGACACCTCCAGCTAGCCTCTCATTGGTTCTCGCTATTCCTGTTCATCTTCCGCCGAAATTGCAAACTGTGCCAAACAGGAGGTTAAAGGTGCTGACTTTCCAAGTGGGGAGAGTGTTAGTAAAGCGTCTGGAATGTTGCACCCGAGTACCAGGGGAGGAAAACTGAGACATATTTGAACACGTCTCCCGATCACATGGTTGATCATACTCTAGGTTCCACATGCATGTTTTAGCTGAAGGAAGAATACCTTAAACCTGGGTAGGTGAAACCCGTGGAATGGGTACCATGCAATATGACTTCAAAGGGTCTTCATTTGCTCACCGAACCTCTCCAATCCTATCACTGCTGTGTTTATGCCCCTGTACACATGCTTGATTCTCTTTTGGAGACATAGCAATCCATAGGTTTTAAGATACTTACTAGTCAGGTACATTCTTAGGCGTTTAATATGCGGTGTTGAGTCCATTTCGTTGAGCAAGGAGTAGCTCTTGTCTATTCCATATTTGGCTTAAGGAACTTTATCTGTGCTCATTTCAATCTCTGGTTTTATGCAGCACCCCAACTCACCTTTACCCTTAAGCAAGCATAAGTTGGTTTTCTAAATTTGAGACCCTGTTCTGTTCTGTAATTCAGTTCCTGTGTAGCCAAGTTTACATTCCGTGTATTACTGATATCTTATGATGTTTCTTTTTCTGTGTGACTTATTTCAGTTAGAATCATCATACCTGAATCCACTCATTGTGCTGCTAAGGGCCTGATGACACAGATTTCATTGCTGAGTGATATTGCTTTGTAAGTAAATACCACAACTTCTTTATCCATTTTTCACTTTCTGCGATGTTGAACTTGTACTGTAAACGAGGTTCTTGTAAACAGAGCCATTCCAAACTTTGGGGTGGCTGTGTCTTTTTCATTTTAATTTCCCTAAGCCATAGGACCATAAGTGGAAGTGCCCTAGGCTCTGTTGCTTTGTTTTTTAGATGTTTCAGGAAACACCATACACTTCTCCCGAGTGGTTGTTGGCAATTTACATCCCGCCCATCAGCATAACAAGGCTCCCAGTTCTCCATGGCCTGTCCTGACTTTCTGGATTTTACACTTTTTTCAGATGGCCCTTTTGACCGGGGGGAAGTGAGACTTCATTGCAGTGCAGATTTCCTTTGCAAGCTTGCTTGGTTGGCCAAAAAGGGCGTATGCGTTTTTTCCTGAATATATTCAGGAAAAATATATTCAGGAAAAAACGCATATGCCCTTTTTGGCCAAGTGCATCATTGTGGACGTTCTGCCTCTTTTCCTATGCTTTCAATGCAATTCCAGTCTACCTCCTGAAATCGGTTTCCTGCAATTCTGCCCCGCTTTCAAGTCCTCTTGGCAGCCTTACTTCAGTATATTTTTGGACGATAGCTGTCATTTATAACTCTGCAGGTTTGTGAATTACAGTGCCCCTGAGCTCCTTTCTTCAACTCGCTTTCTTGTGACCTGGCCGCAACACCGCAGGATGTCTTCAGGCCCTAATCTGGTTCTGGCACGGCACGCTGAGCCTTTGGTTAATTCCTCTTCCTGGTGGGAAATGAGAGTTAAATTTGCCCATCCAGACACCTCCAGCTAGTCTCTCATTGGTTCTCCCTATTCCTGTTCATCTTCCGCAGAAATTGCAAACTGGGCCAAACAGGAGGTTAAAGGGACTGACTCTCCAAGTGGCGAGAGTGTTAGTAAAGCGTCTGGAATGTTGCACCCGAGTACCAGCCTACGAAAACTGAGACATATTTGAACACGTCTCCCGATCACATGGTTGATCATACTCTAGGTTCCACATGCATGTTTTAGCTGAAGGAAGAATACCTTAAACCTGGGTAGGTGAAAACCGTGGAATGGGTACCATGCAATATGACTTCAAAGGGTCTTCATTTGCTCACCGAACCTCTCCAATCCTATCACTGCTGCGTTTATGCCCCTGTACACATGCTTGATTCTCTTTTGGAGACATAGCAATCCATAGGTTTTAAGATACTTACTAGTCAGGTACATTCTTAGGCGTTTAATATGCGGTGTTGAGTCCATTTCGTTGAGCAAGGAGTAGCTCTTGTCTATTCCATATTTGGCTTAAGGAACTTTATCTGTGCTCATTTCAATCTCTGGTTTTATGCAGCACCCCAACTCACCTTTACCCTTAAGCAAGCATAAGTTGGTTTTCTAAATTTGAGACCCTGTTCTGTTCTGTAATTCAGTTCCTGTGTAGCCAAGTTTACATTCCGTGTATTACTGATATCTTATGATGTTTCTTTTTCTGTGTGACTTATTTCAGTTAGAATCATCATACCTGAATCCACTCATTGTGCTGCTACGGGCCTGATGACACAGATTTCATTGCTGAGTGATATTGCTTTGTAAGTAAATACCACAACTTCTTTATCCATTTTTCACTTTCTGCGATGTTGAACTTGTACTGTAAACGAGGTTCTTGTAAACAGAGCCGTTCCAAACTTTGGGGTGGCTGTGTCTTTTTCATTTTAATTTCCCTAAGCTATAGGACCATAAGTGGAAGTGCCCTAGGTTCTGTTGCTTTGTTTTTTAGTTGTTTCAGGAAACACCATACACTTCTCCCAAGTGGTTGTTGGCAATTTACATCCCGCCCATCAGCATAACAAGGCTCCCAGGTCTCCATGGCCTGTCCTGCCTTTCTGGATTTTACACTTTTTTCAGATGGCCCTTTTGACCGGGGGGAAGTGAGACTTCATTGTAGTGCAGATTTCCTTTGCAAGCTTGCTTGGTTGGCCAAAAAGGGCGTATGCGTTTTTTCCTGAATATATTCAGGAAAAAACGCATACGCCCTTTTTGGCCAAGTGCATCATTGTGGACGTTCTGCCTCTTTTCCTATGCTTTCAATGCAATTCCAGTCTACCTCCTGAAATCGGTTTCCTGCAATTCTGCCCCGCTTTCAAGTCCTCTTGGCAGCCTTACTTCAGTCTATTTTTGGACGATAGCTGTCATTTATAACTCTGCAGGTTTGTGAATTACAGTGCCCCTGAGCTCCTTTCTTCAACTCGCTTTCTTGTGACCTGGCCGCAACACCGCAGGATGGCTTCAGGCCCTAATCTGGTTCCGGCCCGGCATGCTGAGCCTTTGGTTAATTCCTCTTCCTGGTGGGAAATGAGAGTTGAATTTGCCCGTCCAGAAACCTCCAGCTAGCCTCTCATTGGTTCTCGCTATTCCTGTTCATCTTCCGCAGAAATTGCAAACTGGGCCAAACAGGAGGTTAAAGGGACTGACTCTCCAAGTCGGGAGAGTGTTAGTAAAGCGTCTGGAATGTTGCACCCGAGTACCAGGGGAGGAAAACTGAGACATATTTGAACACGTCTCCCGTTCACATGGTTGATCATACTCTGGGTTCCACATGCATGTTTTAGCTGAAGGAAGAATACCTTAAACCTGGAGAGTTGAGACCCGTGTAATGGGTACCATGCAATATGACTTCAAAGGTCTTCATTTGCTCACCGAACCTCTCCAATCCTATCACTGCTGCGTTTATGCCCCTGTACACACGCTTGATTCTCTTTTGGAGACATAGCAATCCATAGGTTTTAAGATACTTACTAGTCAGGTACATTCTTAGGCGTTTAATATGGGGTGTTGAGTCCATTTCGTTGAGCAAGGAGTAGCTCTTGTCTATTCCATATTTGGCTTAAGGAACTTTATCTGTGCTCATTTCAATCTCTGGTTTTATGCAGCACCCCAACTCACCTTTACCCTTAAGCAAGAATAAGTTGGTTTTCTAAATTTCAGACCCTGTTCTGTTTTGGAATGCAGTTCCTGTGTAGCCAAGTTTACATTCCGTGTATTACTGATATCTTATGATGTTTCTTTTTCTGTGTGACTTATTTCAGTTAGAATCATCATACCTGAATCCACTCATTGTGCTGCTAAGGGCCTTGTGACACAGATTTCATTGCTGAGTGATATTGCTTTGTAAGTAAATACCACAACTTCTTTATCCATTTTTCACTTTCTGCGATGTTGAACTTGTACTGTAAACGAGGTTCTTGTAAACAGAGCCGTTCCAAACTTTGGGGTGGCTGTGTCTTTTTCATTTTAATTTCCCTAAGCTATAGGACCATAAGTGGAAGTGCCCTAGGTTCTGTTGCTTTGTTTTTTAGTTGTTTCAGGAAACACCATACACTTCTCCCAAGTGGTTGTTGGCAATTTACATCCCGCCCATCAGCATAACAAGGCTCCCAGGTCTCCATGGCCTGTCCTGCCTTTCTGGATTTTACACTTTTTTCAGATGGCCCTTTTGACCGGGGGGAAGTGAGACTTCATTGTAGTGCAGATTTCCTTTGCAAGCTTGCTTGGTTGGCCAAAAAGGGCGTATGCGTTTTTTCCTGAATATATTCAGGAAAAAACGCATACGCCCTTTTTGGCCAAGTGCATCATTGTGGACGTTCTGCCTCTTTTCCTATGCTTTCAATGCAATTCCAGTCTACCTCCTGAAATCGGTTTCCTGCAATTCTGCCCCGCTTTCAAGTCCTCTTGGCAGCCTTACTTCAGTCTATTTTTGGACGATAGCTGTCATTTATAACTCTGCAGGTTTGTGAATTACAGTGCCCCTGAGCTCCTTTCTTCAACTCGCTTTCTTGTGACCTGGCCGCAACACCGCAGGATGGCTTCAGGCCCTAATCTGGTTCCGGCCCGGCATGCTGAGCCTTTGGTTAATTCCTCTTCCTGGTGGGAAATGAGAGTTGAATTTGCCCGTCCAGAAACCTCCAGCTAGCCTCTCATTGGTTCTCGCTATTCCTGTTCATCTTCCGCAGAAATTGCAAACTGGGCCAAACAGGAGGTTAAAGGGACTGACTCTCCAAGTCGGGAGAGTGTTAGTAAAGCGTCTGGAATGTTGCACCCGAGTACCAGGGGAGGAAAACTGAGACATATTTGAACACGTCTCCCGTTCACATGGTTGATCATACTCTGGGTTCCACATGCATGTTTTAGCTGAAGGAAGAATACCTTAAACCTGGAGAGTTGAGACACGTGTAATGGGTACCATGCAATATGACTTCAAAGGGTCTTCATTTGCTCACCGAACCTCTCCAATCCTATCACTGCTGCGTTTATGCCCCTGTACACACGCTTGATTCTCTTTTGGAGACATAGCAATCCATAGGTTTTAAGATACTTACTAGTCAGGTACATTCTTAGGCGTTTAATATGGGGTTTTGAGTCCATTTCGTTGAGCAAGGAGTAGCTCTTGTCTATTCCATATTTGGCTTAAGGAACTTTATCTGTGCTCATTTCAATCTCTGGTTTTATGCAGCACCCCAACTCACCTTTACCCTTAAGCAAGCATAAGTTGGTTTTCTAAATTTGAGACCCTGTTCTGTTCTGTAATTCAGTTCCTGTGTAGCCAAGTTTACATTCCGTGTATTACTGATATCTTATGATGTTTCTTTTTCTGTGTGACTTATTTCAGTTAGAATCATCATACCTGAATCCACTCATTGTGCTGCTAAGGGCCTGATGACATAGATTTCATTGCTGAGTGATACTGCATTGTACGTAAGTACCACAACTTCTTTATCCATTTTTCACTTTCTGTGATATTGAACTTGTACGGTAAACGAGGTTCTTGTAAACGGAGGCGTCCCAAACTTTGGGGTGGCTGTGTCTTTTTGATTTTAATTTCCCTAAGCTATAGGACCATAAGTGGAAGTGCCCTAGGTTCTGTTGCTTTGTTTTTTAGATGTTTCAGGAAACACCATACACTTCTCCGGAGTGGTTGTTGGCAATTTACATCCCGCCCATCAGCATAACAAGGCTCCCAGTTCTCCATGGCCTGTCCTGCCTTTCTGGATTTTACACTTTTTTCAGATGGCCCTTTTGACCGGGGGGAAGTGAGACTTCATTGTAGTGCAGATTTCCTTTGCCAGCTTGCTTGGTTGGCCAAAAAGGGCGTATGCGTTTTTTCCTGAATATATTCAGGAAAAAACGCATACGCCCTTTTTGGCCAAGTGCATCATTGTGGACGTTCTGCCTCTTTTCCTATGCTTTCAATGCAATTCCAGTCTACCTCCTGAAATCGGTTTCCTGCAATTCTGCCCCGCTTTCAAGTCCTCTTGGCAGCCTTACTTCAGTCTATTTTTGGACGATAGCTGTCATTTATAACTCTGCAGGTTTGTGAATTACAGTGCCCCTGAGCTGCTTTCTTCAACTCGCTTTCTTTTGAGCTGGCCGCAACACCGCAGGATGGCTTCAGGACCTAATCTTGTTCCGGCAGGGCACGCTGAGCCTTTGGTTATTTCCTCTTCCTGGTGGGAAATGAGAGTTAAATTTGCCCGTCCAGACACCTCCAGCTAGCCTCTCATTGGTTCTCGCTATTCCTGTTCATCTTCCGCCGAAATTGCAAACTGTGCCAAACAGGAGGTTAAAGGTGCTGACTTTCCAAGTGGGGAGAGTGTTAGTAAAGCGTCTGGAATGTTGCACCCGAGTACCAGGGGAGGAAAACTGAGACATATTTGAACACGTCTCCCGATCACATGGTTGATCATACTCTAGGTTCCACATGCATGTTTTAGCTGAAGGAAGAATACCTTAAACCTGGGTAGGTGAAACCCGTGGAATGGGTACCATGCAATATGACTTCAAAGGGTCTTCATTTGCTCACCGAACCTCTCCAATCCTATCACTGCTGTGTTTATGCCCCTGTACACATGCTTGATTCTCTTTTGGAGACATAGCAATCCATAGGTTTTAAGATACTTACTAGTCAGGTACATTCTTAGGCGTTTAATATGCGGTGTTGAGTCCATTTCGTTGAGCAAGGAGTAGCTCTTGTCTATTCCATATTTGGCTTAAGGAACTTTATCTGTGCTCATTTCAATCTCTGGTTTTATGCAGCACCCCAACTCACCTTTACCCTTAAGCAAGCATAAGTTGGTTTTCTAAATTTGAGACCCTGTTCTGTTCTGTAATTCAGTTCCTGTGTAGCCAAGTTTACATTCCGTGTATTACTGATATCTTATGATGTTTCTTTTTCTGTGTGACTTATTTCAGTTAGAATCATCATACCTGAATCCACTCATTGTGCTGCTAAGGGCCTGATGACACAGATTTCATTGCTGAGTGATATTGCTTTGTAAGTAAATACCACAACTTCTTTATCCATTTTTCACTTTCTGCGATGTTGAACTTGTACTGTAAACGAGGTTCTTGTAAACAGAGCCATTCCAAACTTTGGGGTGGCTGTGTCTTTTTCATTTTAATTTCCCTAAGCTATAGGACCATAAGTGGAAGTGCCCTAGGCTCTGTTGCTTTGTTTTTTAGATGTTTCAGGAAACACCATACACTTCTCCCGAGTGGTTGTTGGCAATTTACATCCCGCCCATCAGCATAACAAGGCTCCCAGTTCTCCATGGCCTGTCCTGACTTTCTGGATTTTACACTTTTTTCAGATGGCCCTTTTGACCGGGGGGAAGTGAGACTTCATTGCAGTGCAGATTTCCTTTGCAAGCTTGCTTGGTTGGCCAAAAAGGGCGTATGCGTTTTTTCCTGAATATATTCAGGAAAAATATATTCAGGAAAAAACGCATATGCCCTTTTTGGCCAAGTGCATCATTGTGGACGTTCTGCCTCTTTTCCTATGCTTTCAATGCAATTCCAGTCTACCTCCTGAAATCGGTTTCCTGCAATTCTGCCCCGCTTTCAAGTCCTCTTGGCAGCCTTACTTCAGTATATTTTTGGACGATAGCTGTCATTTATAACTCTGCAGGTTTGTGAATTACAGTGCCCCTGAGCTCCTTTCTTCAACTCGCTTTCTTGTGACCTGGCCGCAACACCGCAGGATGTCTTCAGGCCCTAATCTGGTTCTGGCACGGCACGCTGAGCCTTTGGTTAATTCCTCTTCCTGGTGGGAAATGAGAGTTAAATTTGCCCATCCAGACACCTCCAGCTAGTCTCTCATTGGTTCTCCCTATTCCTGTTCATCTTCCGCAGAAATTGCAAACTGGGCCAAACAGGAGGTTAAAGGGACTGACTCTCCAAGTGGCGAGAGTGTTAGTAAAGCGTCTGGAATGTTGCACCCGAGTACCAGCCTACGAAAACTGAGACATATTTGAACACGTCTCCCGATCACATGGTTGATCATACTCTAGGTTCCACATGCATGTTTTAGCTGAAGGAAGAATACCTTAAACCTGGGTAGGTGAAAACCGTGGAATGGGTACCATGCAATATGACTTCAAAGGGTCTTCATTTGCTCACCGAACCTCTCCAATCCTATCACTGCTGCGTTTATGCCCCTGTACACATGCTTGATTCTCTTTTGGAGACATAGCAATCCATAGGTTTTAAGATACTTACTAGTCAGGTACATTCTTAGGCGTTTAATATGCGGTGTTGAGTCCATTTCGTTGAGCAAGGAGTAGCTCTTGTCTATTCCATATTTGGCTTAAGGAACTTTATCTGTGCTCATTTCAATCTCTGGTTTTATGCAGCACCCCAACTCACCTTTACCCTTAAGCAAGCATAAGTTGGTTTTCTAAATTTGAGACCCTGTTCTGTTCTGTAATTCAGTTCCTGTGTAGCCAAGTTTACATTCCGTGTATTACTGATATCTTATGATGTTTCTTTTTCTGTGTGACTTATTTCAGTTAGAATCATCATACCTGAATCCACTCATTGTGCTGCTACGGGCCTGATGACACAGATTTCATTGCTGAGTGATATTGCTTTGTAAGTAAATACCACAACTTCTTTATCCATTTTTCACTTTCTGCGATGTTGAACTTGTACTGTAAACGAGGTTCTTGTAAACAGAGCCGTTCCAAACTTTGGGGTGGCTGTGTCTTTTTCATTTTAATTTCCCTAAGCTATAGGACCATAAGTGGAAGTGCCCTAGGTTCTGTTGCTTTGTTTTTTAGTTGTTTCAGGAAACACCATACACTTCTCCCAAGTGGTTGTTGGCAATTTACATCCCGCCCATCAGCATAACAAGGCTCCCAGGTCTCCATGGCCTGTCCTGCCTTTCTGGATTTTACACTTTTTTCAGATGGCCCTTTTGACCGGGGGGAAGTGAGACTTCATTGTAGTGCAGATTTCCTTTGCAAGCTTGCTTGGTTGGCCAAAAAGGGCGTATGCGTTTTTTCCTGAATATATTCAGGACAAAACGCATACGCCCTTTTTGGCCAAGTGCATCATTGTGGACGTTCTGCCTCTTTTCCTATGCTTTCAATGCAATTCCAGTCTACCTCCTGAAATCGGTTTCCTGCAATTCTGCCCCGCTTTCAAGTCCTCTTGGCAGCCTTACTTCAGTCTATTTTTGGACGATAGCTGTC
Organism: Delphinus delphis; assembly: GCF_949987515.2. NCBI lineage: Eukaryota > Metazoa > Chordata > Mammalia > Artiodactyla > Delphinidae > Delphinus > Delphinus delphis. The sequence goes on from NC_082688.1 coordinate 116,099,598, forward strand.
ATTTATAACTCTGCAGGTTTGTGAATTACAGTGCCCCTGAGCTCCTTTCTTCAACTCGCTTTCTTGTGACCTGGCCGCAACACCGCAGGATGGCTTCAGGCCCTAATCTGGTTCCGGCCCGGCATGCTGAGCCTTTGGTTAATTCCTCTTCCTGGTGGGAAATGAGAGTTGAATTTGCCCGTCCAGAAACCTCCAGCTAGCCTCTCATTGGTTCTCGCTATTCCTGTTCATCTTCCGCAGAAATTGCAAACTGGGCCAAACAGGAGGTTAAAGGGACTGACTCTCCAAGTCGGGAGAGTGTTAGTAAAGCGTCTGGAATGTTGCACCCGAGTACCAGGGGAGGAAAACTGAGACATATTTGAACACGTCTCCCGTTCACATGGTTGATCATACTCTGGGTTCCACATGCATGTTTTAGCTGAAGGAAGAATACCTTAAACCTGGAGAGTTGAGACACGTGTAATGGGTACCATGCAATATGACTTCAAAGGGTCTTCATTTGCTCACCGAACCTCTCCAATCCTATCACTGCTGCGTTTATGCCCCTGTACACACGCTTGATTCTCTTTTGGAGACATAGCAATCCATAGGTTTTAAGATACTTACTAGTCAGGTACATTCTTAGGCGTTTAATATGGGGTTTTGAGTCCATTTCGTTGAGCAAGGAGTAGCTCTTGTCTATTCCATATTTGGCTTAAGGAACTTTATCTGTGCTCATTTCAATCTCTGGTTTTATGCAGCACCCCAACTCACCTTTCCCCTTAAGCAAGCATAAGTTGGTTTTCTAAATTTGAGACCCTGTTCTGTTTTGGAATGCAGTTACTGTGTAGCCAAGTTTACATTCCGTGTATTACTGATATCTTATGATGTTTCTTTTTCTGTGTGACTTATTTCAGTTAGAATCATCATACCTGAATCCACTCATTGTGCTGCTAAGGGCCTGATGACATAGATTTCATTGCTGAGTGATACTGCATTGTACGTAAGTACCACAAGTTCTTTATCCATTTTTCACTTTCTGTGATATTGAACTTGTACGGTAAACGAGGTTCTTGTAAACGGAGGCGTCCCAAACTTTGGGGTGGCTGTGTCTTTTTGATTTTAATTTCCCTAAGCTATAGGACCATAAGTGGAAGTGCCCTAGGTTCTGTTGCTTTGTTTATTAGATGTTTCAGGAAACACCATACACTTCTCCGGAGTGGTTGTTGGCAATTTACATCCCGCCCATCAGCATAACAAGGCTCCCAGTTCTCCATGGCCTGTCCTGCCTTTCTGGATTTTACACTTTTTTCAGATGGCCCTTTTGACCGGGGGGAAGTGAGACTTCATTGTAGTGCAGATTTCCTTTGCCAGCTTGCTTGGTTGGCCAAAAAGGGCGTATGCGTTTTTTCCTGAATATATTCAGGAAAAAACGCATACGCCCTTTTTGGCCAAGTGCATCATTGTGGACGTTCTGCCTCTTTTCCTATGCTTTCAATGCAATTCCAGTCTACCTCCTGAAATCGGTTTCCTGCAATTCTGCCCCGCTTTCAAGTCCTCTTGGCAGCCTTACTTCAGTCTATTTTTGGACGATAGCTGTCATTTATAACTCTGCAGGTTTGTGAATTACAGTGCCCCTGAGCTCCTTTCTTCAACTCGCTTTCTTGTGACCTGGCCGCAACACCGCAGGATGGCTTCAGGCCCTAATCTGGTTCCGGCCCGGCATGCTGAGCCTTTGGTTAATTCCTCTTCCTGGTGGGAAATGAGAGTTGAATTTGCCCATCCAGACACCTTCAGGTAGCCTCTCATTGGTTCTCGCTATTCCTGTTCATCTTCCGCAGAAATTGCAAACTGGGCCAAACAGGAGGTTAAAGGGACTGACTCTCCAAGTCGGGAGAGTGTTAGTAAAGCGTCTGGAATGTTGCACCCGAGTACCAGGGGAGGAAAACTGAGACATATTTGAACACGTCTCCCGTTCACATGGTTGATCATACTCTGGGTTCCACATGCATGTTTTAGCTGAAGGAAGAATACCTTAAACCTGGAGAGTTGAGACCCGTGTAATGGGTACCATGCAATATGACTTCAAAGGGTCTTCATTTGCTCACCGAACCTCTCCAATCCTATCACTGCTGCGTTTATGCCCCTGTACACACGCTTGATTCTCTTTTGGAGACATAGCAATCCATAGGTTTTAAGATACTTACTAGTCAGGTACATTCTTAGGCGTTTAATATGGGGTGTTGAGTCCATTTCGTTGAGCAAGGAGTAGCTCTTGTCTATTCCATATTTGGCTTAAGGAACTTTATCTGTGCTCATTTCGATCTCTGGTTTTATGCAGCACCCCAACTCACCTTTCCCCTTAAGCAAGCATAAGTTGGTTTTCTAAATTTGAGACCCTGTTCTGTTTTGGAATGCAGTTCCTGTGTAGCCAAGTTTACATTCCGTGTATTAGTGATATCTTATGATGTTTCTTTTTCTGTGTGACTTATTTCAGTTAGAATCATCGTACCTGAATCCACTCATTATGCTGCTACGGACCTGATGACATAGATTTCATTGCTGAGTGATACTGCATTGTACGTAAGTACCACAAGTTCTTTATCCATTTTTCACTTTCTGTGATATTGAACTTGTACGGTAAACGAGGTTCTTGTAAACAGAGGCGTCCCAAACTTTGGGGTGGCTGTGTCTTTTTGATTTTAATTTCCCTAAGCTATAGGACCATAAGTGGAAGTGCCCTAGGCTCTGTTGCTTTGTTTTTTAGATGTTTCAGGAAACACCATACACTTCTCCCGAGTGTCTGTTGGCAATTTACATCCCGCCCATCAGCATAACAAGGCTCCCAGTTCTCAATGGCCTGTTGCCTTTCTGGAGTTTACCCTTTTTTCAGATGGCCCTTTTGACCGGGGGGAAGTGAGACTTCATTGTAGTGCAGATTTCCTTTGCAAGCTTGCTTGGTTGGCCAAAAAGGCCGTATGCGTTTTTTCCTGAATATATTCAGGAAAAAACGCATACGCCCTTTTTGGCCAAGTGCACCATTGTGGACGTTCTGCCTCTTTTCCTATGCTTTCAATGCAATTCCAGTCTACCTCCTGAAATCGGTTTCCTGCAATTCTGCCCCGCTTTCAAGTCCTCTTGGCAGCCTTACTTCAGTCTATTTTTGGACGATAGCTGTCATTTATAACTCTGCAGGTTTGTGAATTACAGTGCCCCTGAGCTGCTTTCTTCAACTCGCTTTCTTTTGAGCTGGCCGCAACACCGCAGGATGGCTTCAGGACCTAATCTTGTTCCGGCAGGGCACGCTGAGCCTTTGGTTATTTCCTCTTCATGGTGGGAAATGAGAGTTAAATTTGCCCGTCCAGACACCTCCAGCTAGCCTCTCATTGGTTCTCGCTATTCCTGTTCATCTTCCGCAGAAATTGCAAACTGTGCCAAACAGGAGGTTAAAGGTGCTGACTTTCCAAGTGGGGAGAGTGTTAGTAAAGCGTCTGGAATGTTGCACCCGAGTACCAGGGGAGGAAAACTGAGACATATTTGAACACGTCTCCCGATCACATGGTTGATCATACTCTAGGTTCCACATGCATGTTTTAGCTGAAGGAAGAATACCTTAAACCTGGGTAGGTGAAACCCGTGGAATGGGTACCATGCAATATGACTTCAAAGGGTCTTCATTTGCTCACCGAACCTCTCCAATCCTATCACTGCTGTGTTTATGCCCCTGTACACATGCTTGATTCTCTTTTGGAGACATAGCAATCCATAGGTTTTAAGATACTTACTAGTCAGGTACATTCTTAGGCGTTTAATATGCGGTGTTGAGTCCATTTCGTTGAGCAAGGAGTAGCTCTTGTCTATTCCATATTTGGCTTAAGGAACTTTATCTGTGCTCATTTCAATCTCTGGTTTTATGCAGCACCCCAACTCACCTTTACCCTTAAGCAAGCATAAGTTGGTTTTCTAAATTTGAGACCCTGTTCTGTTCTGTAATTCAGTTCCTGTGTAGCCAAGTTTACATTCCGTGTATTACTGATATCTTATGATGTTTCTTTTTCTGTGTGACTTATTTCAGTTAGAATCATCATACCTGAATCCACTCATTGTGCTGCTAAGGGCCTGATGACACAGATTTCATTGCTGAGTGATATTGCTTTGTAAGTAAATACCACAACTTCTTTATCCATTTTTCACTTTCTGCGATGTTGAACTTGTACTGTAAACGAGGTTCTTGTAAACAGAGCCGTTCCAAACTTTGGGGTGGCTGTGTCTTTTTCATTTTAATTTCCCTAAGCTATAGGACCATAAGTGGAAGTGCCCTAGGCTCTGTTGCTTTGTTTTTTAGATGTTTCAGGAAACACCATACACTTCTCCCGAGTGGTTGTTGGCAATTTACATCCCGCCCATCAGCATAACAAGGCTCCCAGTTCTCCATGGCCTGTCCTGACTTTCTGGATTTTACACTTTTTTCAGATGGCCCTTTTGACCGGGGGGAAGTGAGACTTCATTGCAGTGCAGATTTCCTTTGCAAGCTTGCTTGGTTGGCCAAAAAGGGCGTATGCGTTTTTTCCTGAATATATTCAGGAAAAATATATTCAGGAAAAAACGCATATGCCCTTTTTGGCCAAGTGCATCATTGTGGACGTTCTGCCTCTTTTCCTATGCTTTCAATGCAATTCCAGTCTACCTCCTGAAATCGGTTTCCTGCAATTCTGCCCCGCTTTCAAGTCCTCTTGGCAGCCTTACTTCAGTATATTTTTGGACGATAGCTGTCATTTATAACTCTGCAGGTTTGTGAATTACAGTGCCCCTGAGCTCCTTTCTTCAACTCGCTTTCTTGTGACCTGGCCGCAACACCGCAGGATGTCTTCAGGCCCTAATATGGTTCTGGCACGGCACGCTGAGCCTTTGGTTAATTCCTCTTCCTGGTGGGAAATGAGAGTTAAATTTGCCCATCCAGACACCTCCAGCTAGTCTCTCATTGGTTCTCCCTATTCCTGTTCATCTTCCGCAGAAATTGCAAACTGGGCCAAACAGGAGGTTAAAGGGACTGACTCTCCAAGTGGCGAGAGTGTTAGTAAAGCGTCTGGAATGTTGCACCCGAGTACCAGGGTACGAAAACTGAGACATATTTGAACACGTCTCCCGATCACATGGTTGATCATACTCTAGGTTCCACATGCATGTTTTAGCTGAAGGAAGAATACCTTAAACCTGGGTAGGTGAAACCCGTGGAATGGGTACCATGCAATATGACTTCAAAGGGTCTTCATTTGCTCACCGAACCTCTCCAATCCTATCACTGCTGCGTTTATGCCCCTGTACACATGCTTGATTCTCTTTTGGAGACATAGCAATCCATAGGTTTTAAGATACTTACTAGTCAGGTACATTCTTAGGCGTTTAATATGCGGTGTTGAGTCCATTTCGTTGAGCAAGGAGTAGCTCTTGTCTATTCCATATTTGGCTTAAGGAACTTTATCTGTGCTCATTTCAATCTCTGGTTTTATGCAGCACCCCAACTCACCTTTACCCTTAAGCAAGCATAAGTTGGTTTTCTAAATTTGAGACCCTGTTCTGTTCTGTAATTCAGTTCCTGTGTAGCCAAGTTTACATTCCGTGTATTACTGATATCTTATGATGTTTCTTTTTCTGTGTGACTTATTTCAGTTAGAATCATCATACCTGAATCCACTCATTGTGCTGCTACGGGCCTGATGACACAGATTTCATTGCTGAGTGATATTGCTTTGTAAGTAAATACCACAACTTCTTTATCCATTTTTCACTTTCTGCGATGTTGAACTTGTACTGTAAACGAGGTTCTTGTAAACAGAGCCGTTCCAAACTTTGGGGTGGCTGTGTCTTTTTGATTTTAATTTCCCTAAGCTATAGGACCATAAGTGGAAGTGCCCTAGGTTCTGTTGCTTTGTTTTTTAGATGTTTCAGGAAACACCATACACTTCTCCCGAGTGGTTGTTGGCAATTTACATCCCGCCCATCAGCATAACAAGGCTCCCAGTTCTCCATGGCCTGTCCTGCCTTTCTGGATTTTACACTTTTTTCAGATGGCCCTTTTGACCGGGGGGAAGTGAGACTTCATTGTAGTGCAGATTTCCTTTGTAAGCTTGCTTGGTTGGCCAAAAAGGGCGTATGCGTTTTTTCCTGAATATATTCAGGAAAAAACGCATACGCCCTTTTTGGCCAAGTGCATCATTGTGGACGTTCTGCCTCTTTTCCTATGCTTTCAATGCAATTCCAGTCTACCTCCTGAAATCGGTTTCCTGCAATTCTGCCCCGCTTTCAAGTCCTCTTGGCAGCCTTACTTCAGTCTATTTTTGGACGATAGCTGTCATTTATAACTCTGCAGGTTTGTCAATTACAGTGCCCCTGAGCTCCTTTCTTCAACTCGCTTTCTTTTGAGCTGGCCGCAGCACCGCAGGATGGCTTCAGGCCCTAATCTGGTTCCGGTACGGCACGCTGAGCCTTTGGTTATTTCCGCTTCCTGGTGGGAAATGAGAGTTAAATTTGCCCGTCCAGACACCTCCAGCTAACCTCTCATTGGTTCTCGCTATTCCTGTTCATCTTCCGCAGAAATTGCAAACTGGGCCAAACAGGAGGTTAAAGGCGCTGACTCTCCAAGTGGGGAGAGTGTTAGTAAAGCGTCTGGAATGTTGCACCCGAGTACCAGGGTACGAAAACTGAGACATATTTGAACACGTCTCCCGATCACATGGTTGATCATACTCTAGGTTCCACATGCATGTTTTAGCTGAAGGAAGAATACCTTAAACCTGGGTAGGTGAAACCCGTGGAATGGGTACCATGCAATATGACTTCAAAGGGTCTTCATTTGCTCACCGAACCTCTCCAATCCTATCACTGCTGCGTTTATGCCCCTGTACACATGCTTGATTCTCTTTTGGAGACATAGCAATCCATAGGTTTTAAGATACTTACTAGTCAGGTACATTCTTAGGCGTTTAATATGCGGTGTTGAGTCCATTTCGTTGAGCAAGGAGTAGCTCTTGTCTATTCCATATTTGGCTTAAGGAACTTTATCTGTGCTCATTTCAATCTCTGGTTTTATGCAGCACCCCAACTCACCTTTACCCTTAAGCAAGCATAAGTTGGTTTTCTAAATTTGAGACCCTGTTCTGTTCTGTAATTCAGTTCCTGTGTAGCCAAGTTTACATTCCGTGTATTACTGATATCTTATGATGTTTCTTTTTCTGTGTGACTTATTTCAGTTAGAATCATCATACCTGAATCCACTCATTGTGCTGCTACGGGCCTGATGACACAGATTTCATTGCTGAGTGATATTGCTTTGTAAGTAAATACCACAACTTCTTTATCCATTTTTCACTTTCTGCGATGTTGAACTTGTACTGTAAACGAGGTTCTTGTAAACAGAGCCGTTCCAAACTTTGGGGTGGCTGTGTCTTTTTGATTTTAATTTCCCTAAGCTATAGGACCATAAGTGGAAGTGCCCTAGGTTCTGTTGCTTTGTTTTTTAGATGTTTCAGGAAACACCATACACTTCTCCCGAGTGGTTGTTGGCAATTTACATCCCGCCCATCAGCATAACAAGGCTCCCAGTTCTCCATGGCCTGTCCTGCCTTTCTGGATTTTACACTTTTTTCAGATGGCCCTTTTGACCGGGGGGAAGTGAGACTTCATTGTAGTGCAGATTTCCTTTGTAAGCTTGCTTGGTTGGCCAAAAAGGGCGTATGCGTTTTTTCCTGAATATATTCAGGAAAAAACGCATACGCCCTTTTTGGCCAAGTGCATCATTGTGGACGTTCTGCCTCTTTTCCTATGCTTTCAATGCAATTCCAGTCTACCTCCTGAAATCGGTTTCCTGCAATTCTGCCCCGCTTTCAAGTCCTCTTGGCAGCCTTACTTCAGTCTATTTTTGGACGATAGCTGTCATTTATAACTCTGCAGGTTTGTCAATTACAGTGCCCCTGAGCTCCTTTCTTCAACTCGCTTTCTTTTGAGCTGGCCGCAGCACCGCAGGATGGCTTCAGGCCCTAATCTGGTTCCGGTACGGCACGCTGAGCCTTTGGTTATTTCCTCTTCCTGGTGGGAAATGAGAGTTAAATTTGCCCGTCCAGACACCTCCAGCTAACCTCTCATTGGTTCTCGCTATTCCTGTTAATCTTCCGCAGAAATTGCAAACTGGGCCAAACAGGAGGTTAAAGGCGCTGACTCTCCAAGTGGGGAGAGTGTTAGTAAAGCGTCTGGAATGTTGCACCCGAGTACCAGGGTACGAAAACTGAGACATATTTGAACACGCGTCCCGATCACATGGTTGATCATACGCTGGGTTCCACATACATGTTTTAGCTGAAGGAAGAATACCTAAAATCTGGGTAGTTGAAACCCGTGGAATGGGTACCATGCAATATGACTTCAAAGGGTCTTCATTTGCTTACCGAACCTCTCCAATCCTATCACTGCTGCGTTTATGCCCCTGTACACATGCTTGATTCTCTTTCGGAGACATAGCAATCTATAAGTTTTAAATACTTACTGGTCAGGTACATTCTTAGGCGTTTAATATGCGGTGTTGAGTCCATTTCGTTGAGCAAGGAGTAGCTCTTGTCTATTCCATATTTGGCTTAAGGAACTTTATCTGTGCTCATTTCAATCTCTGGTTTTATGCAGCACCCCAACTCACCTTTACCCTTAAGCAAGCATAAGTTGGTTTTCTAAATTTGAGACCCTGTTCTGTTCTGTAATTCAGTTCCTGTGTAGCCAAGTTTACATTCCGTGTATTACTGATATCTTATGATGCTTCTTTTTCTGTGTGACTTATTTCAGTTAGAATCATCATACCTGAATCCACTCATTGTGCTGCTAAGGGCCTGATGACACAGATTTCATTGCTGCGTGATATTGCTTTGTAAGTAAATACCACAAATTCTTTATCCATTTTTCACTTTCTGCGATGTTGAACTTGTACTGTAAATGAGGTTCTTGTAAACAGAGCCGTTCCAAACTTTGGGATGGCTGTGTCTTTTTGATTTTAATTTCCCTAAGCTATAGGACCATAAGTGGAAGTGCCCTAGGTTCTGTTGCTTTGTTTTTTAGATGTTTCAGGAAACACCATACACTTCTCCCTAGTGGTTGTTGGCAATTTACATCCCGCCCATCAGCATAACAAGGCTCCCAGTTCTCCATGGCCTGTCCTGCCTTTCTGGATTTTACACTTTTTTCAGATGGCCCTTTTGACCGGGGGGAAATGAGACTTCATTGTAGTGCAGATTTCCTTTGCAAGCTTGCTTGGTTGGCTAAAAAGGGCGTATGCGTTTTTTCCTGAATATATTCAGGAAAAAATGCATACGCCCTTTTTGGCCAAGTGCATCATTGTGGACGTTCTGCCTCTTTTCCTATGCTTTCAATGCAATTCCAGTCTACCTCCTGAAATCGGTTTCCTGCAATTCTGCCCCGCTTTCAAGTCCTCTTGGCAGCCTTACTTCAGTCTATTTTTGGACGATAGCTGTCATTTATAACTCTGCAGGTTTGTGAATTACAGTGCCCCTGAGCTCCTTTCTTCAACTCGTTTTCTTGTGAGCTGGCCGCAACACCGCAGGATGGCTTCAGGCCCTAATCTGGTTCCGGCACGGCACACTGAGCCTTTGGTTATTTCCTCTTCCTGGTGGGAAATGAGAGTTAAATTTGCCCGTCCAGACACCTCCAGCTAGCCTCTCATTGGTTCTCGCTATTCCTGTTCATCTTCCGCAGAAATTGCAAACTGGGCCAAACAGGAGGTTAAAGGCGCTGACTCTCCAAGTGGGGAGAGTGTTAGTAAAGCGTCTGGAATGTTGCACCCGAGTACCAGGGTACGAAAACTGAGACATATTTGAACACGCGTCCCGATCACATGGTTGATCATACTCTGGGTTCCACATACATGTTTTAGCTGAAGGAAGAATACCTAAAATCTGGGTAGTTGAAACCCGTGGAATGGGTACCATGCAATATGACTTCAAAGGGTCTTCATTTGCTCACCGAACCTCTCCAATCCTATCACTGCTGCGTTTATGCCCCTGTACACATGCTTGATTCTCTTTCGGAGACATAGCAATCTATAAGTTTTAAATACTTACTGGTCAGGTACATTCTTAGGCGTTTAATATGCGGTGTTGAGTCCATTTCGTTGAGCAAGGAGTAGCTCTTGTCTATTCCATATTTGGCTTAAGGAACTTTATCTGTGCTCATTTCAATCTCTGGTTTTATGCAGCACCCCAACTCACCTTTCCCCTTAAGCAAGCATAAGTTGGTTTTCTAAATTTGAGACCCTGTTCTGTTCTGTAATTCAGTTCCTGTGTAGCCAAGTTTACATTCCGTGTATTACTGATATCTTATGATGTTTCTTTTTCTGTGTGACTTATTTCAGTTAGAATCATCATACCTGAATCCACTCATTGTGCTGCTAAGGGCCTGATGACACAGATTTCATTGCTGCGTGATATTGCTTTGTAAGTAAATACCACAAATTCTTTATCCATTTTTCACTTTCTGCGATGTTGAACTTGTACTGTAAATGAGGTTCTTGTAAACAGAGCCGTTCCAAACTTTGGGATGGCTGTGTCTTTTTGATTTTAATTTCCCTAAGCTATAGGACCATAAGTGGAAGTGCCCTAGGTTCTGTTGCTTTGTTTTTTAGATGTTTCAGGAAACACCATACACTTCTCCCCAGTGGTTGTTGGCAATTTACATCCCGCCCATCAGCATAACAAGGCTCCCAGTTCTCCATGGCCTGTCCTGCCTTTCTGGATTTTACACTTTTTTCAGATGGCCCTTTTGACCGGGGGGAAGTGAGACTTCATTGTAGTGCAGATTTCCTTTGCAAGCTTGCTTGGTTGGCCAAAAAGGGCGTATGCGTTTTTTCCTGAATATATTCAGGAAAAAACGCATACGCCCTTTTTGGCCAAGTGCATCATTGTGGACGTTCTGCCTCTTTTCCTATGCTTTCAATGCAATTCCAGTCTACCTCCTGAAATCGGTTTCCTGCAATTCTGCCCCGCTTTCAAGTCCTCTTGGCAGCCTTACTTCAGTCTATTTTTGGACGATAGCTGTCATTTATAACTCTGCAGGTTTGTGAATTACAGTGCCCCTGAGCTCCTTTCTTCAACTCGCTTTCTTGTGAGCTGGCCGCAACACCGCAGGATGGCTTCAGGCCCTAATCTGGTTCCGGCATGGCACGCTGAGCCTCTGGTTATTTCCTCTTCCTGGTGGGAAATGAGAGTTAAATTTGCCCGTCCAGACACCTCCAGCTAGTCTCTCATTGGTTCTCGCTATTCCTGTTCATCTTCCGCAGAAATTGCAAACTGGGCCAAACAGGAGGTTAAAGGCGCTGACTCTCCAAGTGGGGAGAGTGTTAGTAAAGCGTCTGGAATGTTGCACCCGAGTACCAGGGGAGGAAAACTGAGACATATTTGAACACGTCTCCCGATCTCATGGTTGATCATACTCTGGGTTCCACATGCATGCTTTAGCTGAAGGAAGAATACCTAAAACCTGGGTAGTTGAAACCCGTGGAATGGGTACCATGCAATATGACTTCAAAGGGTCTTCATTTGCTCACCAAACCTCTCTAATCCTATCACTGCTGCGTTTATGCCCCTGTACACATGCTTGATTCTCTTTCGGAGACATAGCAATCCCTAGGTTTTAAGATACTTACTAGTCAGGTACATTCTTAGGCGTTTAATATGCGGTGTTGAGTCCATTTCTTTGAGCAAGGAGTAGCTCTTGTCTATTCCATATTTGGCTTAAGGAACTTTATCTGTGCTCATTTCAATCTCTGGTTTTATGCAGCACCCCAACTCACCTTTCCCCTTAAGCAAGCATAAGTTGGTTTTCTAAATTTGAGACCATGTTCTGTTCTGTAATTCAGTTCCTGTGTAGCCAAGTTTCCATTCCGTGTATTACTGATATCTTATGATGTTTCTTTTTCTGTGTGACTTATTTCAGTTAGAATCATCATACCTGAATCCACTCATTGTGCTGCTAAGGGCCTGATGACATAGATTTCATTGCTGAGTGATATTGCTTTGTAAGTAAATACCACAACTTTTTTATCCATTTTTCACTTTCTGCGATGTTGAACTTGTACTGTAAACGAGGTTCTTGTAAACAGAGCCATTCGAAACTTTGGGGTGGCTGTGTCTCTTTGATTTTAAATTCCCTAAACTATAGGACCATAAGTGGAAGTGCCCTAGGTTCTGTTGCTTTGTTTTTTAGATGTTTCAGGAAACACCATACACTTCTCCCCAGTGGTTGTTGGCAATTTACATCCCGCCCATCAGCATAACAAGGCTCCCAGTTCTCCATGGCCTGTCCTGCCTTTCTGGATTTTACACTTTTTTCAGATGGCCCTTTTGACCGGGGGGAAGTGAGACTTCATTGTAGTGCAGATTTCCTTTGCAAGCTTGCTTGGTTGGCCAAAAAGGGCGTATGCGTTTTTTCCTGAATATATTCAGGAAAAAACGCATACGCCCTTTTTGGCCAAGTGCATCATTGTGGACGTTCTGCCTCTTTTCCTATGCTTTCAATGCAATTCCAATCTACCTCCTGAAATCGGTTTCCTGCAATTCTGCCCCACTTTCAAGTCCTCTTGGCAGCCTTACTTCAGTCTATTTTTGGACGATAGCTGTCATTTATAACTCTGCAGGTTTGTGAATTACAGTGCCCCTGAGCTCCTTTCTTCAACTCGCTTTCTTGTGACCTGGCCGCAACACCGCAGGATGTCTTCAGGCCCTAATCTGGTTCCGGCACGGCACGCTGAGCCTTTGGTTAATTCCTCTTCCTGGTGGGAAATGAGAGTTAAATTTGCCCGTTCAGACACCTCCAGCTAGTCTCCCATTGGTTCTCACTATTCCTGTTCATCTTCCGCAGAAATTGCAAACTGGGCCAAACAGGAGGTTAAAGGTGCTGACTCTCCAAGTGGGGAGAGTGTTAGTAAAGCGTCTGGAATGTTGCACCCGAGTACCAGGGGAGGAAAACTGAGACATATTTGAACACGTCTCCTGATCTCATGGTTGATCATCCTCTGGGTTCCACATGCATGTTTTAGCTGAAGGAAGAATACCTAAAACCTGGGTAGTTGAAACCCGTGGAATGGGTACCATGCAATATGACTTCAAAGGGTCTTCATTTGCTCACCAAACCTCTCTAATCCTATCACTGCTGCGTTTATGCCACTGTACACATGCTTGATTCTCTTTCGGAGACATAGCAATCCCTAGGTTTTAAGATACTTACTAGTCAGGTACATTCTTAGGCGTTTAATATGCGGTGTTGAGTCCATTTCTTTGAGCAAGGAGTAGCTCTTGTCTATTCCATATTTGGCTTAAGGAACTTTATCTGTGCTCATTTCAATCTCTGGTTTTATGCAGCACCCCAACTCACCTTTCCCCTTAAGCAAGCATAAGTTGGTTTTCTAAATTTGAGACCCTGTTCTGTTCTGTAATTCAGTTCCTGTGTAGCCAAGTTTCCATTCCGTGTATTACTGATATCTTATGATGTTTCTTTTTCTGTGTGACTTATTTCAGTTAGAATCATCATACCTGAATCCACTCATTGTGCTGCTAAGGGCCTGATGACACAGATTTCATTGCTGAGTGATATTGCTTTGTAAGTAAATACCACAACTTTTTTATCCATTTTTCACTTTCTGCGATGTTGAACTTGTACTGTAAACGAGGTTCTTGTAAACAGAGCCATTCAAAACTTTGGGGTGGCTCTGTCTTTTTGATTTTAAATTCCCTAAACTATAGGACCATAAGTGGAAGTGCCCTAGGCTCTCTTGCTTTGGTTTTTAGATGTTTCAGGAAACACCATACACTTTTCCCCAGTGTCTGTTGGCAATTTACATCCCGCCCATCAGCATAACAAGGCTCCCAGTTCTCCATGGCCTGTCCTGCCTTTCTGGATTTTACACTTTTTTCAGATGGCCCTTTTGACCGGGGGGAAGTGAGACTTCATTGTAGTGCAGATTTCCTTTGCAAGCTTGCTTGGTTGGCCAAAAAGGGCATATGCGTTTTTTCCTGAATATATTCAGGAAAAAACGCATACGCCCTTTTTGGCCAAGTGCATCATTGTGGACGTTCTGCCTCTTTTCCTATGCTTTCAATGCAATTCCAATCTACCTCCTGAAATCGGTTTCCTGCAATTCTGCCCCGCTTTCAAGTCCTCTTGGCAGCCTTACTTCAGTCTATTTTTGGACGATAGCTGTCATTTATAACTCTGCAGGTTTGTGAATTACAGTGCCCCTGAGCTCCTTTCTTCAACTCGCTTTCTTGTGACCTGGCCGCAACACCGCAGGATGTCTTCAGGCCCTAATCTGGTTCCGGCACGGAACGCTGAGCCTTTGGTTAATTCCTCTTCCTGGTGGGAAATGAGAGTTAAATTTGCCCGTTCAGACACCTCCAGCTAGTCTCTCATTGGTTCTCGCTATTCCTGTTCATCTTCCGCAGAAATTGCAAACTGGGCCAAACAGGAGGTTAAAGGGACTGACTCTCCAAGTCGGGAGAGTGTTAGTAAAGCGTCTGGAATGTTGCACCCATGTACCAGGGTACGAAAACTGAGACATATTTGAACACGTCTCCCGATCACATGGTTGATCATACTCTAGGTTCCACATGCATGTTTTAGCTGAAGGAAGAATACCTTAAACCTGGGTAGGTGAAACCCGTGGAATGGGTACCATGCAATATGACTTCAAAGGGTCTTCATTTGCTCACCAAACCTCTCCAATCCTATCACTGCTGCGTTTATGACTCTGTACACATGCTTGATTCTCTTTCGGAGACATAGCAATCCATAGGTTTTAAGATACTTACTAGTCAGGTACATTCTTAGGGGTTTAATATGCGGTGTTGAGTCCATTTCGTTGAGCAAGGAGTAGCTCTTGTCTATTCCATATTTGGCTTAAGGAACTTTATCTGTGCTCATTTCGATCTCTGGTTTTATGCAGCACCCCAACTCACCTTTCCCCTTAAGCAAGCATAAGTTGGTTTTCTAAATTTGAGACCCTGTTCTGTTCTGTAATTCAGTTCCTGTGTAGCCAAGTTTCCATTCCGTGTATTACTGATATCTTATGATGTTTCTTTTTCTGTGTGACTTATTTCAGTTAGAATCATCATACCTGAATCCACTCATTGTGCTGCTACGGGCCTGATGACATAGATTTCATTGCTGAGTGATACTGCATTGTAAGTGAATACCACAACTTCTTTATCCATTTTTCACTTTCTGCGATGTTGAACTTGTACTGTAAACGAGGTTCTTGTAAACAGAGCCGTTCCAAACTTTGGGGTGGCTGTGTCTTTTTGATTTTAATTTCCCTAAGCTATAGGACCATAACTGGAAGTGCCCTAGGCTCTGTTGCTTTGTTTTTTAGATGTTACAGGAAACACCATACACTTCTCCCAAGTGTCTGTTGGCAATTTACATCCCGCCCATCAGCATAACAAGGCTCCCAGTTCTCCATGGCCTGTCCTGCCTTTCTGGATTTTACACTTTTTTCAGATGGCCCTTTTGACCTGGGGGAAGTGAGACTTCATTGTAGTGCAGATTTCCTTTGCAAGCTTGCTTGGTTGGCCAAAAAGGGCGTATGCGTTTTTTCCTGAATATATTCAGGAAAAAACGCATACGCCCTTTTTGGCCAAGTGCATCATTGTGGACGTTCTGCCTCTTTTCCTATGCTTTCAATGCAATTCCAGTCTACCTCCTGAAATCGGTTTCCTGCAATTCTGCCCCACTTTCAAGTCCTCTTGGCAGCCTTACTTCAGTCTATTTTTGGACGATAGCTGTCATTTATAACTCTGCAGGTTTGTGAATTACAGTGCCCCTGAGCTCCTTTCTTCCACTCGCTTTCTTGTGAGCTGGCCGCAACACCGCAGGATGGCTTCAGGCCCTAATCTGGTTCCGGCCCGGCATGCTGAGCCTTTGGTTAATTCCTCTTCCTGGTGGGAAATGAGAGTTGAATTTGCCGGTCCAGACACCTCCAGCTAGGCTCTCATTGGTTCTCGCTATTCCTGTTCATCTTCCGCAGAAATTGCAAACTGGGCCAAACAGGAGGTTAAAGGGACTGACTCTCCAAGTCGGGAGAGTGTTAGTAAAGCGTCTGGAATGTTGCACCCGAGTACCAGGGGAGGAAAACTGAGACATATTTGAACACGTCTCCCGTTCACATGGTTGATCATACTCTGGGTTCCACATGCATGTTTTAGCTGAAGGAAGAATACCTTAAACCTGGAGAGTTGAGACCCGTGTAATGGGTACCATGCAATATGACTTCAAAGGGTCTTGATTTGCTCACCGAACCTCTCCAATCCTATCACTGCTGCGTTTATGCCCCTGTACACATGCTTGATTCTCTTTCGGAGACATAGCAATCCCTAGGTTTTAAGATACTTACTAGTCAGGTACATTCTTAGGCGTTTAATATGCGGTGTTGAGTCCATTTCTTTGAGCAAGGAGTAGCTCTTGTCTATTCCATATTTGGCTTAAGGAACTTTATCTGTGCTCATTTCAATTTCTGGTTTTATGCAGCACCCCAACTCACCTTTCCCCTTAAGCAAGCGTAAGTTGGTTTTCTAAATTTGAGACCCTGTTCTGTTCTGTAATTCAGTTCCTGTGTAGCCAAGTTTACATTCCGTGTATTACTGATATCTTATGATGTTTCTTTTTCTGTGTGACTTATTTCAGTTAGAATCATCGTACCTGAATCCACTCATGATGCTGCTATGGGCCTGATGACATAGATTTCATTGCTGAGTGATACTGCATTGTACGTAAGTACCACAAGTTCTTTATCCATTTTTCACTTTCTGTGATATTGAACTTGTATGGTAAACGAGGTTCTTGTAAACAGAGGCGTCCCAAACTTTGGGGTGGCTGTGTCTTTTTGATTTTAATTTCCCTAAGCTATAGGACCATAAGTGGAAGTGCCCTAGGCTCTGTTGCTTTGTTTTTTAGATGTTTCAGGAAACACCATACACTTCTCCTGAGTGTCTGTTGGTAATTTACATCCCGCCCATCAGCATAACAAGGCTCCCAGTTCTCCATGGCCTGTCCTGCCTTTCTGGATTTTACACTTTTTTCAGATGGCCCTTTTGACCGGGGGGAAGTGAGACTTCATTGTAGTGCAGATTTCCTTTGCAAGTTTGCTTGGTTGGCCAAAAAGGGCGTATGCGTTTTTTCCTGAATATATTCAGGAAAAAACGCATACGCCCTTTTTGGCCAAGTGCATCATTGTGGACGTTCTGCCTCTTTTCCTATGCTTTCAATGCAATTCCAGTCTACCTCCTGAAATCGGTTTCCTGCAATTCTGCCCCGCTTTCAAGTCCTCTTGGCAGCCTTACTTCAGTCTATTTTTGGACGATAGCTGTCATTTATAACTCTGCAGGTTTGTGAATTACAGTGCCCCTGAGCTCCTTTCTTCAACTCACTTTCTTGTGAGCTGGCCGCAACACCGCAGGATGGCTTCAGGCCCTAATCTGCTTCCGGCACGGCACGCTGAGCCTTTGGTTAATTCCTCTTCCTAGTGGGAAATGAGAGTTAAATTTGCCCGTCCAGACACCTCCAGCTAGTGTCTCATTGGTTCTCCCTATTCCTGTTCATCTTCCGCAGAAATTGCAAACTGGGCCAAACAGGAGGTTAAAGGGACTGACTCTCCAAGTCGGGAGAGTGTTAGTAAAGCGTCTGGAATGTTACACCCGAGTACCAGGGTACGAAAACTGGGACATATTTGAACACGTCTCCCGATCACATGGTTGATCATACTCTAGGTTCCACATGCATGTTTTAGCTGAAGGAAGAATACCTAAAACCTGGGTAGTTGAAACCCGTGGAATGGGTACCATGCAATATGACTTCAAAGGGTCTTCATTTGCTCACGAACCTCTCCAATCCTATCACTGCTGCGTTTATGCCCCTGTACACATGCTTGATTCTCTTTCGGAGACATAGCAATCCATAGGTTTTAAGATACTTACTAGTCAGGTACATTCTTAGGCGTTTAATATGGGGTTTTGAGTCCATTTCGTTGAGCAAGGAGTAGCTCTTGTCTATTCCATATTTGGCTTAAGGAACTTTATCTGTGCTCATTTCAATCTCTGGTTTTATGCAGCACCCCAACTCACCTTTCCCCTTAAGCAAGCATAAGTTGGTTTTCTAAATTTGAGACACTGTTCTGTTCTGTAATTCAGTTCCTGTGTAGCCAAGTTTACACTCCGTGTATTACTGATATCTTATGATGTTTCTTTTTCTGTGTGACTTATTTCAGTTAGAATCATCATACCTGAATCCACTCATTGTGCTGCTAAGGGCCTGATGACACAGATTTCATTGCTGAGTGATATTGTTTTGTAAGTAAATACCACAACTTCTTTATCCATTTTTCACTTTCTGCGATGTTGAACTTGTACTGTAAACGAGGTTCTTGTAAACAGAGCCGTTCCAAACTTTGGGGTGGCTGTGTCTTTTTGATTTTAATTTCCCTAAGCTATAGGACCATAAGTGGAAGTGCCCTAGGTTCTGTTGCTTTGTTTTTTAGATGTTTCAGGAAACACCATACACTTCTCCCCAGTGGTTGTTGGCAATTTACATCCCGCCCATCAGCATAACAAGGCTCCCACTTCTCCATGGCCTGTCTTGCCTTTCTGGATTTTACCCTTTTTTCAGATGGCCCTTTTGACCGGGGGGAAGTGAGACTTCATTTTAGTGCAGATTTCCTTTGCAAGCTTGCTTGGTTGGCCAAAAAGGGCGTATGCGTTTTTTCCTGAATATATTCAGGAAAAAACGCATACGCCCTTTTTGGCCAAGTGCATCATTGTGGACGTTCTGCCTCTTTTCCTATGCTTTCAATGCAATTCCAGTCTACCTCCTGAAATCGGTTTCCTGAAATTCTGCCCCGCTTTCAAGTCTTCTTGGCAGCCTTACTTCAGTCTATTTTTGGACGATAGCTGTCATTTATAACTCTGCAGGTTTGTGAATTACAGTGCCCCTGAGCTCCTTTCTTCAACTCGCTTTCTTGTGAGCTGGCCGCAACACCGCAGGATGGCTTCAGGCCCTAATCTGGTTCCGGCACGGCACGCTGAGCCTTTGGTTATTTCCTCTTCCTGGTGGGAAATGAGAGTTAAATTTGCCCGTCCAGACACCTCCAGCTAGTGTCTCATTGGTTCTCCCTATTCCTGTTCATCTTCCGCAGAAATTGCAAACTGGGCCAAACAGGAGGTTAAAGGCGCTGACTCTCCAAGTGGGGAGAGTGTTAGTAAAGCGTCTGGAATGTTGCACCCGAGTACCAGGGGAGGAAAACTGAGACATATTTGAACACGTCTCCCGTTCACACGGTTGATCATACTCTGGGTTCCACATGCGTGTTTTAGCTGAAGGAAGAATACCTAAAACCTGGAGAGTTGAGACCCGTGGAATGGGTACCATGCAATATGTCTTCAAAGGGTCTTCATTTGCTCACCGAACCTCTCCAATCCTATCACTGCTGCGTTTATGCCCCTGTACACATGCTTGATTCTCTTTTGGAGACATAGCAATCCATAGGTTTTAAGATACTTACTAGTCAGGTACATTCTTAGGCGTTTAATATGGGGTGTTGAGTCCATTTTATTGAGCAAGGAGTAGCTCTTGTCTATTCCATATTTAGCTTAAGGAACTTTATCTGTGCTCATTTCAATCTCTGGTTTTATGCAGCACCCCAACTCACCTTTCCCCTTAAGCAAGCATAAGTTGGTTTTCTAAATTTGAGACCCTGTTCTGTTTTGGAATGCAGTTCCTGTGTAGCCAAGTTTACATTCCGTGTATTAGTGATATCTTATGATGTTTCTTTTTCTGTGTGACTTATTTCAGTTAGAATCATCGTACCTGAATCCACTCATTATGCTGCTACGGTCCTGATGACATAGATTTCATTGCTGAGTGATACTGCATTGTACGTAAGTACCACAAGTTCTTTATCCATTTTTCACTTTCTGTGATATTGAACTTGTACGGTAAATGAGGTTCTTGTAAACTGAGGCGTCCCAAACTTTGGGGTGGCTGTGTCTTTTTGATTTTAATTTCCCTAAGCTATAGGACCATAAGTGGAAGTGCCCTAGGCTCTGTTGCTTTGTTTTTTAGATGTTTCAGGAAACACCATACACTTCTCCCGAGTGTCTGTTAGCAATTTACATCCCGCCCATCAGCATAACAAGGCTCCCAGTTCTCCATGGCCTGTCCTCCCTTTCTGGATTTTACACTTTTTTCAGATGGCCCTTTTGACCGGGGGGAAGTGAGACTTCATTGTAGTGCAGATTTCCTTTGCAAGTTGGCTTGGTTGGCCAAAAAGTGCGTATGCGTTTTTTCCTGAATATATTCAGGAAAAAACGCATACGCCCTTTTTGGCCAAGTGCATCATTGTGGACGTTCTGCCTCTTTTCCTATGCTTTCAATGCAATTCCAGTCTACCTGCTGAAATCGGTTTCCTGCAATTCTGCCCCGCTTTCAAGTCCTCTTGGCAGCCTTACTTCAGTCTATTTTTGGACGATAGCTGTCATTTATAACTCTGCAGGTTTGTGAATTACAGTGCCCCTGAGCTCCTTTCTTCAACTCGCTTTCTTGTGACCTGGCCGCAACACCGCAGGATGGCTTCAGGCCCTAATCTGGTTCCGGCACGGCACGCTGAGCCTTTGGTTATTTCCTCTTCCTGGTGGGAAATGAGAGTTAAATTTGCCCGTCCAGACACGTCCAGCTAGCCTCTCATTGGTTCTCGCTATTCCTGTTCATCTTCCGCAGAAATTGCAAACTGTGCCAAACAGGAGGTTAAAGGCGCTGACTCTCCAAGTGGGGAGAGTGTTAGTAAAGCGTCTGGAATGTTGCACCCGAGTACCAGGGGAGGAAAACTGAGACATATTTGAACACGTCTCCCGATCACATGGTTGATCATACTCTGGGTTCCACATGCATGTTTTAGCTGAAGGAAGAATACCTAAAACATGGGTAGTTGAAACCCGTGGAATGGGTACCATGCAATATGACTTCAAAGGGTCTTCATTTGCTCACCGAACCTCTCCAATCCTATCACTGCTGCGTTTATGCCCCTGTACACATGCTTGATTCTCTTTCAGAGACATAGCAATCCATAGGTTTTAAGATACTTACTAGTCAGGTACATTCTTCGGCGTTTAATATGCGGTGTTGAGTCCATTTCGTTGAGCAAGGAGTAGCTCTTGTCTATTCCATATTTGGCTTAAGGAACTTTATCTGTGCTCATTTCAATCTCTGGTTTTATGCAGCACCCCAACTCACCTTTCCCCTTAAGCAAGCATAAGTTGGTGTTCTAAATTTGAGAACCTGTTCTGTTTTGGAATTCAGTTCCTGTGTAGCCAAGTTTACATTCCGTGTATTACTGATATCTTATGATGTTTCTTTTTCTGTGTGACTTATTTCAGTTAGAATCATCGTACCTGAATCTACTCATTATGCTGCTACGGGCCTGATGACATAGATTTCATTGCTGAGTGATACTGCATTGTACGTAAGTACCACAAGTTCTTTATCCATTTTTCACTTTCTGCGATGTTGAACTTGTACTGTAAACGAGGTTCTTGTAAACAGAGCCGTTCCAAACTTTGGGGTGGCTGTGTCTTTTTGATTTTAGTTTCCCTAAGCTATAGGACCATAAGTGGAAGTGCCCTAGGTTCTGTTGCTTTGTTTTTTAGATGTTTCAGGAAACACCATACACTTCTCCCGAGTGGTTGTTGGCAATTTACATCCCGCCCATCAGCATAACAAGGCTCCCAGTTCTCCATGGCCTGTCCTGCTTTTCTGGATTTTACACTTTTTTCAGATGGCCCTTTTGACCGGGGGGAAGTGAGACTTCATTGTAGTGCAGATTTCCTTTGCAAGCTTGCTTGGTTGGCCAAAAAGGGCGTATGCGTTTTTTCCTGAATATATTCAGGAAAAAACGCATACGCCCTTTTTGGCCAAGTGCATCATTGTGGACGTTCTACCTCTTTTCCTATGCTTTCAATGCAATTCCAGTCTACCTCCTGAAATCGGTTTCCTGCAATTCTGCCCCGCTTTCAAGTCCTCTTGGCAGCCTTACTTCAGTCTATTTTTGGACGATAGCTGTCATTTATAACTCTGCAGGTTTGTGAATTACAGTGCCCCTGAGCTCCTTTCTTGAACTCGGTTTCTTGTGACCTGGCCGCAACACCGCAGGATGGCTTCAGGCCCTAATCTGGTTCCGGCACGGCACGTTGAGCCTTTGGTTATTTCCTCTTCCTGGTGGGAAATGAGAGTTAAATTTGCCCGTCCAGACACCTCCAGCTAGTCTCTCATTGGTTCTCGCTATTCCTGTTCATCTTCCGCAGAAATTGCAAACTGTGCCAAACAGGAGGTTAAAGGCGCTGACTCTCCAAGTGGGGAGAGTGTTAGTAAAGCGTCTGGAATGTTGCACCGAAGTACCAGGGGAGGAAAACTGAGACATATTTGAACACGTCTCCCGTTCACATGGTTGATCATACTTTGGTTCCACATGCATGTTTTAGCTGAAGGAAGAATACCTTAAACCTGGGTAGTTGAAACCCGTTGAATGGGTACCATGCAATATGACTTCAAAGGGTCTTCATTTGCTCACCAAACCTCTCCAATCCTATCACTGCTGCGTTTATGCCCCTGTACACATGCTTGATTCTCTTTCGGAGACATAGCAATCCATAGGTTTTAAGATACTTACAAGTCAGGTACATTCTTAGGCGTTTAATATGCGGTGTTGAGTCCATTTCGTTGAGCAAGGAGTAGCTCTTGTCTATTCCATATTTGGCTTAAGGAACTTTATCTGTGCTCATTTCAATCTCTGGTTTTATGCAGCACCCCAACTCACCTTTACCCTTAAGCAAGCATAAGTTGGTTTTCTAAATTTGAGACCCTGTTCTGTTCTGTAATTCAGTTCCTGTGTAGCCAAGTTTACATTCCATGTATTACTGATAACTTATGATGTTTCTTTTTCTGTGTGACTTATTTCAGTTAGAATCATCATACCTGAATCCACTCATTGTGCTGCTAAGGGCCTGATGACACAGATTTCATTGCTGAGTGATATTGCTTTGTAAGTAAATACCACAACTTCTTTATC
The DNA here is from genome assembly GCF_949987515.2 of Delphinus delphis. Taxonomy (NCBI): domain Eukaryota; kingdom Metazoa; phylum Chordata; class Mammalia; order Artiodactyla; family Delphinidae; genus Delphinus; species Delphinus delphis. The sequence continues at coordinate 116,122,732 of NC_082688.1, forward strand.
CATTTTTCACTTTCTGCAATGTTGAACTTGTACTGTAAACGAGGTTCTTGTAAACAGAGGCGTCCCAAACTTTGGGGTGGCTGTGTCTTTTTGATTTTAATTTCCCTAAGCTATAGGACCATAAGTGGCATTGCCCTAGGCTCTGTTGCTTTGTTTTTTAGATGTTTCAGGAAACACCATACACTTCTCCCGAGTGTCTGTTGGCAATTTACATCCCGCCCTTCAGCATAACAAGGCTCTCAATTCTCCATGGCCTGTCCTGCCTTTCTGGATTTTACACTTTTTTCAGATGGCCCTTTTGACCGGGGGGAAGTGAGACTTCATTGTAGTGCAGATTTCCTTTGCAAGCTTGCTTGGTTGGCCAAAAAGGGCGTATGCGTTTTTTCCTGAATATATTCAGGAAAAAACGCATACGCCCTTTTTGGCCAAGTGCATCATTGTGGACGTTCTGCCTCTTTTCCTATGCTTTCAATGCAATTCCAGTCTACCTCCTGAAATCGGTTTCCTGCAATTCTGCCCCGCTTTCAAGTCCTCTTGGCAGCCTTACTTCAGTCTATTTTTGGACGATAGCTGTCATTTATAACTCTGCAGGTTTGTGAATTACAGTGCCCCTGAGCTCCTTTCTTGAACTCGGTTTCTTGTGACCTGGCCGCAACACCGCAGGATGGCTTCAGGCCCTAATCTGGTTCCGGCACGGCACGTTGAGCCTTTGGTTATTTCCTCTTCCTGGTGGGAAATGAGAGTTAAATTTGCCCGTCCAGACACCTCCAGCTAGTCTCTCATTGGTTCTCGCTATTCCTGTTCATCTTCCGCAGAAATTGCAAACTGTGCCAAACAGGAGGTTAAAGGCGCTGACTCTCCAAGTGGGGAGAGTGTTAGTAAAGCGTCTGGAATGTTGCACCGAAGTACCAGGGGAGGAAAACTGAGACATATTTGAACACGTCTCCCGTTCACATGGTTGATCATACTTGGGTTCCACATGCATGTTTTAGCTGAAGGAAGAATACCTTAAACCTGGAGAGTTGAGACCCGTGTAATGGGTACCATGCAATATGACTTCAAAGTGTCTTCATTTGCTCACCGAACCTCTCCAATCCTATCACTGCTGCGTTTATGCCCCTGTACACACGCTTGATTCCCTTTCGGAGACATAGCAATCTATAGGTTTTAAGATACTTACTAGTCAGGTACATTCTTAGGCGTTTAATATGCGGTGTTGAGTCCATTTCGTTGAACAAGGAGTAGCTCTTGTCTATTCCATATTTGGCTTAAGGAACTTTATCTGTGCTCATTTCAATCTCTGGTTTTATGCAGCACCCCAACTCACCTTTCCCCTTAAGCAAGCATAAGTTGGTTTTCTAAATTTGAGACCCTGTTCTGTTCTGTAATTCAGTTCCTGTGTAGCCAAGTTTCCATTCCGTGTATTACTGATATCTTATGATGTTTCTTTTTCTGTGTGACTTATTTTAGTTAGAATCATCGTAGCTGAATCCACTCATTGTGCTGCTAAGGGCCTGATGACACAGATTTCATTGCTGAGTGATATTGTTTTGTAAGTAAATACCACAACTTTTTTATCCATTTTTCACTTTCTGCGATGTTGAACTTGTACTGTAAACGAGGTTCTTGTAAACAGAGCCGTTCCAAACTTTGGGGTGGCTGTGTCTTTTTGATTTTAAATTCCCTAAGCTATAGGACCATAAGTGGAAGTGCCCTAGGCTCTGTTGCTTTGTTTTTTAGATGTTTCACGAAACACCATACACTTCTCCCGAGTGGTTGTTGGCAATTTACATGCCGACCTTCAGCATAACAAGGCTCCCAGTTCTCCATGGCCTGTCCTGCCTTTCTGGATTTTACACTTTTTTCAGATGGCCCTTTTGACCGGGGGGAAGTGAGACTTCATTGTAGTGCAGATTTCTTTTGCAAGCTTGCTTGGTTGGCCAAAAAGGGCGTATGCGTTTTTTCCTGAATATATTCAGGAAAAAACGCATACGCCCTTTTTGGCCAAGTGCATCATTGTGGACGTTCTGCCTCTTTTCCTATGCTTTCAATGCAATTCCAGTCTACCTCCTGAAATCGGTTTCCTGCAATTCTGCCCCGCTTTCAAGTCCTCTTGGCAGCCTTACTTCAGTCTATTTTTGGACGATAGCTGTCATTTATAACTCTGCAGGTTTGTGAATTACAGTGCCCTTGAGCTCCTTTCTTCAACTCGCTTTCTTGTGACCTGGCCGCAACACCGCAGGATGGCTTCAGGCCCTAACCTGGTTCTGGCACGGCACGCTGAGCCTTTGGTTAATTCCTCTTCCTGGTGGGAAATGAGAGTTAAATTTGCACGTCCAGACACCTCCAGCTAGTCTCTCATTGGTTCTCGCTATTCCTGTTCATCTTCCGCAGAATTTGCAAACTGGGCCAAACAGGAGGTTAAAGGGACTGACTCTCCAAGTCGGGAGAGTGTCAGTAAAGCGTCTGAAATGTTGCACCCGAGTACCAGGGTACGAAAACTGAGACATATTTGAACACGTCTCCCGATCACATGGTTGATCATACTTGGGTTCCACATGCATGTTTTAGCTGAAGGAAGAATACCTTAAACCTGGAGAGTTGAGACCCGTGTAATGGGTACCATGCAATATGACTTCAAAGGGTCTTCATTTGCTCACCGAACCTCTCCAATCCTATCACTGCTGCGTTTATGCCCCTGTACACATGCTTGATTCTCTTTTGGAGACATAGCAATCCATAGGTTTTACGATACTTACTAGTAAGGTACATTCTTAGGCGTTTAATATGCGGTGTTGAGTCCATTTCGTTGAGCAAGGAGTAGCTCTTGTCTATTCCATATTTGACTAAAGGAACTTTATCTGTGCTCATTTCAATCTCTGGTTTTATGCAGCACCCCAACTCACCTTTGCCTTTAAGCAAGAATAAGTTGGTTTTCTAAATTTGAGACCCTGTTCTGTTCTGTAATTCAGTTCCTGTGTAGCCAAGTTTCCATTCCGTGTATTACTGATATCTTATGATGTTTCTTTTTCTGTGTGACTTATTTCAGTTAGAATCATCATACCTGAATCCACTCATTGTGCTGCTAAGGGCCTGATGACATAGATTTCATTGCTGAGTGATATTGCTTTGTAAGTAAATACCACAACTTCTTTATCCATTTTTCACTTTCTGCGATGTTGAACTTGTACTGTAAACGAGGTTCTTGTAAGCAGAGTCGTTTGAAACTTTGGGGTGGCTGTGTCTTTTAGATTTTAAATTCCCTAAGCTATAGGACCATAAGTGGCAGTGCCCTAGGCTCTGTTGCTTTGTTTTTTAGATGTTTCAGTTAACACCATACACTTCTCTCGAGTGGTTCTTGGCAATTTACATCCCGCCCTTCAGAATAACAAGGCTCCCAGTTCTCCATGGCCTGTCCTGACTTTCTGGATTTTACACTTTTTTCAGATGGCCCTTTTGACCGGGGGGAAGTGAGACTACATTGTAGTGCAGATTTCCTTTGCAAGCTTGCTTGGTTGGCCAAAAAGGGCGTATGCGTTTTTTCCTGAATATATTCAGGAAAAAACGCATATGCCCTTTTTGGCCAAGTGCATCATTGTGGACGTTCTGCCTCTTTTCCTATGCTTTCAATGCAATTCCAGTCTACCTCCTGAAATCGGTTTCCTGCAATTCTGCCCCGCTTTCAAGTCCTCTTGGCAGCCTTACTTCAGTCTATTTTTGGACGATAGCTGTCATTTATAACTCTGCAGGTTTGTGAATTACAGTGCCCCTGAGCTCCTTTCTTCAACTCGCTTTCTTGTGAGCTGGCCGCAACACCGCAGGATGGCTTCAGGCCCTAATCTGGGTCCGGCACGGCACGCTGAGCCTTTGGTTAATTCCTCTTCCTGGTGGGAAATGAGAGTTAAATTTGCCCGTCCAGAAACCTCCAGCTAGTCTCTCATTGGTTCTCACTATTCCTGTTCATCTTCCGCAGAAATTGCAAACTGGGCCAAACAGGAGGTTAAAGGGACTGACTCTCCAAGTCGGGAGAGTGTTAGTAAAGCGTCTGGAATGTTGCACCCGAGTACCAGCCTACGAAAACTGAGACATATTTGAACACGTCTCCCGATCACATGGTTGATCATACTCTGGGTTCCACATGCATGTTTTAGCTGAAGGAAGAATACCTAAAACCTGGGTAGTTGAAACCCGTGGAATGGGTACCATGCAATATGACTTCAAAGGGTCTTCATTTGCTCACCGAACCTCTCCAATCCTATCACTGCTGCTTTTATGCCCCTGTACACATGCTTGATTCTCTTTCGGAGACATAGCAATCCATAGGTTTTAAGATACTTACTAGTCAGGTACATTCTTAGGCGTTTAATATACGGTGTTGAGTCCATTTCGTTGAGAAAGGAGTAGCTCTTGTCTATTCCATATTTGGCTTAAGGAACTTTATCTGTGCTCATTTCAATCTCTGGTTTTATGCAGCACCCCAACTCACCTTTCCCCTTAAGCAAGCATAAGTTGGTTTTCTAAATTTGAGACCCTGTTCTGTTCTGTAATTCAGTTCCTGTGTAGCCAAGTTTCCATTCCGTGTATTACTGATATCTTATGATGTTTCTTTTTCTGTGTGACTTATTTCAGTTAGAATCATCATACCTGAATCCACTCATTGTGCTGCTAAGGGCCTGATGACACAGATTTCATTGCTGAGTGATATTGCTTTGTAAGTAAATACCACAACTTCTTTATCCATTTTTCACTTTCTGCGATGTTGAACTTGTACTGTAAACGAGGTTCTTGTAAACAGAGCCGTTCCAAACTTTGGGGTGGCTGTGTCTTTTTGATTTTAATTTCCCTAAGCTATAGGACCATAAGTGGAAGTGCCCTAGGTTCTGTTGCTTTGTTTTTCAGATGTTTCAGGAAACACCATACACTTCTCCCGAGTGTCTGTTGGCAATTTACATCCCGCCCATCAGCATAACAAGGCTCCCAGTTCTCCATGGCCTGTCCTGCCTTTCTGGATTTTACACTTTTTTCAGATGGCCCTTTTGACCAGGGGGAAGTGAGACTTCATTGTAGTGCAGATTTCCTTTGCAAGCTTGCTTGGTTGGCCAAAAAGGGCGTATTCGTTTTTTCCTGAATATATTCAGGAAAAAACGCATACGCCCTTTTTGGCCAAGTGCATCATTGTGGACGTTCTGCCTCTTTTCCTATGCTTTCAATGCAATTCCAGTCTACCTCCTGAAATCGGTTTCCTGCAATTCTGCCCCGCTTTCAAGTCCTCTTGGCAGCCTTACTTCAGTATATTTTTGGACGATAGCTGTCATTTATAACTCTGCAGGTTTGTGAATTACAGTGCCCCTGAGCTCCTTTCTTCAACTCGCTTTCTTGTGAGCTGGCCGAAACACCGCAGGATGGCTTCAGGCCCTAATCTGGTTCCGGCACGGCACCCTGAGCCTTTGGTTAATTCCTCTTCCTGGTGGGAAATGAGAGTTAAATTTGCCTGTCCAGACACCTCCAGCTAGTCTCTCATTGGTTCTCGCTATTCCTGTTCATCTTCCGCAGAAATTGCAAACTGGGCCAAACAGGAGGTTAAAGGGACTGACTCTCCAAGTCGGGAGAGTGTTACTAAAGCATCTGGAATGTTGCACCCGAGTACCAGGGTACGAAAACTGAGACATATTTGAACACGTCTCCCGATCACATGGTTGATCATACTCTAGGTTCCACATGCATGTTTTAGCTGAAGGAAGAATACCTTAAACCTGGGTAGTTGAAACCCGTGGAATGGGTACCATGCAATATGACTTCAAAGGGTCTTCATTTGCTCACCAAACCTCTCCAATCCTATCACTGCTGCGTTTATGCCCCTGTACACATGCTTGATTCTCTTTCGGAGACATAGCAATCCATAGGTTTTAAGATACTTACAAGTCAGGTACATTCTTAGACGTTTAGTATGCGGTGTTGAGTCCATTTCGTTGAGGAAGGAGTAGCTCTTGTCTATTCCATAATTGGCTTAAGGAAATTTATCTGTGCTCATTTCAATCTCTGGTTTTATGCAGCACCCCAACTCACCTTTACCCTTAAGCAAGCATAAGTTGCTTTTCTAAATTTGAGACCCTGTTCTGTTCTGTAATTCAGTTCCTGTGTAGCCAAGTTTCCATTCCGTGTATTACTGATATCTTATGATGTTTCTTTTTCTGTGTGACTTATTTCAGTTAGAATCATCATACCTGAATCCACTCATTGTGCTGCTAAGGGCCTGATGACATAGATTTCATTGCTGAGTGATATTGCTTTGTAAGTAAATACCACAACTTCTTTGTCCATTTTTCACTTTCTGCGATGTTGAACTTGTACTGTAAACGATGTTCTTGTAAACAGAGGCGTCCCAAACTTTGGGGTGGCTGTGTCTTTTTGATTTTAATTTCCCTAAGCTATAGGACCATAAGTGGCAGTGCCCTAGGTTCTGTTGCTTTGTTTTTTAGATGTTTCAGGAAACACCATACACTTCTCCCGAGTGTCTGTTGGCAATTTACATCCCGCCCATCAGCATAACAAGGCTCCCAGTTCTCCATGGCCTGTCCTGCCTTTCTGGATTTTACACTTTTTTCAGATGGCCCTTTTGACCGGGGGGAAGTGAGACTTCATTGTAGTGCAGATTTCCTTTGCAAGCTTGCTTGGTTGGCCAAAAAGGGCGTATGCGTTTTTTCCTGAATATATTCAGGAAAAAACGCATACGCCCTTTTTGGCCAAGTGCATCATTGTGGACGTTCTGCCTCTTTTCCTATGCTTTCAATGCAATTCCAGTCTACCTCCTGAAATCGGTTTCCTGCAATTCTGCCCCGCTTTCAAGTCCTCTTGGCAGCCTTACTTCAGTCTATTTTTGGACGATAGCTGTCATTTATAACTCTGCAGGTTTGTGAATTACAGTGCCCTTGAGCTCCTTTCTTCAACTCGCTTTCTTGTGACCTGGCCGCAACACCGCAGGATGGCTTCAGGCCCTAATCTGGTTCCGGCCCGGCATGCTGAGCCTTTGGTTAATTCCTCTTCCTGGTGGGAAATGAGAGTTAAATTTGCCCGTCCAGACACCTCCAGCTAGCCTCTCATTGCTTCTCGCTATTCCTGTTCATCTTCCGCAGAAATTGCAAACTGGGCCAAACAGGAGGTTAAAGGGACTGACTCTCCAAGTCGGGAGAGTGTCAGTAAAGCGTCTGGAATGTTGCACCCGAGTACCAGGGTACGAAAACTGAGACATATTTGAACACGTCTCCCGTTCACATGGTTGATCATACTTGGGTTCCACATGCATGTTTTAGCTGAAGGAAGAATACCTTAAACCTGTAGAGTTGAGACCCGTGTAATGGGTACCATGCAATATGACTTCAAAGGGTCTTCATTTGCTCACCGAACCTCTCCAATCCTATCACTGCTGCGTTTATGCCCCTGTACACATGCTTGATTCTCTTTTGGAGACATAGCAATCCATAGGTTTTACGATACTTACTAGTCAGGTACATTCTTAGGCATTTAATATGCGGTGTTGAGTCCATTTCGTTGAGCAAGGAGTAGCTCTTGTCTATTCCATATTTGACTTAAGGAACTTTATCTGTGCTCATTTCAATCTCTGGTTTTATGCAGCACCCCAACTCACCTTTACCTTTAAGCAAGAATAAGTTGGTTTTCTAAATTTGAGACCCTGTTCTGTTCTGTAATTCAGTTCCTGTGTAGCCAAGTTTCCATTCCGTGTATTACTGATATCTTATGATGTTTCTTTTTCTGTGTGACTTATTTCAGTTAGAATCATCATACCTGAATCCACTCATTGTGCTGCTAAGGGCCTGATGACATAGATTTCATTGCTGAGTGATATTGCTTTGTAAGTAAATACCACAACTTCTTTATCCATTTTTCACTTTCTGCGATGTTGAACTTGTACTGTAAACGAGGTTCTTGTAAACAGAGCCGTTTGAAACTTTGGGGTGGCTGTGTCTTTTAGATTTTAAATTCCCTAAGCTATAGGACCATAAGTGGAAGTGCCCTAGGCTCTGTTGCTTTGTTTTTTAGATGTTTCAGTTAACACCATACACTTCTCCCGAGTGGTTCTTGGCAATTTACATCCCGCCCTTCAGAATAACAAGGCTCCCAGTTCTCCATGGCCTGTCCTGCCTTTCTGGATTTTACACTTTTTTCAGATGGCCCTTTTGACCGGGGGGAAGTGAGACTTCATTGTAGTGCAGATTTCCTTTGCAAGCTTGCTTGGTTGGCCAAAAAGGGCGTATGCGTTTTTTCCTGAATATATTCAGGAAAAAACGCATACGCCCTTTTTGGCCAAGTGCATCATTGTGGACGTTCTGCCTCTTTTCCTATGCTTTCAATGCAATTCCAGTCTACCTCCTGAAATCGGTTTCCTGCAATTCTGTCCCGCTTTCAAGTCCTCTTGGCAGCCTTACTTCAGTCTATTTTTGGACGATAGCTGTCATTTATAACTCTGCAGGTTTGTGAATTACAGTGCCCCTGAGCTCCTTTCTTCAACTCGCTTTCTTTTGAGCTGGCCGCAACACAGCAGGATGGCTTCAGGCCCTAATCTGGTTCCGGCACGGCACGGTGAGCCTTTGGTTAATTCCTCTTCCTGGTGGGAAATGAGAGTTAAATTTGCCTGTCCAGACACCTCCAGCTAGTCTCTCATTGGTTCTCACTATTCCTGTTCATCTTCCGCAGAAATTGCAAACTGGGCCAAACAGGAGGTTAAAGGGACTAACTCTCCAAGTCGGGAGAGTGTTAGTAAAGCGTCTGGAATGTTGCACCCGAGTACCAGGGTACGAAAACTGAGACATATTTGAACACGTCTCCCGTTCACATGGTTGATCATACTCTGGGTTCCACATGCATGTTTTAGCTGAAGGAAGAATACCTAAAACCTGGGTAGTTGAAACCCGTGGAATGGGTACCATGCAATATGACTTCAAAGGGTCTTCATTTGCTCACCGAACCTCTCCAATCCTATCACTGCTGCGTTTATGCCCCTGTACACATGCTTGATTCTCTTTCGGAGACATAGCAATCCATAGGTTTTAAGATACTTACTAGTCAGGTACATTCTTAGGCGTTTAATATGCGGTGTTGAGTCCATTTCGTTGAGCAAGGAGTAGCTCTTGTCTATTCCATATTTGGATTAAGGAACTTTATCTGTGCTCATTTCAATCTCTGGTTTTATGCAGCACCCCAACTCACCTTTCCCCTTAAGCAAGCATAAGTTGCTTTTCTAAATTTGAGACCCTGTTCTGTTCTGTAATTCAGTTCCTGTGTAGCCAAGTTTCCATTCCGTGTATTACTGATATCTTATGATGTTTCTTTTTCTGTGTGACTTATTTCAGTTAGAATCATCATACCTGAATCCACTCATTGTGCTGCTAAGGGCCTGATGACATAGATTTCATTGCTGAGTGATATTGCTTTGTAAGTAAATACCACAACTTCTTTGTCCATTTTTCACTTTCTGCGATGTTGAACTTGTACTGTAAACGATGTTCTTGTAAACAGAGGCGTCCCAAACTTTGGGGTGGCTGTGTCTTTTTGATTTTAATTTCCCTAAGCTATAGGACCATAAGTGGCAGTGCCCTAGGCTCTGTTGCTTTGTTTTTTAGATGTTTCAGGAAACACCATACACTTCTCCCGAGTGTCTGTTGGCAATTTACATCCCGCCCATCAGCATAACAAGGCTCCCAGTTCTCCATGGCCTGTCCTGCCTTTCTGGATTTTACACTTTTTTCAGATGGCCCTTTTGACCGGGGGGAAGTGAGACTTCATTGTAGTGCAGATTTCCTTTGCAAGCTTGCTTCGTTGGCCAAAAAGGGCGTATGCGTTTTTTCCTGAATATATTCAGGAAAAAACGCATACGCCCTTTTTGGCCAAGTGCATCATTGTGGACGTTCTGCCTCTTTTCCTATGCTTTCAATGCAATTCCAGTCTACCTCCTGAAATCGGTTTCCTGCAATTCTGCCCCGCTTTCAAGTCCTCTTGGCAGCCTTACTTCAGTCTATTTTTGGACGATAGCTGTCATTTATAACTCTGCAGGTTTGTGAATTACAGTGCCCTTGAGCTCCTTTCTTCAACTCGCTTTCTTGTGACCTGGCCGCAACACTGCAGGATGGCTTCAGGCCCTAATCTGGTTCCGGCCCGGCATGCTGAGCCTTTGGTTAATTCCTCTTCCTGGTGGGAAATGAGAGTTAAATTTGCCCGTCCAGACACCTCCAGCTAGCCTCTCATTGCTTCTCGCTATTCCTGTTCATCTTCCGCAGAAATTGCAAACTGGGCCAAACAGGAGGTTAAAGGGACTGACTCTCCAAGTCGGGAGAGTGTCAGTAAAGCGTCTGGAATGTTGCACCCGAGTACCAGGGGAGGAAAACTGAGACATATTTGAACACGTCTCCCGTTCACATGGTTGATCATACTTGGGTTCCACATGCATGTTTTAGCTGAAGGAAGAATACCTTAAACCTGTAGAGTTGAGACCCGTGTAATGGGTACCATGCAATATGACTTCAAAGGGTCTTCATTTGCTCACCGAACCTCTCCAATCCTATCACTGCTGCGTTTATGCCCCTGTACACATGCTTGATTCTCTTTTGGAGACATAGCAATCCATAGGTTTTACGATACTTACTAGTCAGGTACATTCTTAGGCATTTAATATGCGGTGTTGAGTCCATTTCGTTGAGCAAGGAGTAGCTCTTGTCTATTCCATATTTGACTTAAGGAACTTTATCTGTGCTCATTTCAATCTCTGCTTTTATGCAGCACCCCAACTCACCTTTACCTTTAAGCAAGAATAAGTTGGTTTTCTAAATTTGAGACCCTGTTCTGTTCTGTAATTCAGTTCCTGTGTAGCCAAGTTTCCATTCCGTGTATTACTGATATCTTATGATGTTTCTTTTTCTGTGTGACTTATTTCAGTTAGAATCATCATACCTGAATCCACTCATTGTGCTGCTAAGGGCCTGATGACATAGATTTCATTGCTGAGTGATATTGCTTTGTAAGTAAATACCACAACTTCTTTATCCATTTTTCACTTTCTGCGATGTTGAACTTGTACTGTAAACGAGGTTCTTGTAAACAGAGCCGTTTGAAACTTTGGGGTGGCTGTGTCTTTTAGATTTTAAATTCCCTAAGCTATAGGACCATAAGTGGCAGTGCCCTAGGCTCTGTTGCTTTGTTTTTTAGATGTTTCAGTTAACACCATACACTTCTCCCGAGTGGTTCTTGGCAATTTACATCCCGCCCTTCAGAATAACAAGGCTCCCAGTTCTCCATGGCCTGTCCTGCCTTTCTGGATTTTACACTTTTTTCAGATGGCCCTTTTGACCGGGGGGAAGTGAGACTTCATTGTAGTGCAGATTTCCTTTGCAAGCTTGCTTGGTTGGCCAAAAAGGGCGTATGCGTTTTTTCCTGAATATATTCAGGAAAAAACGCATACGCCCTTTTTGGCCAAGTGCATCATTGTGGACGTTCTGCCTCTTTTCCTATGCTTTCAATGCAATTCCAGTCTACCTCCTGAAATTGGTTTCCTGCAATTCTGCCCCGCTTTCAAGTCCTCTTGGCAGCCTTACTTCAGTCTATTTTTGGACGATAGCTGTCATTTATAACTCTGCAGGTTTGTGAATTACAGTGCCCCTGAGCTCCTTTCTTCAACTCGCTTTCTTTTGAGCTGGCCGCAACACCGCAGGATGGCTTCAGGCCCTAATCTGGTTCCGGCACGGCACGCTGAGCCTTTGGTTAATTCCTCTTCCTGGTGGGACATGAGAGTTAAATTTGCCCGTCCAGACACCTCCAGCTAGTCTCTCATTGGTTCTCACTATTCCTGTTCATCTTCCGCAGAAATTGCAAACTGGGCCAAACAGGAGGTTAAAGGGACTGACTCTCCAAGTCGGGAGAGTGTTAGTAAAGCGTCTGGAATGTTGCACCCGAGTACCAGGGTACGAAAACTGAGACATATTTGAACACGTCTCCCGATCACATGGTTGATCATACTCTGGGTTCCACATGCATGTTTTAGCTGAAGGAAGAATACCTAAAACCTGGGTAGTTGAAACCCGTGGAATGGGTACCATGCAATATGACTTCAAAGGGTCTTCATTTGCTCACGGAGCCTCTCCAATCCTATCACTGCTGCGTTTATGCCCCTGTACACATGCTTGATTCTCTTTTGGAGACATAGCAATCCATAGGTTTTAAGATACTTACTAGTCAGGTACATTCTTAGGCGTTTAATATGCGGTGTTGAGTCCATTTTGTTGAGCAAGGAGTAGCTCTTGTCTATTCCATATTTGGATTAAGGAACTTTATCTGTGCTCATTTCAATCTCTGGTTTTATGCAGCACCCCAACTCACCTTTCCCCTTAAGCAAGCATAAGTTGGTTTTCTAAATTTGAGACCCTGTTCTGTTCTGTAATTCAGTTCCTGTGTAGCCAAGTTTCCATTCCGTGTATTACTGATATCTTATGATGTTTCTTTTTCTGTGTGACTTATTTCAGTTAGAATCATCATACCTGAATCCACTCATTGTGCTGCTAAGGGCCTGATGACATAGATTTCATTGCTGAGTGATTTTGCTTTGTAAGTAAATACCACAACTTCTTTATCCATTTTTCACTTTCTCCGATGTTGAACTTGTACTGTAAACGATGTTCTTGTAAACAGAGGTGTCCCAAACTTTGGGGTGGCTGTGTCTTTTTGATTTTAATTTCCCTAAGCTATAGGACCATAAGTGGCAGTGCCCTAGGCTCTGTTGCTTTGTTTTTTAGATGTTTCAGGAAACACCATACACTTCTCCCGAGTGTCTGTTGGCAATTTACATCCCGCCCATCAGCATAACAAGGCTCCCAGTTCTCCATGGCCTGTCCTGCCTTTCTGGATTTTACACTTTTTTCAGATGGCCCTTTTGACCGGGGGGAAGTGAGACTTCATTGTAGTGCAGATTTCCTTTGCAAGCTTGCTTGGTTGGCCAAAAAGGGCGTATGCGTTTTTTCCTGAATATATTCCGGAAAAAACGCATACGCCCTTTTTGGCCAAGTGCATCATTGTGGACGTTCTGCCTCTTTTCCTATGCTTTCAATGCAATTCCAGTCTACCTCCTGAAATCGGTTTCCTGCAATTCTGCCCCGCTTTCAAGTCCTCTTGGCAGCCTTACTTCAGTCTATTTTTGGACGATAGCTGTCATTTATAACTGTGCAGGTTTGTGAATTACAGTGCCCTTGAGCTCCTTTCTTCAACTCGCTTTCTTGTGACCTGGCCGCAACACCGCAGGATGGCTTCAGGCCCTAATCTGGTTCCGGCCCGGCATGCTGAGCCTTTGGTTAATTCCTCTTCCTGGTGGGAAATAGAGTTAAATTTGCCCGTCCAGACACCTCCAGGTAGCCTCTCATTGCTTCTCGCTATTCCTGTTCATCTTCCGCAGAAATTGCAAACTGGGCCAAACAGGAGGTTAAAGGGACTGACTCTCCAAGTCGGGAGAGTGTCAGTAAAGCGTCTGAAATGTTGCACCCGAGTACCAGGGTAGGAAAACTGAGACATATTTGAACACGTCTCCCGTTCACATGGTTGATCATACTTGGGTTCCACATGCATGTTTTAGCTGAAGGAAGAATACCTTAAACCTGGAGAGTTGAGACCCGTGTAATGGGTACCATGCAATATGACTTCAAAGGGTCTTCATTTGCTCACCGAGCCTCTCCAATCCTATCACTACTGCGTTTATGCCCCTGTACACATGCTTGATTCTCTTTTGGAGACATAGCAATCCATAGGTTTTACGATACTTACTAGTCAGGTACATTCTTAGGCATTTAATATGCGGTGTTGAGTCCATTTCGTTGAGCAAGGAGTAGCTCTTGTCTATTCCATATTTGACTTAAGGAACTTTATCTGTGCTCATTTCAATCTCTGGTTTTATGCAGCACCCCAACTCACCTTTACCTTTAAGCAAGAATAAGTTGGTTTTCTAAATTTGAGACCCTGTTCTGTTCTGTAATTCAGTTCCTGTGTAGCCAAGTTTCCATTCCGTGTATTACTGATATCTTATGATGTTTCTTTTTCTGTGTGACTTATTTCAGTTAGAATCATCATACCTGAATCCACTCATTGTGCTGCTAAGGGCCTGATGACATAGATTTCATTGCTGAGTGATATTGCTTTGTAAGTAAATACCACAACTTCTTTATCCATTTTTCACTTTCTGCGATGTTGAACTTGTACTGTAAACGAGGTTCTTGTAAACAGAGCCGTTTGAAACTTTGGGGTGGCTGTGTCTTTTAGATTTTAAATTCCCTAAGCTATAGGACCATAAGTGGCAGTGCCCTAGGCTCTGTTGCTTTGTTTTTTAGATGTTTCAGTTAACACCATACACTTCTCCCGAGTGGTTCTTGGCAATTTACATCCCGCCCTTCAGAATAACAAGGCTCCCAGTTGTCCATGGCCTGTCCTGACTTTCTGGATTTTACACTTTTTTCAGATGGCCCTTTTGACCAGGGGGAAGTGAGACTTCATTGTAGTGCAGATTTCCTTTGCAAGCTTGCTTGGTTGGCCAAAAAGGGCGTATGCGTTTTTTCCTGAATATATTCAGGAAAAAACGCATACGCCCTTTTTGGCCAAGTGCATCATTGTGGACGTTCTGCCTCTTTTCCTATGCTTTCAATGCAATTCCAGTCTACCTCCTGAAATCGGTTTCCTGCAATTCTGCCCCGCTTTCAAGTCCTCTTGGCAGCCTTACTTCAGTATATTTTTGGACGATAGCTGTCATTTATAACTCTGCAGGTTTGTGAATTACAGTGCCCCTGAGCTCCTTTCTTCAACTCGCTTTCTTGTGACCTGGCCGCAACACCGCAGGATGGCTTCAGGCCCTAATCTTGTTCCGGCACGGCACGGTGAGCCTTTGGTTAATTCCTCTTCCTGGTGGGATGTGTGTGTTAAATTTGCCCGTCAGGACACCTCCAGGTAGTCTCTCATTGGTTCTCGCTATTCCTGTTCATCTTCCGCAGAAATTGCAAACTGGGCCAAACAGGAGATTTAAGGGACTGACTCTCCAAGTCGGGAGAGTGTTGGTAAAGCGTGTGGAATGTTGCACCCGAGTACCAGGATACGGAAACTGAGAAATATTTGAACACGTCTCCCGATCACATGGTTGATCATACTCTAGGTTCCACATGCAAGTTTTAGCTGAAGGAAGAATACCTTAAACCTGGAGAGTTGAGACCCTTGGAATGGGTACCATGTAATATGACTTCAAAGGGTCTTCTTTTGCTCACCGAACCTCTCCAATCCTTTCACTGCTGTGTTTATGCCCCTGTACACATGCTTCATTCTCTTTTGGAGACATAGCAATCCATAGGTTTTAAGATACTTACTAGTCAGGTACATTCTTAGGCGTTTAATATGCGGTGTTGAGTCCATTTCGTTGAGCAAGGAGTAGCTCTTGTCTATTCCATATTTGGCTTAAGGAAATTTATCTGTGCTCATTTCGATCTCTGGTTTTATGCAGCACCCCAACTCACCTTTCCCCTTAAGCAAGCATAAGTTGGTTTTCTAAATTTGAGACGCTGTTCTGTTCTGTAATTCAGTTCCTGTGTAGCCAAGTTTCCATTCCGTGTATTACTGATATCTTATGATGTTTCTTTTTCTGTGTGACTTATTTCAGTTAGAATCATCATACCTGAATCCACTCATTGTGCTGCTAAGGGCCTGATGACATAGATTTCATTGCTGAGTGATATTGCTTTGTAAGTAAATACCACAACTTCTTTATCCATTTTTCACTTTCTGCGATGTTGAACTTATACTGTAAATGAGGTTTTTGTAAACAGAGCCGTTCCAAACTTTGGGGTGGTTGTGTCTTTTTGATTTTAATTTCCCTAAGCTATAGGACCATAAGTGGAAGTGCACTAGGCTCTGTTGCTTTGTTTTTTAGATGTTTCAGGAAACACCATACACTTCTCCCGAGTGTCTGTTGGCAATTTACATCCCGCCCATCAGCATAACAAGGCTCCCAGTTCTCCATGGCCTGTCCTGCCTTTCTGGATTTTACACATTTTTCCGATGGCCCTTTTGACCGGGGGGAAGTGAGACTTCATTGTAGTGCAGAATTCCTTTGCAAGCTTGCTTGGTTGGCCAAAAAGGGCGTATGCATTTTTTCCTGAATATATTCCGGAAAAAACGCATATGCCATTTTGGCCAAGTGCATCATTGTGGACGTTCTGCCTCTTTTCCTATGCTTTCAATGCAATTCCAGTCTACCTCCTGAAATCACTTTCCTGCAATTCTGCCCTGCTTTCAAGTCCTCTTGGAAGCCTTACTTCAGTATATTTTTGGATGATACCTGTCATTTATAACTCTGCAGGTTTGTGAATTACAGTACCCCTGAGCTCCTTTCTTCAACTCACTTTCTTTTGAGCTGGCCGCAACACCGAAGGATGGCTTCAGGCCCTAATCTGGTTCCGGCACGGCACGCTGAGCCTTTGGTTATTTCCTCTTCCTGGTGGGAAATGAGAGTTAAATTTGCCCATCCAGACACCTCCAGCTAGTCTCTCATTGGTTCTCCCTATTCCTGTTCATCTTCCGCAGAAATTGCAAACTGGGCCAAACAGGAGGTTAAAGGCGCTGACTCTCCAAGTGGGGAGAGTGTTAGTAAAGCGTCTGGAATGTTGCACCCGAGTACCAGGGTACGAAAACTGAGACATATTTGAACATGTCTTCCGATCACATGGTTGATCATACTCTGGGTTCCACATGCATGTTTTAGCTGAAGGAAGAATACCTTAAACCTGGAGAGTTGAGACCCTTGTAATGGGTACCATGCAATATGACTTCAAAGGGTCTTCATTTGCTCACCGAACCTCTCCAATCCTATCACTGCTTCCTTTATGCCCGTGTACACATGCTTGATTCTCTTTTGGAGACATAGCAATCCATAGGTTTTAAGATACTTACTAGTCAGGTACATTCTTAGGCGTTTAATATGGGGTGTTGAGTCCATTTCGTTGAGCAAGGAGTAGCTCTTGTCTATTCCATATTTGGCTTAAGGAACTTTATCTGTGCTCATTTCAATCTCTGGTTTTATGCAGCACCCCAACTCACCTTTCCCCTTAAGCAAGCATAAGTTGGTTTTCTAAATTTGAGACCCTGTTGTGTTTGGAATTCAGTTCCTGTGTAGCCAAGTTTACATTCCGTGTATTAGTGATATCTTATGATGTTTCTTTTTCTGTGTGACTTATTTCAGTTAGAATCATCGTACCTGAATCCACTCATTATACTGCTACGGGCCTGATGACATAGATTTCATTGCTGAGTGATACTGCATTGTACGTAAGTACCACAAGTTCTTTATCCATTTTTCACTTTCTGTGATATTGAACTTGTACGGTAAACGAGGTACTTGTAAACAGAGGCGTCCCAAACTTTGGGGTGGCTGTGTCTTTTTGATTTTAATTTCCCTAAGCTATAGGACCATAAGTGGAAGTGCCCTAGGCTCTGTTGCTTTGTTTTTTAGATGTTTCAGGAAACACCATACACTTCTCCCGAGTGTCTGTGGCAATTTACATCCCGCCCATCAGCATAACAAGGCTCCCAGTTGTCCATGGCCTGTCCTGCCTTTCTGGATTTTACACTTTTTTCAGATGGCCCTTTTGACCGGGGAGAAGTGAGACTTCATTGTAGTGCAGATTTCCTTTGCAAGCTTGCTTGGTTGGCCAAAAAGGGCGTATGCGTTTTTTCCTGAATATATTCAGGAAAAAACGCATACGCCCTTTTTGGCCAAGTGCATCATTGTGGACGTTCTGCCTCTTTTCCTATGCTTTCAATGCAATTCCAGTCTACCTCCTGAAATCGGTTTCCTGCAATTCTGCCCCGCTTTCAAGTCCTCTTGGCAGCCTTACTTCAGTCTATTTTTGGACGATAGCTGTCATTTATAACTCTGCAGGTTTGTGAATTACAGTGCCCCTGAGCTCCTTTCTTCAAGTCGCCTTCTTGTGACCTGGCCGCAACACCGCAGGATGGCTTCAGGCCCTAATCTGGTTCCGGCACGGCACGCTGAGCCTTTGGTTAATTCCTCTTCCTGGTGGGATGTGAGTGTTAAATTTGCCCGTCCAGACACCTCCAGCTAGTCTCTCATTGGTTCTCGCTATTCCTGTTCATCTTCCGCAGAAATTACAAACTGGGCCAAAGAGGAGGTTAAAGGGACTGACTCTCCAAGTCGGGAGAGTGTTAGTAAAGCATCTGGAATGTTGCACCCGAGTACCAGGGTACGAAAACTGAGACATATTTGAACACGTCTCCCGATCACATGGTTGATCATACTCTAGGTTCCACATGCATGTTTTAGCTGAAGGAAGAATACCTTAAACCTGGGTAGTTGAAACCCGTGTAATGGGTACCATGCAATATGACTTCAAAGGGTCTTCATTTGCTCACCGAACCTCTCCAATCCTATCACTGCTGCGTTTATGCCCCTGTACACATGCTTGATTCTCTTTCGGAGACATAGCAATCCATAGGTTTTAAGATACTTACTAGTCAGGTACATTCTTAGGTTTTTAATATGCGGTGTTGAGTCCATTTCGTTGAGCAAGGAGTAGCTCTTGTCTATTCCATATTTGGATTAAGGAAATTTATCTGTGCTCATTTCAATCTCTGGTTTTATGCAGCACCCCAACTCACCTTTACCCTTAAGTAAGCATAAGTTGGTTTTCTAATTTGAGACCCTGTTCTATTCTGTAATTGTGTTCCTGTGTAGCCAAGTTTACATTCCGTGTATTACTGATATCTTATGATGTTTCTTTTTCTGTGTGACTTATTTCAGTTAGAATCATCATACCTGAATCCACTCATTGTGCTGCGAAGGGCCTGATGACACAGATTTCATTGCTGAGTGATATTGCTTTGTAAGTAAATACCAGAACTTCTTTATCCATTTTTCACTTTCTGCAATGTTGAACTTGTACTGTAAACGAGGTTCTTGTAAACAGAGGCGTACCAAACTTTGGGGTCGCTGTGTCTTTTTGATTTTAATTTCCCTAAGCTATAGGACCATAAGTGGAAGTGCCCTAGGCTCTGTTGCTTTGTTTTTTAGATGTTTCAGGAAACACCATACACTTCTCCCGAGTGTCTGTTGGCAATTTACATCCCGCCCATCAGCATAACAAGGCTCCCAGTTCTCCATGGCCTGTCCTGCCTTTCTGGATTTTACACTTTTTTCAGATGGCCCTTTTGACCGGGGGGAAGTGAGACTTCATTGTAGTGCAGATTTCTTTTACAAGTTTGCTTGGTTGGCCAAAAAGGGCGTATGCGTTTTTTCCTGAATATATTCAGGAAAAAACGCATACGCCCTTTTTGGCCAAGTGCATCATTGTGGACGTTCTGCCTCTTTTCCTATGCTTTCAATGCAATTCCAGTCTACCTCCTGAAATCGGTTTCCTGCAATTCTGCCCCGCTTTCAAGTCCTCTTGGCAGCCTTACTTCAGTCTATTTTTGGACGATAGCTGTCATTTATAACGTTGCAGGTTTGTGAATTACAGTGCCCCTGAGCTCCTTTCTTCAACTCGCTTTCTTTTGAGCTGGCCGCAACACCGAAGGATGGCTTCAGGCCCTAATCTTGTTCCGGCACGGCACGCTGAGCCTTTGGTTATTTCCTCTTCCTGGTGGGAAATGAGAGTTAAATTTGCCCGTCCAGACACCTCCAGCTAGTCTCTCATTGGTTCTCGCTATTCCTGTTCACCTTCCGCAGAAATTGCAAACTGGGCCAAACAGGAGGTTAAAGGCGCTGACTCTCCAAGTGGGGAGAGTGTTAGTAAAGCGTCTGGAATGTTGCACCCGAGTACCAGGGTACGGAAACTGAGACATATTTGAACACGTCTCCCGATCACATGGTTGATCATACTCTAGGTTCCACATGCATGTTTTAGCTGAAGGAAGAATACCTTAAACCTGGGTAGTTGAAACCCGTGGAATGGGTACCATGCAATATGACTTCAAAGGGTCTTCATTTGCTCACCGAACCTCTCCAATCCTATCACTGCTGCGTTTATGCCCCTGTACACATGCTTGATTCTCTTTCGGAGACATAGCAATCCATAGGTTTAAAGATACTTACTAGTCAGGTACATTCATAGGCGTTTATTATGCGGTGTTGAGTCCATTTCGTTGAGCAAGGAGCAGCTCTTGTCTATTCCATATTTGGCTTAAAGAACTTTATCTGTGCTCATTTCAATCTCTGGTATTATGCAGCACCCCAACTCACCTTTCCCCTTAAGCAAGCATAAGTTGGTTTTCTCAATTTGAGACCCTGTTCTGTTCTGTAATTCAGTTCCTGTGTAGCCAAGTTTACATTCCGAATATTACTGATATCTTATGATGTTTCTTTTTCTGTGTGACTTATTTCAGTTAGAATCATCATACCTGAATCCACTCATTGTGCTGCTAAGGGCCTGATGACATAGATTTCACTGCTGAGTGATATTGCTTTGTAATTAAATACCACAACTTCTTTATCCATTTTTCAATTTCTGCGATGTTGAACGTGTACTGTAAACGAGTTTCCTGTAAACAGAGCTGTTCCAAACTTTGGGGTGGCTGTGTCTTTTTGATTTTAATTTCCCTAAGTTATAGGACCATAAGTGGAAGTGCCCTAGGCTCTGTTGCTTTGTTTTTTAGATGTTTCAGGAAACACCATACACTTCTCCAGAGTGGCTGTTGGCAATTTACATCCCGCCCATCAGCATAAGAAGGCTCCCAGTTCTCCATTGCCTGTCGTGCCTTTATGGATTCTACACTTTTTTCAGATGGCCCTTTTGACCAGGTGGAAGTGAGACTTCATTGTAGTGCAGATTTCCTTTGCAAGCTTGCTTGGTTGGCCAAAAAGGGCGTATGCGTTTTTTCCTGAATACATTCAGGAAAAAAAGCATACGCACTTTTTGGCCAAGTGCATCATTGTCGAGGTTCTGACTCTCTTCATATGTTTTCAATGCAATTCCAGTCTACCTCCTGAAATCGGTTTCCTGCAATTCTGCCTTGCTTTCAATGCCTCTTCATAGCCTTACCTCAATATATTTTTTGAAAATAGTTGGCCTTTATAACTCTGCAGGTTTTTGAATTGCATTGGCCCTTAGCTCCATTTTTTAGCTCTTATTTTTGTGGTCTTGCCCCGTAACCACAGGATTCCTTGAAGCCCTATTTCTCTTCTGGGGCACCTTGCTGTGCCTTTGGTTAATTCTTCTTACTGATGTGATATTAGAGTGACATGTGCCCATTGAAACCGCTACAGCTAGTTTCTCACTGGTTCCTCCTATTCCCATTCATCCTCTGCACTAACTGCAGACTGTGCGATAGCAGAACTTAAAGGCATTGACTCCATGTGGGGATGTTGTTAGTAAAGCGGCTGGAATGTCGATCCGGAGCCCCAGGAGAGGAAAAATGAGGTGCGTTTTAGAAACCTTTCCCGATCATATGGTATACCAGTCGCTGGGTTTCCCAAGCATGGTTTAGCTGTAGGAAGATTCCCTTCAACCTGGAGTGTTGGGACCCTTGGAATGAGTAGCATGAAGTATTGCATTAAACTTTCGTCAGTTGCTCACCAAAGCTCACCAATCCTGTCAGCCCCAAGTGTCCAGCCTTATGTCTTATCCAGCTGTGGGTTTATATGTGGTCAATCCAGGTTGCATCACAGCCCCTGAGCGAATTTTGTAAGAATTTTTCTCTCTTTCATTGTTTCAGCGTTTTGTTTTTAAAATTTATTTCTATAATGGGGTTTAGCTCATCTTCACTGCTGTGTTTGTGCCGCTCTGCACACACTTGATTCCCTTATGGAGATATATCAATACATGGGTTTTAAGATTCTTATTACTCAGATATATTTCTCTGCGGTGTATAGGGTGTGTTGAGGCCAGTTCATTGAGCAAGGTGTAGATCTTGTCTAATACCTATTTGGTTTATTGAACGGTATCTGTGCTAATTTCAAACTCTGGTTTTATGCATCACCCCACCTCTCCTTTCCCCTTAAGCTGACATAAGTGTGTTTTCTAAATGTGAGACACTGTTCTGTTCTGTAATTCATTTCTTGTGCAGCCATATTTACCCTCCCTCTATAAGTGATATCTTATGATATGTTTCTTTTTCTGTTTGACTTATTTCAAGTAGTATTATCGGACCTAAATCCACTCTTTATCCTTCTACTAGCCTTATTACATTGATTTCATGGTGAAGAGATATTCCATTGTACATAAGTACCACATCTTCTTTATCCATTGTTCTCTTTCCTGGGATATTTAAGGTGTACTGAAGTTGAGGTTCTTGTAAACAGAGTAGCCCTAAACTGTGGTGTGCTTGTGTCTTGTTGATTTTTAGACTTCCCTAGATATACTCCCATGATTGGAAGAGTCCTATGCTCTGTAGCTCTGTTTTTTAGATGATTTAGGAACCACCATACACTTCTCCAGAGTGGCTCTCGGCAGTTCACACACTGCCCATCAGCGTATAAAGGCTCCCTGTTCTCCATGGCCTGTCCTGCATTTCTGGTTTTTACAATTTTTTAGGATGGCCCTTTTGACCGGTGGGAAGTGAGACTTCTTTGTTGTGCACATTTGCATTGCTTGCTTGCTTCGTTGCCCATAAAGTGCGTATGCGTTTTTTCCTGGATATAATCAGGAAAAAACGCATACGCCCTTTTGGGCCAACTGCATCATTGTCGAAATTCTGCCGCTTTTCATGTGCGTTAAAGACGAGTCCAATCTATCTCTTGAAATCTGTTTCTTGCAATTCTGTCTTGCATTCAGATCCTCTTCTTTGCCTTACCTCAACATATTTTTGGACGTTAGTTTTCATTTATAACTCTGCAGGTTTGTGAATTGCAGTGACCCTGAGCTCCATTTTTTAAGTTGCTCTTTTGTGAGCTGGCCTCAAACCCGCAGGATTGCTTCAGGCCCTATTTTGGCTCCGGCGAGGCAGGCTGAGCCTTCCTTTAATTCTTACTCTTAATGGGAAATTAGAGTGATATGTGCCCGTCCAAACCCCTACAACTCTTCTCTCATTGGTTCCCCCTCTTCCCGTTCATCCTCCTCACAATTTGCAAAATGTGTGAAACAGAAGTTTAAATGTGCTGATTCTCCAAGTGGGGAGATTCTAAGTAGCGTGGCTGGAATGGTGAACAGGAGCACCAGGAGAGGATAAATGAGGTGCATTTTAGACACATCTCCCGATCACATGGTGTACAGTCCTCTGGGTTTTCCATGCATGTTTTAGCTGTAGGAAGATCCCTTGAACCTGCAGATTTGGGACCCATTGAATGGGTACCAGGTAGTATTACTTTAAAGGGTGTGCATTTCCTCACCCAACCTCACATTTCTCTTAGCGCAAACAGTTTCCAGCCTTATGTCTCATCCTGCTGTGGGTCTAGATGTGTTCAATCCATGTTGCATCACCGTCCCTGAGGAAAAGTTGTAAGAGGTTTTCTCTGTCTCTCTGTCGTTTATTTTTTTCAATTTATTACTATATTGGTTACAGCTGATTTTCAAAGCTCTGTTTCTTGCTGCTGTACATCCACTTGATTCACGTACAGAGAGACATCAATAAATTCTTTTTCAGATTCTTACCAGTCGTATATATTCTTTTCCGGTGACTTGAGTGTGCTGAGTGCAGTTCTTTTAGCTACCGTGTAGGCCTTGTTGATTATCAGTTTGGTATTTGGAATGGTATCTTTGCTAATTTCAACCTCCTGGATGATGCCTCACCCCTCCCCACCTTTCCCGTTTAGCAGCCTTATGCGTGTTTTCTACATATTTGACTATGTTTTTGTTTTGTAATTTATTTCATGTGTAGCCATTTTGGATTCCACCTTTAAGTGATATCTTATGATATGTGTCTTTTTCTTTTTGAATTCTGTCACTTAGAATGATCATACGTAACTCCTCCGGAGTTGTTACAACTGGCCATATTTCATTGATTTCCAGGCTGAATAATATTCCACTCTACCTAAGTACCACATCTCTATCCATTTTTCCCCTCCAGAGACATTTAAGTTATATCCTAGTCGAGGATCTTTTAAACAGAGAGGGGGTAAACATTGGGGTGCCTGTGTCCTCTCGATTTTTGTTTTTCCCAAGATATACGCCCATGAGTGCAAGTGCCCTATGCTCTGTAGCTCATTTTTTAGATGCTTTAGTAAACACAATACACTTCTCCAGAATGGCCGTTGGCAATATACATTTCCACTATAAGTCTCACAGGGCTCCCTCTTCTCGTTGCCCTGTCCTGCATTTCTGTTGTTTACGCTTTATGAGGATGGCTCTTCTGACTGATGCGAAGTGATATCTTTTGTAGTATTGACTTCCAGTGCCCACCTGTTTGGTTGGCTAAAAAAGTGTATGCCCTTTTCTTGAATATATACAGAAAAGAACGCATACACCCTTTTTGGCCAACTGCAATGTTGGCAATGTTCAGCTCCTTTTCTTGTGCTTAATGGCGAGTCCTTTCTACCTCCTCAAATCCCTTTCCTGCCATTCTCCCTTGCTTACAAGTCCTTTTCTCTGACTTTCCTCAAGACATTTTTCAGTGATGGATATTTTCAACTCTGCAGTTTTGTGAATTTTACTGCCCCTGAGTTCCATTGTTCAACTCGTGTTTATGGGAACTGGCCACAAAGCAGCGGGATTTCCTCAAGCCCTATACTGTTTCCATGGGCAACCCTAGCCTTTGGTCAATTCGTCTTCCTGATTGGAAATTAGAGTGACATGTGCCTGTCTGAACACCTAGGACTTGTCTCTCATTGTTCCTCATCCTTCCGCTTCATCCTCTGGACAAATTCCAAACTGTACGCAACAGGATGTTGACAGTGCTGACATCTCCAAGTGGGGAGACTGTTAGTAAAGACGCTGGAGGGGTGAACCCGAGCACCAGGAGATGAGGAGATGAGATGCCTTTTCCAAACTCTTCCCGATCAGACGGTATACCATCCTCTGGGTGTGACAGACATGTTTTAGCAGTAGGAAGAGTCCCATTCATGTAAGGAGAACACCAGGGCTTTTTCAAAATCAGTGTCTCCCCGAAACCCAAACTGGGGAAATTTTTAAGCTACAGCTACACATATGTTCATTAAGGGCCTTGGGAAGTAGGCAGAGTCCAAACTTTAGATGATTGAAGTCTTCAGGGTCAGAAGCACTCACCACCAGCTTCCCTTAGGCTACACTTTAACTGTCATTGATAGATGATGTCAATAAAAATATCTATTCTTTTTCAGATTATTTCCCCTTATAGGTTATTGCAAAATGTTGAGTGTAGTTCCCTGTGCTATACAGTAGTTCCTTGTTGATGATCTATTTTATACATAGCAGTGTGTATGTGTTAATTCCAAACTGTTAATTTATCCCTCCTCCCACCTTTCCCCTTTGGTAATAATAAATTATAAGATTTTATACTTCTCAGAAATGGGGGAGCTGAAAGAGAGGTATCATTTTCAATGGAAAAGCATTTAAAACAAGATTGAAGGTTTAACCAAGATTATTAGCTGTACATCCTTGGAAAGAAATCACTTCGTTTCTCTAATATTGACCTGACAAATAAGACAAACCTTTTCACTGAACTTGCTTATAAAAAGTGATGGAAATATCAAATGGAAGTGTTAAAAACATCTTATTTTACCCGAGCCTTATACACTGTTCTATGTTAACTACAGTTTGGCTCACACATCTGTTCATTGAGGTTACAATAGTCTCAATTTCTGTTACTGATCCTCCAGAGTGGACCCCAACAAGTGTCCCCCTGCCCAGTGTCATTGGGGCCAACAGATCGAGACTGAGTTTTGTTCACAAGCAAAGGAAACTTTATATTTTGATCAGAGAATGGAGAGGTGAGAGCATGCACTACCCCGTGGGCTGTGGGCTGGGCTGCTGTGTAGAGATCCTGTCAGAGTCAGTGGGAGGGAGGGAGGCGGCGGAGCTCTCGAGGGCCGGGTTGGCTGTAGCTCAGGCTCTATATCGTGGAGTCTGCACTGGGCCCCAGGAGCTGAGGTGTCGACCCAGCCATTCTGCACTAGGAAATCTGGTCTGAAGCGCCGGGTGTGGAACCTCTGCATGCGGGACCCTAGGAGCACGTGAAATTAGACAAAGCACAAAGGATAAAAAAGGTTAGACTTGACTTTATTGCCCAGATTCTATTTTTATCTCCCAGGGATTTTTAATGGGCTTTGCTGGGGACAAACCCCTCCTCTGCCTTTTGTCCCGTTCCTCATTCTTGGAGTGCTGAGGGTGCAGACGCTTCTTCTGTAACTGCTGAGTGCTGAGTTGGGAGCCCTCATACCCTGGGGCGAGGGTCAGAGCTTCTCCCCAGCAGCCTCCCGGTGACGTTGATTGTCCCCAGGACCCCTGCCTCCCTGCTCGTCCACCTGAGCACCAGCATTGGAAGTGTTATAGATTCTAATGACCTTTAAGGGTCCAGGAAAGAGATGTGCAGAGACGCTGTGGGGGCCGGTTTCACCCCGCCCCACATTTGTTCGGCCACCTTAGGCTGACCGTCTCTGCCAGCCTAGATGCTCTGACCAGTAGTCTGCGCTTTCTTCAATTAGGCCCCTGAATTAACGTACAAACAGCACCAGGTGTCAGAGCCCTGCCCGCTCAACTCCCAGACAGTCCAGGGTCAGTGGTGACCAAGGACCATGATGGCTACTGAGTCAACAGCCTTTTGAAGTAAACAGGAGTCCAGCCGGTCTTATTGGCCACCATCATCACGGTGTCTGTAGGCTTTTCTATGGTGACAGTGTGGTATACTGTTCCCCCGCCAAGATTATTAGCTCCCCTCTGGGTGCAGTAAGTCCTGCAAGCAGTAGTCTACTCTTTTGGGACACACTCTTGTTGTTTTATGAGAGAAACTCCAGGTCAAGTGATGTTCACACGAGTCGTCATGGTGCCCTGTTGCCCCCGGTTATCTCTCTGGATGTTGGAGTTGGAGGGCCTCCTCACTCGAGGTCGGTGTGCCCACGGAGCGAACCCTGCAACTTCAGGGCATGGTTGGTGGTTAGGATCACCACGTGGGGTCCTTTTCCCTTAGGAGGGAGGTGGCCTTTTGGGCTGCTGATTTCCAGGTTTTTAGATACCGCCAGTATCTTGGCCAGATGTGGCAGTGGGCCAAGCCCCTTAGTGACCGTAGTTTATCCTACCTGGATGGCATTCTTGCATTGTTCCATTTCAAGTGGTCCCAGTTTTTGCACTAATTCTCCAATGGCGATTCACCTTTCACCGGGAATGTAAAGGTCAAAGGATTTAGCTAAATTAGGGAGTTCCAGGGCAAGGGTCTGAATTGACTGCTCTTTCCATTCTTGAAAGGCCACTTCTGGATTCTATTCAAAAGGATCATCATCTTTTCCTTTCAGTGTTTCATATAGAGGCCCAGCTAGTAGACTGTAGTTAGGGATCCAGAAGCAGCAAACCCTGGCTTCCCCAGGAACCCCTAAGCTGTCTTCTAGTTTTAGAAAGGGGTAAGGCTGAAAATGGTTTCTTCCCTTTCCTGGGATGGGCTTCTCTGACCTTCTGTGAGAATGAAGCCCAGGCAGGTCACCGCAGTCTGTGATATTTGAGCTTTTTCTTGGACAACTTCTATCCTTTATTGGCTTGGTAGTTCAGAGGCCTCCTTAGTAGGGCTGGTGATCAGAATGTCGTCTGCATATTGAAGGAGGGTTTCCTTTTCCAGAGGTAGAACTTTTAGGTCTTTAGCTAAGCTTTCCCCAAAGATGGTGTGGGAATTTTTGCACCCTTGGGGCCAGACGGCCCGGAAGTATTGTTTTAGTTGTATGTTGAGTCCTGCCACTCACAAGCCAAAATTTCTTGTGACTCTGGGACTAATGGAATACAAAAGAAGGCATCATTGAAGACTAATACAGAATACCATGTCCTGGTGGTTGGTAGAATGACCAGCAGGGTGTAGGAATTAGGAGCAACTGGAGGTATATCCTCGTTGGCTTCACTGACTGTCCTGACATCCTTTACCAGGTCCCCAGCGGCCCATGGGGCTCTCGTGGTCAGACCAATCCCAGAATATGGAGCTCACCTGGGCAGGTACCCCACCCCCACCCCAGCCCACGGGGCTCTCGTGGTCAGGCCCCTCCCAGGATACAGAGCTACCCTTGCAGGTACCGTGGCAGGGCTGGGCACACAGGAACCGTGCACATAGCCCTCATTGCAGAGCACCCCCAGCTCACCTGTCGCTCAGAGCTGACACAGAGCACCTCAGAGCAGGACTTGAACTAACAAACAGCAGCTGCGACAGGTCTGTGACCCTGGGCATCACTCCGTGAGGCCTCCCTCCACCTGGTCTTCCAGAGACTTCCACTGCACCCGGGGCACCAGGCCTCTGTCTCCAACCACCACCCACCCCTCCTCTGCCTGACTCCTGGGTTCCTCTCATTAGGAGAGGGTTTTCTTGAAGTTGTCTCCCACTCATGGGCCAGATAAAATGATTAGAAAACAAGCCAAAGCTGCAGCCCCTTGTCTATCCTGACTCTCAGGAGCCCACACCTGTTCCTTGGACCTGGCCGGTTCAGCAAGTTCCATTTTCTGCAACTGTGAGCCCCTGAGGGGTGATGATTGGCTGACCTGGGCAGCCTTACCGTGCCGGCCAGCACTCCCCAGGTGTGCCTGGGTTGAGATCAATATAAATACCACTCCAGGCAGCAAGAGCCCCTGCAGCCGTGCCTGACGCCATTTTCTCTGCCCTGTCAGCAGTCTCGGGGCTGGGCTGGTGGGAGGGAGTGAGAGGCCACGGCTTTGTGGGTGGCCCAGTGTGAGTGGGGCTCTGCTGGACTTTCTGCAGCAGTTGCCAGGCTGCCACCTGCTAAAGAAGAGGATGTGTCACCCATACCTGCTGCTGGAATTTCTCCCTGGGCAGAGGTGAGGAAGGAAAAAAGCAGTGGGGGCAGGGACAGGACGGGTATCTCAGGCAGGGAAATGGAAATCTTCCAGAAGAGCACCCAGGGCCAGGACCATCCTGGCTGGCCTGCGGGCACCAAGTCGGCCGGCATGCTGTCACTCGTGTGGCTCTATGGCCCTTCCTCTAGGCTTTCAAGTCCTTGTATATATTCAGGTGTTTTACCTGGGACGGGTGGGAATAGTTCAGCAGCAACTGGCCTGGGGCTCAGCTCACGTTTACTCACAGATGCCTCGGCACGGTGCCCCAGCTTTGCAATGAGGACGCTTGTTGCGTGGGGGCTGCTGGCTGAATGGGAGACGATTCCCCACCACTGACCAACTTCAGAATTGTTTACAACTGGAGCAAGTGCCCTGATACGGTTTTCCTCTGTGTAACTGGTGGGTTCTGTGTTTTTTTTCTCTTTTTCGTTTTTGGTTCAAGGTAGATTTTATTCCTCTTTTTTGTATTTACAGATATAAGCATGGAAATAATTTATTCATATAAATACATGTATGTGCAGGGAATAATTGTTTTTTCTGTTTTATTTTTTAAATTTTACTTCTTTTTAATTTTGAATTTTATTTTATATTTTTATACAGCAGGTTCTTATTGGTTATCTATTTTATACATATAAATGTATACATGCCAATCCCAGTCTCTCAACTCCTCCCACCACCACCCCCCAACAGCTTTCCCCCCTTGTTGTCCATACGTTTGTTGTCTACATCTGTTGCTCTATTTATGCCTTGCAAAATGGTTAATCTGTACAGTTTTTCTAGGTTCCACATATATGCATGAATATACAAGATTTGTTTTTCTCTTTCTGACTTACTTCACTCTGTATGACAGTCTCTAGATCCATCGACGTCTCTACAAATGACCCAATTTCATTCCTTTTCATGGCTTAGTAATATTCCATTTTATATATGTACCACAGCTTTATGCATTCGTCTGTCTGTGGGCATTTAGGTTGCTTCCATTACCTCGATATTGTAAATAGTGATGCAATGAACATTGCGGTGAATGACTCTTTTTGATTTATGGTTTTGTCTGGGTATATGTCCAGTACTGGCATTGCTGTATCCTATGGTAATTCTATTGTTAGTTTCTTAAGAAATTCCATATTGTTCTCCATAATGACTGTATCAATTTATATTCCCAACAATAGTGGAAGAGGGTTCCTTTTCTCCACACCCTTTCCAGCATTTTTTGTTTGTAGATTTTCAATGATGCCTATTCTACCAGGTGTGAGGTGATACCTCAGTGTTGAATCCATTTCGTTGAGCAAGGGGTAGCTCTTGTCTATTACATATTAGGCTTATGGAACGGTATCTGTGCTAATTTCAAACTCTGCTTTTATGCAGTACCCCAACTCACCTTCCCCCTTAAGCAGGCATAAGTTGGTTTTCTAAACTTGAGACCCTGTTCTGTTTTGTAATTCAGTTCATGTGTAGCCAAGATCACATTCCGTGTATTAGTGATACCTTATGATGTTTCTTTTTCTGTGTGACTTATTTCACTTAGAATCATCGTGCCTCAATCCACTCATTATGCTGGTACGGGCCTGGTGACATAGATTTCATTGCTGAGTGGTATTCTGTTGTACATAAGTACCGCAACTTCTTTCTCCATTATTTGCTCTCTGGGATATTTAACTTGTGCCGTAGAAGAGATTTCTGTAAAAAGACCCATCCCAAATTTTGGGGTTGCTGTGTCTTTTTGATATTAATTTCCCTAAGCTATAGGACCATAAGTGGAAGTGCCCTAGGCTCTGTTACTTTGTTTTTTAGATGTTTCAGGAAACACCATACACATCTCCCGAGTGTCTGTTGGCAATTTACATCCCGCCCATCAGCATAACAAGGCTCCCAGTTCTCCATGGCCTGTCCTGCCTTTCTTGGTTTTACACTTTTTTCAGATGGCCCTTTTGACCGGGGGGAAGTGAGACTTCATTGTAGTGCAGATTTCCTTTGCAAGCTTGCTTGGTTGGCCAAAAAGGGCGTATGCGTTTATTCCTGAATATATTCAGGAAAAAACGCATACGCCCTTTTGGCAAAGTGCATCATTGGGGACGTTCTGCCTCTTTTCCTATGCTTTCAATGCAATTCCAGTCTACCTCCTGAAATCGGGTTCCTGCAATTCTGCCCCGCTTTCAAGTCCTCTTGGCAGCCTTACTTCAGTATATTTTTGGACGATAGCTGTCATTTATAACTCTGCAGGTTTGTGAATTACAGAGACCCTGAGCTCCTTTCTTCAACTCGCTTTCTTTTGAGCTGGCCGCAACACCGCAGGATGGCTTCAGGCCCTAATCTGGTTCCGGCACGGCACGCTGAGCCTTTGGTTATTTCCTCTTCCTGGTGGGAAATGAGAGTTAAATTTGCCCGTCCAGACACCTCCAGCTAGTCTCTCATTGGTTCTCCCTATTCCTGTTCATCTTCCGCAGAAATTGCAAACTGGGCCAAACAGGAGGTTAAAGGCGCTGACTCTCCAAGTCAGCAGAGTGTTAGTAAAGGGTCTGGAATGTTGCACTCGAGTACCAGGGGAGGAAAACTGAGACATATTTGAACACGTCTCCCGTTCACACGGTTGATCATACTCGGGGTTCCACATGCATGTTTTAGCTGAAGGAAGAATACCTTAAACCTGGAGAGTTGAGACCCGTGTAATGGGTACCATGCAATATGACTTCAAAGGGTCTTCATTTGCTCACCGAACCTCTGCAATCCTATCACTGCTGCGTTCATGCCCCTGTACACATGCTTGATTCTCTTTCGGAGACATAGCAATCCATAGGTTTTAAGATACTTACTAGTCAGGTACATTCTTAGGCGTTTAATATGCGGTGTTGAGTCCATTTCGTTGAGCAAGGAGTAGCTCTTGTCTATTCCATATTTGGCTTAAGGAACTTTATCTGTGCTCATTTCAATCTCTGGTTTTATGCAGCACCCCAACTCACCTTTCCCCTTAAGCAAGCATAAGTTGGTTTTCTAAATTTGAGACCCTGTTCTGTTCTGTAATTCAGTTCCTGTGTAGCCAAGTTTACATTCCGTGTATTAGTGATATCTTATGATGTTTCTTTTTCTGTGTGACTTATTTCAGTTAGAATCACCATACCCTAATCCACTCATTATGCTGTTACGGGCCTGGTGACATAGATTTCATTGCTGAGTGATATTGCATTGTACATGAGTACCACAACTTCTTTATCCATTTTTCACTTTCTGTGATATTGAACTTGTACGGTAAACGAGGTTCTTGTAAACAGAGGCGTCCCAAACTTTGGGGTGGCTGTGTCTTTTTGATTTTAATTTCCCTAAGCTATAGGACCATAAGTGGAAGTGCACTAGGCTCTGTTGCTTTGTTTTTTAGATGTTTCAGGAAACACCATACACTTCTCCGGAGTGGCTGTTGTCAATTTACATCCCACCCATCAGCATAACAAGGCTCCCAGTTCTCCATGTCCTGTCCTGCCTTTTTGGATTTTACAATTTTTTCAGATGGCCCTTTTGACCGGGGGGAAGTGAGACTTCATTGTAGTGCAGATTTCCTTTGCAAGCTTGCTTGGTTGGCCAAAAAGGGCGTATGCGTTTTTTCCTGAATATATTCAGGAAAAAACGCATACGCCCTTTTTGGCCAAGTGCATCATTGTCGAGTTTCTGACTCTCTTCATATGTTTTCAATGCAATTCCAGTCTACCTCCTGAAATCGGTTTCCTGCAATTCTGCCTTGCTTTCAGTGCCTCTTCATAGCCTTACCTCAATATATTTTTTGAAAATAGTTGGCCTTTATAACTCTGCAGGTTTTTGAATTTTATTGCTCCTTAGCTCCATTTTTTAGCTCTTATTTTTGTGGTCTTGCCCCGTAACCACAGGATTCCTTGAAGCCCTATTTTTCTTCTGGGGCACCTTGCTGTGCCTTTGGTTAATTCTTCTTACTGATGTGATATTAGAGTGACATGTGCCCATTGAAACCGCTACAGCTAGTTTCTCACTGGTTCCTCCTATTCCCATTCATCCTCTGCACTAACTGCAGACTGTGCGATAGCAGAACTTAAAGGCATTGACTCCATGTGGGGATGTTGTTAGTAAAGCGGCTGGAATGTCGATCCGGAGCCCCAGGAGAGGAAAAATGAGGTGCGTTTTAGAAACCTTTCCCGATCATATGGTATACCAGTCGCTGGGTTTCCCAAGCATGGTTTAGCTGTAGGAAGATTCCCTTCAACCTGGAGTGTTGGGACCCTTGGACTGAGTAGCATGAAGTATTGCATTAAACTTTCGGCAGTTGCTCACCAAAGCTCACCAATCCTGTCAGCCCCAAGTGTCCAGCCTTATGTCTTATCCAGCTGTGGGTTTATATGTGGTCAATCCAGGTTGCATCACAGCCCCTGAGCGAATTTTGTAAGAATTTTTCTCTCTTTCATTGTTTCAGCATTTTGTTTTTAAAATTTATTTCTATAATGGGGTTTAGCTCATTTTCACTGCTGTGTTTGTGCCGCTCTGCACACACTTGATTCCCTTATGGAGATATATCAATACATGGGTTTTAAGATTCTTATTACTCAGATATATTTCTCTGCAGTGTATAGGGTGTGTTGAGGCCAGTTCATTGAGCAAGGTGTAGATCTTGTCTAATACCTATTTGGTTTATTGAACGGTATCTGTGCTAATTTCAAACTCTGGTTTTATGCATCACCCCACCTCTCCTTTCCCCTTAAGCTGACATAAGTGTGTTTTCTAAATGTGAGACACTGTTCTGTTCTGTAATTCATTTCTTGTGCAGCCATATTTACCCTCCCTCTATAAGTGATATCTTATGATATGTTTCTTTTTCTGTTTGACTTATTTCAAGTAGTATTATCGGACCTAAATCCACTCTTTATCCTTCTACTAGCCTTATTACATTGATTTCATGGTGAAGAGATATTCCATTGTACATAAGTACCACATCTTCTTTATCCATTGTTCTCTTTCCTGGGATATTTAAGGTGTACTGAAGTTGAGGTTCTTGTAA
Source organism: Delphinus delphis (assembly GCF_949987515.2). Classification (NCBI taxonomy): domain Eukaryota; kingdom Metazoa; phylum Chordata; class Mammalia; order Artiodactyla; family Delphinidae; genus Delphinus; species Delphinus delphis. The sequence goes on from NC_082688.1 coordinate 116,156,668, forward strand.
ACAGAGTAGCCCTAAACTGTGGTGTGCTTGTGTCTTGTTGATTTTTAGACTTCCCTAGATATACTCCCATGATTGGAAGAGTCCTATGCTCTGTAGCTCTGTTTTTTAGATGATTTAGGAACCACCATACACTTCTCCAGAGTGGCTCTCGGCAGTTCACACACTGCCCATCAGCGTATAAAGGCTCCCTGTTCTCCATGGCCTGTCCTGCATTTCTGGTTTTTACAATTTTTTAGGATGGCCCTTTTGACCGGTGGGAAGTGAGACTTCTTTGTTGTGCACATTTGCATTGCTTGCTTGCTTCGTTGCCCATAAAGTGCGTATGCGTTTTTTCCTGGATATAATCAGGAAAAAACGCATACGCCCTTTTGGGCCAACTGCATCATTGTCGAAATTCTGCCGCTTTTCATGTGCGTTAAAGACGAGTCCAATCTATCTCTTGAAATCTGTTTCTTGCAATTCTGTCTTGCATTCAGATCCTCTTCTTTGCCTTACCTCAACATATTTTTGGACGTTAGTTTTCATTTATAACTCTGCAGGTTTGTGAATTGCAGTGACCCTGAGCTCCATTTTTTAAGTTGCTCTTTTGTGAGCTGGCCTCAAACCCGCAGGATTGCTTCAGGCCCTATTTTGGCTCCGGCGAGGCAGGCTGAGCCTTCCTTTAATTCTTACTCTTAATGGGAAATTAGAGTGATATGTGCCCGTCCAAACCCCTACAACTCTTCTCTCATTGGTTCCCCCTCTTCCCGTTCATCCTCCTCACAATTTGCAAAATGTGTGAAACAGAAGTTTAAATGTGCTGATTCTCCAAGTGGGGAGATTCTAAGTAGCGTGGCTGGAATGGTGAACAGGAGCACCAGGAGAGGATAAATGAGGTGCATTTTAGACACATCTCCCGATCACATGGTGTACAGTCCTCTGGGTTTTCCATGCATGTTTTAGCTGTAGGAAGATCCCTTGAACCTGCAGATTTGGGACCCATTGAATGGGTACCAGGTAGTATTACTTTAAAGGGTGTGCATTTCCTCACCCAACCTCACATTTCTCTTAGCGCAAACAGTTTCCAGCCTTATGTCTCATCCTGCTGTGGGTCTAGATGTGTTCAATCCATGTTGCATCACCGTCCCTGAGGAAAAGTTGTAAGAGGTTTTCTCTGTCTCTCTGTCGTTTATTTTTTTCAATTTATTACTATATTGGTTACAGCTGATTTTCAAAGCTCTGTTTCTTGCTGCTGTACATCCACTTGATTCACGTACAGAGAGACATCAATAAATTCTTTTTCAGATTCTTACCAGTCGTATATATTCTTTTCCGGTGACTTGAGTGTGCTGAGTGCAGTTCTTTTAGCTACCGTGTAGGCCTTGTTGATTATCAGTTTGGTATTTGGAATGGTATCTTTGCTAATTTCAACCTCCTGGATGATGCCTCACCCCTCCCCACCTTTCCCGTTTAGCAGCCTTATGCGTGTTTTCTACATATTTGACTATGTTTTTGTTTTGTAATTTATTTCATGTGTAGCCATTTTGGATTCCACCTTTAAGTGATATCTTATGATATGTGTCTTTTTCTTTTTGAATTCTGTCACTTAGAATGATCATACGTAACTCCTCCGGAGTTGTTACAACTGGCCATATTTCATTGATTTCCAGGCTGAATAATATTCCACTCTACCTAAGTACCACATCTCTATCCATTTTTTCCCTCCAGAGACATTTAAGTTATATCCTAGTCGAGGATCTTTTAAACAGAGAGGGGGTAAACATTGGGGTGCCTGTGTCCTCTCGATTTTTGTTTTTCCCAAGATATACGCCCATGAGTGCAAGTGCCCTATGCTCTGTAGCTCATTTTTTAGATGCTTTAGTAAACACAATACACTTCTCCAGAATGGCCGTTGGCAATATACATTTCCACTATAAGTCTCACAGGGCTCCCTCTTCTCGTTGCCCTGTCCTGCATTTCTGTTGTTTACGCTTTATGAGGATGGCTCTTCTGACTGATGCGAAGTGATATCTTTTGTAGTATTGACTTCCAGTGCCCACCTGTTTGGTTGGCTAAAAAAGTGTATGCCCTTTTCTTGAATATATACAGAAAAGAACGCATACACCCTTTTTGGCCAACTGCAATGTTGGCAATGTTCAGCTCCTTTTCTTGTGCTTAATGGCGAGTCCTTTCTACCTCCTCAAATCCCTTTCCTGCCATTCTCCCTTGCTTACAAGTCCTTTTCTCTGACTTTCCTCAAGACATTTTTCAGTGATGGATATTTTCAACTCTGCAGTTTTGTGAATTTTACTGCCCCTGAGTTCCATTGTTCAACTCGTGTTTATGGGAACTGGCCACAAAGCAGCGGGATTTCCTCAAGCCCTATACTGTTTCCATGGGCAACCCTAGCCTTTGGTCAATTCGTCTTCCTGATTGGAAATTAGAGTGACATGTGCCTGTCTGAACACCTAGGACTTGTCTCTCATTGTTCCTCATCCTTCCGCTTCATCCTCTGGACAAATTCCAAACTGTACGCAACAGGATGTTGACAGTGCTGACATCTCCAAGTGGGGAGACTGTTAGTAAAGACGCTGGAGGGGTGAACCCGAGCACCAGGAGATGAGGAGATGAGATGCCTTTTCCAAACTCTTCCCGATCAGACGGTATACCATCCTCTGGGTGTGACAGACATGTTTTAGCAGTAGGAAGAGTCCCATTCATGTAAGGAGAACACCAGGGCTTTTTCAAAATCAGTGTCTCCCCGAAACCCAAACTGGGGAAGTTTTTAAGCTACAGCTACACATATGTTCATTAAGGGCCTTGGGAAGTAGGCAGAGTCCAAACTTTAGATGATTGAAGTCTTCAGGGTCAGAAGCACTCACCACCAGCTTCCCTTAGGCTACACTTTAACTGTCATTGATAGATGATGTCAATAAAAATATCTATTCTTTTTCAGATTATTTCCCCTTATAGGTTATTGCAAAATGTTGAGTGTAGTTCCCTGTGCTATACAGTAGTTCCTTGTTGATGATCTATTTTATACATAGCAGTGTGTATGTGTTCATTCCAAACTGTTAATTTATCCCTCCTCCCACCTTTCCCCTTTGGTAATAATAAATTATAAGATTTTATACTTCTCAGAAATGGGGGAGCTGAAAGAGAGGTATCATTTTCAATGGAAAAGCATTTAAAACAAGATTGAAGGTTTAACCAAGATTATTAGCTGTACATCCTTGGAAAGAAATCACTTCGTTTCTCTAATATTGACCTGACAAATAAGACAAACCTTTTCACTGAACTTGCTTATAAAAAGTGATGGAAATATCAAATGGAAGTGTTAAAAACATCTTATTTTACCCGAGCCTTATACACTGTTCTATGTTAACTACAGTTTGGCTCACACATCTGTTCATTGAGGTTACAATAGTCTCAATTTCTGTTACTGATCCTCCAGAGTGGACCCCAACAAGTGTCCCCCTGCCCAGTGTCATTGGGGCCAACAGATCGAGACTGAGTTTGGTTCACAAGCAAAGGAAACTTTATATTTTGATCAGAGAATGGAGAGGTGAGAGCATGCACTACCCCGTGGGCTGTGGGCTGGGCTGCTGTGTAGAGATCCTGTCAGAGTCAGTGGGAGGGAGGGAGGCGGCGGAGCTCTCGAGGGCCGGGTTGGCTGTAGCTCAGGCTCTATATCGTGGAGTCTGCACTGGGCCCCAGGAGCTGAGGTGTCGACCCAGCCATTCTGCACTAGGAAATCTGGTCTGAAGTGCCAGGTGTGGAACCTCTGCATGCGGGACCCTAGGAGCACGTGAAATTAGACAAAGCACAAAGGATAAAAAAGGTTAGACTTGACTTTATTGCCCAGATTCTATTTTTATCTCCCAGGGATTTTTAATGGGCTTTGCTGGGGACAAACCCCTCCTCTGCCTTTTGTCCCGTTCCTCATTCTTGGAGTGCTGAGGGTGCAGACCCTTCTTCTGTAACTGCTGAGTGCTGAGTTGGGAGCCCTCATACCCTGGGGCGAGGGTCAGAGCTTCTCCCCAGCAGCCTCCCGGTGACGTTGATTGTCCCCAGGACCCCTGCCTCCCTGCTCGTCCACCTGAGCACCAGCATTGGAAGTGTTATAGATTCTAATGACCTTTAAGGGTCCAGGAAAGAGATGTGCAGAGACGCTGTGGGGGCCGGTTTCACCCCACCCCACATTTGTTCGGCCACCTTAGGCTGACCGTCTCTGCCAGCCTAGATGCTCTGACCAGTAGTCTGCGCTTTCTTCAGTTAGGCCCCTGAATTAACGTACAAACAGCACCAGGTGTCAGAGCCCTGCCCGCTCAACTCCCAGACAGTCCAGGGTCAGTGGTGACCAAGGACCATGATGGCTACTGAGTCAACAGCCTTTTGAAGTAAACAGGAGTCCAGCTGGTCTTATTGGCCACCATCATCACGGTGTCTGTAGGCTTTTCTATGGTGACAGTGTGGTATACTGTTCCCCCGCCAAGATTATTAGCTCCCCTCTGGGTGCAGTAAGTCCTGCAAGCAGTAGTCTACTCTTTTGGGACACACTCGTGTTGTTTTATGAGAGAAACTCCAGGTCAAGTGATGTTCACACGAGTCGTCATGGTGCCCTGTTGCCCCCGGTTATCTCTCTGGATGTTGGAGTTGGAGGGCCTCCTCACTCGAGGTCGGTGTGCCCACGGAGCAAACCCTGCAACTTCAGGGCATGGTTGGTGGTTAGGATCACCACGTGGGGTCCTTTTCCCTTAGGAGGGAGGTGGCCTTTTGGGCTGCTGATTTCCAGGTTTTTAGATACCGCCAGTATCTTGGCCAGATGTGGCAGTGGGCCAAGCCCCTTAGTGACCGTAGTTTATCCTACCTGGATGGCATTCTTGCATTGTTCCATTTCAAGTGGTCCCAGTTTTTGCACTAATTCTCCAATGGCGATTCACCTTTCACCGGGAATGTAAAGGTCAAAGGGTTTAGCTAAATTAGGGAGTTCCAGGGCAAGGGTCTGAATTGACTGCTCTTTCCATTCTTGAAAGGCCACTTCTGGATTCTATTCAAAAGGATCATCATCTTTTCCTTTCAGTGTTTCATATAGAGGCCCAGCTAGTAGACTGTAGTTAGGGATCCAGAAGCAGCAAACCCTGGCCTCCCCAGGAACCCCTAAGCTGTCTTCTAGTTTTAGAAAGGGGTAAGGCTGAAAATGGTTTCTTCCCTTTCCTGGGATGGGCTTCTCTGACCTTCTGTGAGAATGAAGCCCAGGCAGGTCACCGCAGTCTGTGATATTTGAGCTTTTTCTTGGACAACTTCTATCCTTTATTGGCTTGGTAGTTCAGAGGCCTCCTTAGTAGGGCTGGTGATCAGAATGTCGTCTGCATATTGAAGGAGGGTTTCCTTTTCCAGAGGTAGAACTTTTAGGTCTTTAGCTAAGCTTTCCCCAAAGATGGTGTGGGAATTTTTGCACCCTTGGGGCCAGACGGCCCGGAAGTATTGTTTTAGTTGTATGTTGAGTCCTGCCACTCACAAGCCAAAATTTCTTGTGACTCTGGGACTAATGGAATACAAAAGAAGGCATCATTGAAGACTAATACAGAATACCATGTCCTGGTGGTTGGTAGAATGACCAGCAGGGTGTAGGAATTAGGAGCAACTGGAGGTATATCCTCGGTGGCTTCACTGACTGTCCTGACATCCTTTACCAGGTCCCCAGCAGCCCATGGGGCTCTCGTGGTCAGACCAATCCCAGAATATGGAGCTCACCTGGGCAGGTACCCCACCCCCACCCCAGCCCACGGGGCTCTCGTGGTCAGGCCCCTCCCAGGATACAGAGCTACCCTTGCAGGTACCGTGGCAGGGCTGGGCACACAGGAACCGTGCACATAGCCCTCATTGCAGAGCACCCCCAGCTCACCTGTCGCTCAGAGCTGACACAGAGCACCTCAGAGCAGGACTTGAACTAACAAACAGCAGCTGTGACAGGTCTGTGACCCTGGGCATCACTCCGTGAGGCCTCCCTCCACCTGGTCTTCCAGAGACTTCCACTGCACCCAGGGCACCAGGCCTCTGTCTCCAACCACCACCCACCCCTCCTCTGCCTGACTCCTGGGTTCCTCTCATTAGGAGAGGGTTTTCTTGAAGTTGTCTCCCACTCATGGGCCAGATAAAATGATTAGAAAACAAGCCAAAGCTGCAGCCCCTTGTCTATCCTGACTCTCAGGAGCCCACACCTGTTCCTTGGACCTGGCCGGTTCAGCAAGTTCCATTTTCTGCAACTGTGAGCCCCTGAGGGGTGATGATTGGCTGACCTGGGCAGCCTTACCGTGCCGGCCAGTCCTCCCCAGGTGTGCCTGGGTTGAGATCAATATAAATACCACTCCAGGCAGCAAGAGCCCCTGCAGCCGTGCCTGACGCCATTTTCTCTGCCCTGTCAGCAGTCTCGGGGCTGGGCTGGTGGGAGGGAGTGAGAGGCCACGGCTTTGTGGGTGGCCCAGTGTGAGTGGGGCTCTGCTGGACTTTCTGCAGCAGTTGCCAGGCTGCCACCTGCTAAAGAAGAGGATGTGTCACCCATACCTGCTGCTGGAATTTCTCCCTGGGCAGAGGTGAGGAAGGAAAAAAGCAGTGGGGGCAGGGACAGGACGGGTATCTCAGGCAGGGAAATGGAAATCTTCCAGAAGAGCACCCAGGGCCAGGACCATCCTGGCTGGCCTGCGGGCACCAAGTCGGCCGGCATGCTGTCACTCGTGTGGCTCTATGGCCCTTCCTCTAGGCTTTCAAGTCCTTGTATATATTCAGGTGTTTTACCTGGGACGGGTGGGAATAGTTCAGCAGCAACTGGCCTGGGGCTCAGCTCACGTTTACTCACAGATGCCTCGGCACGGTGCCCCAGCTTTGCAATGAGGACGCTTGTTGCGTGGGGGCTGCTGGCTGAATGGGAGACGATTCCCCACCACTGACCAACTTCAGAATTGTTTACAACTGGAGCAAGTGCCCTGATACGGTTTTCCTCTGTGTAACTGGTGGGTTCTGTGTTTTTTTTCTCTTTTTCGTTTTTGGTTCAAGGTAGATTTTATTCCTCTTTTTTGTATTTACAGATATAAGCATGGAAATAATTTATTCATATAAATACATGTATGTGCAGGGAATAATTGTTTTTTCTGTTTTATTTTTTAAATTTTATTTCTTTTTAATTTTGAATTTTATTTTATATTTTTATACAGCAGGTTCTTATTGGTTATCTATTTTATACATATAAATGTATACATGCCAATCCCAGTCTCTCAACTCCTCCCACCACCACCCCCCAACAGCTTTCCCCCCTTGTTGTCCATACGTTTGTTGTCTACATCTGTTGCTCTATTTATGCCTTGCAAAATGGTTAATCTGTACAGTTTTTCTAGGTTCCACATATATGCATGAATATACAAGATTTGTTTTTCTCTTTCTGACTTACTTCACTCTGTATGACAGTCTCTAGATCCATCGACGTCTCTACAAATGACCCAATTTCATTCCTTTTCATGGCTGAGTAATATTCCATTTTATATATGTACCACAGCTTTATGCATTCGTCTGTCTGTGGGCATTTAGGTTGCTTCCATTACCTCGATATTGTAAATAGTGATGCAATGAACATTGCGGTGAATGACTCTTTTTGATTTATGGTTTTGTCTGGGTATATGTCCAGTACTGGGATTGCTGTATCCTATGGTAATTCTATTGTTAGTTTCTTAAGAAATTCCATATTGTTCTCCATAATGACTGTATCAATTTATATTCCCAACAATAGTGGAAGAGGGTTCCTTTTCTCCACACCCTTTCCAGCATTTTTTGTTTGTAGATTTTCAATGATGCCTATTCTACCAGGTGTGAGGTGATACCTCATTGTTGAATCCATTTCGTTGAGCAAGGGGTAGCTCTTGTCTATTACATATTTGGCTTATGGAACGGTATCTGTGCTAATTTCAAACTCTGCTTTTATGCAGCACCCCAACTCACCTTCCCCCTTAAGCAGGCATAAGTTGGTTTTCTAAATTTGAGACCCTGTTCTGTTTTGTAATTCAGTTCATGTGTAGCCAAGTTCACATTCCGTGTATTAGTGATACCTTATGATGTTTCTTTTTCTGTGTGACTTATTTCACTTAGAATCATCGTGCCTCAATCCACTCATTATGCTGGTACGGGCCTGGTGACATAGATTTCATTGCTGAGTGGTATTCTGTTGTACATAAGTACCGCAACTTCTTTCTCCATTATTTGCTCTCTGGGATATTTAACTTGTGCCACAGAAGAGATTCCTGTAAAAAGAGCCGTCCTAAACTTTGGGGTGGCTGTGTCTTTTTGATTTTAATTTCCCTAAGCTATAGGACCATAAGTGGAAGTGCCCTAGGCTCTGTTGCTTTGTTTTTTAGATGTTTCAGGAAACACCATACACTTCTCCCGAGTGTCTGTTGGCAATTTACATCCCGCCCATCAGCATAACAAGGCTCCCAGTTCTCCATGGCCTGTCCTGCCTTTCTGGATTTTACACTTTTTTCTGATGGCCCTTTTGACCGGGGGGAAGTGAGACTTCATTGTAGTGCAGATTTCATTTGCAAGCTTGCTTGGTTGGCCAAAAAGGGCGTATGTGTTTTTTCCTGAATATATTCAGGAAAAAACACATACGCCCCTTTTTGCCAAGTGCATCATTGTCGACGTTCTGCCTCTTTTCCTGTGTTTTAAATGCAATCCAATTCCGATTCCTCCTGAAATCGGTTTCCTGCCATTCTGCTCCGCATTCAAGTCCTCTTGGCAGCCATACTTCAGTATATATTCGGACTATAGCTGTCTTTTATAAATCTGCAGGTTTGTGAATTACAGTGCCCCTGAGCTCCTTTCTTCAACTCGCTTTCTTGTGAGCTGGCCACAACACCGCAGGTTTGCTTCAGGCCCTAATCTGGTTCCGGCACGGCATGCTGAGCCTTTGGTTTATTCCTCTTCCCTGTGGGAAATGAGAGTTAAATTTGCCCGTCCAGACACCTCCAGCTAGTCTCTCATTGGTTCTCCCTGTTCCTGTTCATCTTCCGCAGAAATTGCAAACTGGGCCAAACAGGAGGTTAAAGGCACTCACTCTCCAAGTGAGGAGAGTGTTAGTAAAGCATCTGGAATGTTGCACCCGAGTACCAGGGAACGAAAAGTGAGACACCTTTGAACACATTTCTCGATCATACGGTGGATCATACTCTGGGTTCCACATCCATGTTTTAGCTGAAGGAAGAATCCCTTAAACCTGGAGAGTTGAGACCCATGGAATGGGTACCATGCAATATGACTTCAAATGGTCTGCATTTGCTCACCGAACCTCACCAATCTTATGAGCCCCAAGTGTCCAGCCTTATGTGTCACCCAGCTCTGGGTGTAGATATGGTAAATGCAGGTTGCATCAGAAGCCTTGAATGAATTACTTAAGTATTGCTCTCTATATCACTGTCATTGTGTTTTGTTTAAGAAATTTATTTTTAATATGGGATTTACCTGATTTTCACTGCTTTAATGCCACTGTACACACTCTTGATTCTCTTACAGAGATATATAAATCCATAGCTTTTATGATTCTTACTAGTCAGGTATATTCCTAGGCGTTGAATATGGGGTGTTGAGTCCATTTCGTTGAGCAAGGAGTAGCTCTTGTCTATTCCATATTTGGCTTATAGAACTTTATCTGTGCTCATTTCAATCTCTGGTTTTATGCAGCACCCCAACTCACCTTTCCCCTTAAGCAAGCATAAGTTGGTTTTCTAAATTTGAGACCCTGTTCTGTTTTGGAATTCAGTTCCTGTGTAGCCAAGTTTACATTCCGTGTATTAGTGATATCTTATGATGTTTCTTTTTCTGTGTGACTTATTTCAGTTAGATTCATCGTACTTAATCCACTCATTATGCTGCTACGGCCCTGATGACATAGATTTCATTGCTGAGTGATATTGCATTGTACGTAAGTACCACAACTTCTTTATCCATTTTTCACTTTATGCGATATTGAACTTCTACCGTATATGACGTTCTTGTAAACAGAGCCATCCCAAACTTTGGGGTGGCTGTGTCTTTTTGATGTTAATTTCCCTAAACTATAGGACCATAAGTGGAAGTGCCCTAGGCTCTCTTGCTTTGTTTTTTAGATGTTTCAGGAAACACCATACACTTCTCCAGAGTGGCTGTTGGCAATGTACATCCCGCCCATCAACATAAGAAGGCTCCCACTTCTCCATGGCCTGTCGTGCCTTTATGGATTTTACACTTTTTTCAGATGGCCCTTTTGACCAGGGGAAAGTGAGACTTCATTGTAGTGCAGATTTCCTTTGCAAGCTTGCTTGGTTGGCCAAAAAGGGCGTATGCGTTTTTTCCTGACTATATTCAGGAAAAAACACATACGCCATTTTTGGCCAAGTGCATCATTGTGGACGTTCTGCCTCTTTTCCTATGCTTGAAATGCAATTCCAGTCTACCTCCTGAAATCGGTTTCCTGCAATTCTGCCCCGCTTTAAAGTCCTCTTGGCAGCCTTACTTCAGTATATTTTTGGTCGATAGCTGTCATTTATAACTCTGCAGGTTTGTGAATTACAGTGACCCTGAGCTCCTTTCTTCAACTCGCTTTCTTTTGAGCTGGTCGCAACACCGCAGGATGGCTTCAGGCCCTAATCTGGTTCTGGCACGGCACGCAGAGCCTTTGGTTATTTCCTCTTCCTGGTGGGAAATGAGAGTTAAATTTGCCCGTCCAGACACCTCCAGCTAGTCTCTCATTGGTTCTCACTATTCCTGTTCATCTTCCGCAGAAATTGCAAACTGGGCCAAACAGGAGGTTAAAGGCGTTGACTCTCCAAGTGGGGAGAGTGTTAGTAAAGCGTCTGGAATGTTGCACCCGAGTACCAGGGGAGAAGAACTGAGACATATTTGAACACCTCTCCCATTCACACGGTTGATCATACTCTGGGTTCCACATGCATGTTTTAGCTGAAGGAAGAATACCTTAAACCTGCAGAGTTGAGACCCGTGGAATGGGTACCATGCAATATGACTTCAAAGGGTCTTCATTTGCTTACCGAATCTCTCCAATCCTATCACTGCTGCGTTTACGCCCCTGTACACAGGCTTGATTCTCTTTTGGAGACATAGCAATCCGTAGGTTTTAAGATACTTACTAGTCATGTACATTCTTAGGCGTTTAATATGGGGTGTTGAGTCCATTTCGTTGAGCAAGGAGTAGCTCTTGTCTATTCCATATTTGGCTTAAGGAACTTTATCTGTGCTCATTTCAATCTCTGGTTTTATGCAGCACCCCAACTCACCTTTCCCCTTAAGCAAGCATAAGTTGCTTTTCTAAATTTGAGACCCTGTTCTGTTTTGGAATTCAGTTCCTGTGTAGCCAAGTTTACATTCTGTGTATTAGTGATATCTTATGATGTTTCTTTTTCTGTGTGACTTATTTCAGTTAGAATCATCGTACCTGAATCCACTCATTATGCTGCTATGGGCCTGATGACATAGATTTCATTGCTGAGTGATACTGCATTGTACGTAAGTACCACAAGTTCTTTATCCATTTTTCACTTTCTGTGATATTGAACTTCTACGGTAAATGAGGTTCTTGTAAACAGAGCCGTTCCAAACTTTGGGGTGGCTGTGTCTTTTTGATTTTAATTTCCCTAAGCTATAGGACCATAAGTGGAAGTGCCCTAGGCTCTGTTGCTTTGTTTTTTCGATGTTTCAGGGAACACCATACACTTCTCCTGAGTGTCTGTTGGCAATTTACATCCCGCCCATCAGCATAACAAGGCTCCCAGTTCTCCATGGCCTGTCCTGCCTTTCTGGATTTTACACTTTTTTCAGATGGCCCTTTTGACCGGGTGGAAGTGAGACTTCATTGTAGTGCAGATTTCCTTTGCAAGTTTACTTGGTTGGCCAAAAAGGGCGTATGCGTTTTTTCCTGAATATATTCAGGAAAAAACGCATACGCCCTTTTTGGCCAAGTGCATCATTGTGGACGTTCTGCCTCTTTTCCTATGCTTTCAATGCAATTCCAGTCTACCTCCTGAAATCGGTTTCCTGAAATTCTGCCCCGCTTTCAAGTCCTCTTGGCAGCCTTACTTCAGTTTATTTTTGGACGATAGCTGTCATTTATAACTCTGCAGGTTTGTGAATTACAGTGCCCCTGAGCTCGTTTCTTCAACTCGCTGTCTTGTGACCTGGCCGCAACACCGCAGGATGACTTCAGGCCCTAATCTAGTTCCGGCACGGCACGCTGAGCCTTTGGTTAATTCCTCTTCCTGGTGGGAAATGAGAGTTAAATTTGCCCGTCCAGACACCTCCAGCTAGTCTCTCATTTGTTCTCACTATTCCTGTTCATCTTCCGCAGAAATTGCAAACTGGGCCAAACAGGCGGTTAAAGGCGTTGACTCTTCAAGTGGGGAGAGTGTTAGTAAAGCGTCTGGAATGTTGCACCCGAGTACCAGGGGAGGAAAACTGAGACATATTTGAACACGTCTCCTGTTCACACAGTTGATCATACTCTGGGTTCCACATGCATGTTTTAGCTGAAGGAAGAATACCTTAAACCTGCAGAGTTGAGACCCGTGGAATGGGTACCATGCAATATGACTTCAAAGGGTCTTCATTTGCTCACCGAACCTCTCCAATCCTATCACTGCTGCGTTTATGCCCCTGTACACACGCTTGATTCTCTTTTGGAGACATAGCAATCCATAGGTTTTAAGATACTTACTAGTCAGGTACATTCTTAGGCGTTTAATATGGGGTGTTGAGTCCATTTCGTTGAGCAAGGAGTAGCTCTTGTCTATTCCATATTTGGCTTAAAGAACTTTATCTGTGCTCATTTCAATCTCTGGTTTTATGCAGCACCCCAACTCACCTTTCCCCTTAAGCAAGCATAAGTTGGTTTTCTAAATTTGAGACCCTGTTCTGTTTTGGAATTCAGTTCCTGTGTAGCCAAGTTTACATTCCGTGTATTAGTGATATCTTATGATGTTTCTTTTTCTGTGTGACTTATTTCAGTTAGAATCATCGTACCTGAATCCACTCATTATGCTGCTATGGGCCTGATGACATAGATTTCATTGCTGATTGATATTGCATTGTACGTAAGTACCACAAGTTCTTTATCCATTTTTCACTTTCTGTGATATTGAACTTGTACGGTAGTGAGGTTCTTGTAAACAGAGGCGTCCCAAACTTTGGGGTGGCTGTGTCTTTTTGATTTTCATTTCCCTAAGCTATAGGACCATAAGTGGAAGTGCACTAGGCTCTGTTGCTTTGTTTTTTAGATGTTTCAGGAAACACCATACACTTCTCCCGCGTGTCTGTTGGCAATTTACATCCCGCCCATCAGCATAACAAGGCTCCCAGTTCTCCATGGCCTGTCCTGCCTTTCTGGATTTTACACTTTTTTCAGATGGCCCTTTTGACCAGGGGGAAGTGAGACTTCATTGTAGTGCAGATTTCCTTTGCAAGCTTGCTTGGTTGGCCAAAAAGGGCGTATGCGTTTTTTCCTGAATATATTCAGGAAAAAACGCATACGCCCTTTTTGGCCAAGTGCATCATTGTGGACGTTCTGCCTCTTTTCCTATGCTTTCAATGCAATTCCAGTCTACCTCCTGAAATCGGTTTCCTGCAATTCTGCCCCGCTTTCAAGTCCTCTTGGCAGCCTTACTTCAGTCTATTTTTGGACAATAGCTGTCATTTATAACTCTGCAGGTTTGTGAATTACAGTGCCCCTGAGCTCCTTTCTTCAACTCGCTTTCTTGTGACCTGGCCGCAACACCGCAGGATGGCTTCAGGCCCTAATCTGGTTCCGGCACGGCACGCTGAGCCTTTGGTTAATTCCTCTTCCTGGTGGGAAATGAGAGTTAAATTTGCCCGTCCAGACACCTCCAGCTAGTCTCTCATTGGTTCTCACTATTCCTTTTCATCTTCCGCAGAAATTGCAAACTGGGCCAAACAGGAGGTTATAGGCACTGACTCTCCAAGTCAGGAGAGTGTTAGTAAAGCGTCTGGAATGTTGCACCCGAGTACCAGGGGAGGAAAACTGAGACATATTTGAACACGTCTCCTGTTCACACGGTTGATCATACTCTGGGTTCCACAGGCATGTTTTAGCTGAAGGAAGAATACCTTAAACCTGCAGAGTTGAGACCCGTGTAATGGGTACCATGCAATATGACTTCAAAGGGTCTTCATTTGCTCACCGAACCTCTCCAATCCTATCACTGCTGCGTTTATGCCCCTGTACACACGCTTGATTCTCTTTTGGAGACATAGCAATCCATAGGTTTTAAGATACTTACTAGTCAGGTACATTCTTAGGCATTTAATATGGGGTGTTGAGTCCATTTCGTTGAGCAAGGAGTAGCTCTTGTCTATTCCATATTTGGCTTAAGGAACTTTATCTGTGCTCATTTCAATCTCTGGTTTTATGCAGCACCCCAACTCACCTTTCCCCTTAAGCAAGCATAAGTTGGTTTTCTAAATTTGAGACCCTGTTCTGTTTTGGAATTCAGTTCCTGTGTAGCCAAGTTTACATTCCGTGTATTAGTGATATCTTATGATGTTTCTTTTTCTGTGTGACTTATTTCAGTTAGAATCATCGTACCTGAATCCACTCATTATGCTGCTACGGGCCTGATGACATAGATTTCATTGCTGAGTGATACTGCATTGTACGTAAGTACCACAACTTCTTTATCCATTTTTCACTTTCTGTGATATTGAACTTGTACGGTAAACGAGGTTCTTGTAAACAGAGGCGTCCCAAACTTTGGGGTGACTGTGTCTTTTTGATTTTAATTTCCCTAAGCTATAGGACCATAAGTGGAAGTGCCCTAGGCTCTGTTGCTTTGTTTTTTAGATGTTTCAGGAAACACCATACACTTCTTCCCCAGTGTCTGTTGGCAATTTACATCCCGCCCATCAGCATAACAAGGCTCCCAGTTCTCCATGGCCTGTCCTGCCTTTCTGGATTTTACACTTTTTTCAGATGGCCCTTTTGACCGGGGGGAAGTGAGACTTCATTGTAGTGCAGATTTCCTTTGCAAGTTTACTTGGTTGGCCAAAAAGGGCGTATGCGTTTTTTCCTGAATATATTCAGGAAAAAACGCATACGCCCTTTTTGGCCAAGTGCATCATTGTGGACGTTCTGCCTCTTTTCCTATGCTTTCAATGCAATTCCAGTCTACCTCCTGAAATCGGTTTCCTGAAATTCTGCCCCGCTTTCAAGTCCTCTTGGCAGCCTTACTTCAGTATATTTTTGGACGATAGCTGTCATTTATAACTCTGCAGGTTTGTGAATTACAGTGCCCCTGAGCTCCTTTCTTCAACTCGCTGTCTTGTGACCTGGCCGCAACACCGCAGGATGACTTCAGGCCCTAATCTAGTTCCGGCACGGCACGCTGAGCCTTTGGTTAATTCCTCTTCCTGGTGGGAAATGAGAGTTAAATTTTCCCGTCCAGACACCTCCAGCTAGTCTCTCATTTGTTCTCACTATTCCTATTCATCTTCCGCAGAAATTGCAAACTGGGCCAAACAGGCGGTTAAAGGCGTTGACTCTTCAAGTGGGGAGAGTGTTAGTAAAGCGTCTGGAATGTTGCACCCGAGTACCAGGGGAGGAAAACTGAGACATATTTGAACACGTCTCCTGTTCACACAGTTGATCATACTCTGGGTTCCACATGCATGTTTTAGCTGAAGGAAGAATACCTTAAACCTGCAGAGTTGAGACCCGTGGAATGGGTACCATGCAATATGACTTCAAAGGGTCTTCATTTGCTCACCGAACCTCTCCAATCCTATCACTGCTGCGTTTATGCCCCTGTACGCACGCTTGATTCTCTTTTGGAGACATAGCAATCCATAGGTTTTAAGATACTTACTAGTCAGGTACATTCTTAGGCGTTTAATATGGGGTGTTGAGTCCATTTCGTTGAGCAAGGAGTAGCTCTTGTCTATTCCATATTTGGCTTAAGGAACTTTATCTGTGCTCATTTCAATCTCTGGTTTTATGCAGCACCCCAACTCACCTTTCCCCTTAAGCAAGCATAAGTTGGTTTTCTAAATTTGAGACCCTGTTCTGTTTTGTAATTCAGTTCCTGTGTAGCCAAGTTTACATTCCGTGTATTAGTGATATCTTATGATGTTTCTTTTTCTGTGTGACTTATTTCAGTTAGAATCATCGTACCTGAATCCACTCATTATGCTGCTACGGGCCTGATGACATAGATTTCATTGCTGAGTGATATTGCATTGTACGTAAGTACCACAAGTTCTTTATCCATTTTTCACTTTCTGTGATATTGAACTTGTACGGTAGTGAGGTTCTTGTAAACAGAGGCGTCCCAAACTTTGGGGTGGCTGTGTCTTTTTGATTTTCATTTCCCTAAGCTATAGGACCATAAGTGGAAGTGCCCTAGGCTCTGTTGCTTTGTTTTTTAGATGTTTCAGGAAACACCATACACTTCTCCTGAGTGTCTGTTGGCAATTTACATCCCGCCCATCAGCATAACAAGGCTCCCAGTTCTCCATGGCCTGTCCTGCCTTTCTGGATTTTACACTTTTTTCAGATGGCCCTTTTGACCGGGGGGAAGTGAGACTTCATTGTAGTGCAGATTTCCTTTACAAGCTTGCTTGGTTGGCCAAAAAGGGCGTATGCGTTTTTTCCTGAATATATTCAGGAAAAAACGCATACGCTCTTTTTGGCCAAGTGCATCATTGTGGACGTTCTGCCTCTTTTCCTATGCTTTCAATGCAATTCCAGTCTACCTCCTGAAATCGGTTTCCTGCAATTCTGCCCCGCTTTCAAGTCCTCTTGGCAGCCTTACTTCAGTCTATTTTTGGACAATAGCTGTCATTTATAACTCTGCAGGTTTGTGAATTACAGTGCCCCTGAGCTCCTTTCTTCAACTCGCTTTCTTGTGACCTGGCCGCAACACCGCAGGATGGCTTCAGGCCCTAATCTGGTTCCGGCACGGCACGCTTAGCCTTTGGTTAATTCCTCTTCCTGGTGGGAAATGAGAGTTAAATTTGCCCGTCCAGACACCTCCAGCTAGTCTCTCATTGGTTCTCACTATTCCTTTTCATCTTCCGCAGAAATTGCAAACTGGGCCAAACAGGAGGTTATAGGCACTGACTCTCCAAGTCAGGAGAGTGTTAGTAAAGCGTCTGGAATGTTGCACCCGAGTACCAGGGGAGGAAAACTGAGACATATTTGAACACGTCTCCTGTTCACACGGTTGATCATACTCTGGGTTCCACATGCATGTTTTAGCTGAAAGAAGAATACCTTAAACCTGCAGAGTTGAGACCCGTGTAATGGGTACCATGCAATATGAATTCAAAGGGTCTTCATTTGCTCACCGAACCTCTCCAATCCTATCACTGCTGCGTTTATGCCCCTGTACACACGCTTGATTCTCTTTTGGAGACATAGCAATCCATAGGTTTTAAGATACTTACTAGTCAGGTACATTCTTAGGCATTTAATATGCGGTGTTGAGTCCATTTCGTTGAGCAAGGAGTAGCTCTTGTCTATTCCATATTTGGCTTAAGGAACTTTATCTGTGCTCATTTCAATCTCTGGTTTTATGCAGCACCCCAACTCACCTTTCCCCTTAAGCAAGCATAAGTTGGTTTTCTAAATTTGAGACCCTGTTCTGTTTTGGAATTCAGTTCCTGTGTAGCCAAGTTTACATTCCGTGTATTAGTGATATCTTATGATGTTTCTTTTTCTGTGTGACTTATTTCAGTTAGAATCATCGTACCTGAATCCACTCATTATGCTGCTACGGGCCTGATGACATAGATTTCATTGCTGAATGGTATTGCTTTGTAAGTGAATACCACAACTTCTTTATCCATTTTTCACTTTCTGCGATGTTGAACTTGTACTGTAAACGAGGTTCTTGTAAACAGAGCCGTTCCAAACTTTGGGGTGGCTGTGTCTTTTTGATTTTAATTTCCCTAAGCTATAGGACCATAAGTGGAAGTGCCCTAGGCTCTGTTGCTTTGTTTTTTAGATGTTTCATGAAACACCATACACTTCTCCCGAGTGGTTGTTGGCAATTTACATCCCGCCCATCAGCATAACAAGGCTCCCAGTTCTCCATGGCCTGTCCTGCCTTTCTGGATTTTACACTTTTTTCAGATGGCCCTTTTGACCGGGGGGAAGTGAGACTTCATTGTAGTGCAGATTTCCTTTGCAAGCTTGCTTGGTTGGCCAAAAAGGGCGTATGCGTTTTTTCCTGAATATTCCAGTCTACCTCCTGAAATCGGTTTCCTGCAATTCTGCCCCGCTTTCAAGTCCTCTTGGCAGCCTTACTTCAGTCTATTTTTGGACAATAGCTGTCATTTATAACTCTGCAGGTTTGTGAATTACAGTGCCCCTGAGCTCCTTTCTTCAACTCGCTTTCTTGTGACCTGGCCGCAACACCGCAGGATGGTTTCAGGCCCTAATCTGGTTCCGGCACGGCACGCTTAGCCTTTGGTTAATTCCTCTTCCTGGTGGGAAATGAGAGTTAAATTTGCCCGTCCAGACACCTCCAGCTAGTCTCTCATTGGTTCTCACTATTCCTTTTCATCTTCCGCAGAAATTGCAAACTGGGCCAAACAGGAGGTTATAGGCACTGACTCTCCAAGTCAGGAGAGTGTTAGTAAAGCGTCTGGAATGTTGCACCCGAGTACCAGGGGAGGAAAACTGAGACATATTTGAACACGTCTCCTGTTCACACGGTTGATCATACTCTGGGTTCCACATGCATGTTTTAGCTGAAGGAAGAATACCTTAAACCTGCAGAGTTGAGACCCGTGTAATGGGTACCATGCAATATGAATTCAAAGGGTCTTCATTTGCTCACCGAACCTCTCCAATCCTATCACTGCTGCGTTTATGCCCCTGTACACACGCTTGATTCCCTTTTAGAGACATAGCAATCCATAGGTTTTAAGATACTTACTAGTCAGGTACATTCTTAGGCATTTAATATGCGGTGTTGAGTCCATTTCGTTGAGCAAGGAGTAGCTCTTGTCTATTCCATATTTGGCTTAAGGAACTTTATCTGTGCTCATTTCAATCTCTGGTTTTATGCAGCACCCCAACTCACCTTTCCCCTTAAGCAAGCATAAGTTGGTTTTCTAAATTTGAAACCCTGTTCTGTTTTGGAATGCAGTTCCTGTGTAGCCAAGTTTACATTCCGTGTATTAGTGATATCTTATGATGTTTCTTTTTCTGTGTGACTTATTTCAGTTAGAATCATCGTACCTGAATCCACTCATTATGCTGCTACGGGCCTGATGACATAGATTTCATTGCTGAGTGATACTGCATTGTACGTAAATACCACAAGTTCTTTATCCATTTTTCACTTTCTGTGATATTGAACTTGTACGGTAGTGAGGTTCTCGTAAACAGAGGCGTCCCATACTTTGGGGTGGCTGTGTCTTTTTGATTTTAATTTCCCTAAGCTATAGGACCATAAGTGGAAGTGCCCTAGGCTCTGTTGCTTTGTTTTTTAGATGTTTCAGGAAACACCATACACTTCTCCCGAGTGTCTGTTGGCAATTTACATCCCGCCCATCAGCATAACAAGGCTCCCAGTTCTCCATGGCCTGTCCTGCCTTTCTGGATTTTACACTTTTTTCAGATGGCCCTTTTGACCGGGGGGAAGTGAGACTTCATTGTAGTGCAGATTTCCTTTGCAAGCTTGCTTGGTTGGCCAAAAAGGGCGTATGCGTTTTTTCCTGAATATATTCAGGAAAAAACCCATACGCACTTTTTGGCCAAGTGCATCATTGTGGACGTTCTGCCTCTTTTCCTATGCTTTCAATGCAATTCCAGTCTACCTCCTGAAATCGGTTTCCTGCAATTCTGCCCCGCTTTCAAGTCCTCTTGGCAGCCTTACTTCAGTCTATTTTTGGACAATAGCTGTCATTTATAACTCTGCAGGTTTGTGAATTACAGTGCCCCTGAGCTCCTTTCTTCAACTCGCTTTCTTGTGACCTGGCCGCAACACCGCAGGATGGCTTCAGGCCCTAATCTGGTTCCGGCACGGCACGCTGAGCCTTTGGTTAATTCCTCTTCCTGGTGGGAAATGAGAGTTAAATTTGCCCGTCCAGACACCTCCAGCTAGTCTCTCATTGGTTCTCACTATTCCTTTTCATCTTCCGCAGAAATTGCAAACTGGGCCAAACAGGAGGTTATAGGCACTGACTCTCCAAGTCAGGAGAGTGTTAGTAAAGCGTCTGGAATGTTGCACCCGAGTACCAGGGGAGGAAAACTGAGACATATTTGAACACGTCTCCTGTTCACACGGTTGATCATACTCTGGGTTCCACAGGCATGTTTTAGCTGAAGGAAGAATACCTTAAACCTGCAGAGTTGAGACCCGTGGAATGGGTACCATGCAATATGACTTCAAAGGGTCTTCATTTGCTCACCGAACCTCTCCAATCCTATCACTGCTGCGTTTATGCCCCTGTACACACGCTTGATTCTCTTTTGGAGACATAGCAATCCATAGGTTTTAAGATACTTACTAGTCAGGTACATTCTTAGGCGTTTAATATGGGGTGTTGAGTCCATTTCGTTGAGCAAGGAGTAGCTCTTGTCTATTCCATATTTGGCTTAAGGAACTTTATCTGTGCTCATTTCAATCTCTGGTTTTATGCAGCACCCCAACTCACCTTTCCCCTTAAGCAAGCATAAGTTGGTTTTCTAAATTTGAGACCCTGTTCTGTTTTGGAATGCAGTTCCTGTGTAGCCAAGTTTACATTCCGTGTATTAGTGATATCTTATGATGTTTCTTTTTCTGTGTGACTTATTTCAG
Source organism: Delphinus delphis (assembly GCF_949987515.2). Lineage (NCBI taxonomy): Eukaryota > Metazoa > Chordata > Mammalia > Artiodactyla > Delphinidae > Delphinus > Delphinus delphis. The sequence goes on from NC_082688.1 coordinate 116,177,502, forward strand.
TTAGAATCATCGTACTTGAATCCACTCATTATGCTGCTATGGGCCTGATGACATAGATTTCATTGCTGAGTGATATTGCATTGTACATAAGTACCACAAGTTCTTTATCCATTTTTCACTTTCTGTGATATTGAACTTGTACGGTAGTGAGGTTCTTGTAAACAGAGGCGTCCCAAACTTTGGGGTGGCTGTGTCTTTTTGATTTTCATTTCCCTAAGCTATAGGACCATAAGTGGAAGTGCCCTAGGCTCTGTTGCTTTGTTTTTTAGATGTTTCAGGAAACACCATACACTTCTTCCCCAGTGTCTGTTGGCAATTTACATCCCGCCCATCAGCATAACAAGGCTCCCAGTTCTCCATGGCCTGTCCTGCCTTTCTGGATTTTACACTTTTTTCAGATGGCCCTTTTGACCGGGGGGAAGTGAGACTTCATTGTAGTGCAGATTTCCTTTGCAAGTTTACTTGGTTGGCCAAAAAGGGCGTATGCGTTTTTTCCTGAATATATTCAGGAAAAAACGCATACGCCCTTTTTGGCCAAGTGCATCATTGTGGACGTTCTGCCTCTTTTCCTATGCTTTCAATGCAATTCCAGTCTACCTCCTGAAATCGGTTTCCTGCAATTCTGCCCCGCTTTCAAGTCCTCTTGGCAGCCTTACTTCAGTTTATTTTTGGACGATAGCTGTCATTTATAACTCTGCAGGTTTGTGAATTACAGTGCCCCTGAGCTCCTTTCTTCAACTCGCTGTCTTGTGACCTGGCCGCAACACCGCAGGATGACTTCAGGCCCTAATCTAGTTCCGGCACGGCACGCTGAGCCTTTGGTTAATTCCTCTTCCTGGTGGGAAATGAGAGTTAAATTTGCCCGTCCAGACACCTCCAGCTAGTCTCTCATTTGTTCTCACTATTCCTATTCATCTTCCGCAGAAATTGCAAACTGGGCCAAACAGGCGGTTAAAGGCGTTGACTCTTCAAGTGGGGAGAGTGTTAGTAAAGCGTCTGGAATGTTGCACCCGAGTACCAGGGGAGGAAAACTGAGACATATTTGAACACCTCTCCCATTCACACGGTTGATCATACTCTGGGTTCCACATGCATATTTTAGCTGAAGGAAGAATACCTTAAACCTGCAGAGTTGAGACCCGTGGAATGGGTACCATGCAATATGAGTTCAAAGGGTCTTCATTTGCTTACCGAATCTCTCCAATCCTATCACTGCTGTGTTTACGCCCCTGTACACAGGCTTGATTCTCTTTTGGAGACATAGCAATCCGTAGGTTTTAAGATACTTACTAGTCATGTACATTCTTAGGCGTTTAATATGGGGTGTTGAGTCCATTTCGTTGAGCAAGGAGTAGCTCTTGTCTATTCCATATTTGGCTTAAGGAACTTTATCTGTGCTCATTTCAATCTCTGGTTTTATGCAGCACCCCAACTCACCTTTCCCCTTAAGCAAGCATAAGTTGCTTTTCTAAATTTGAGACCCTGTTCTGTTTTGGAATTCAGTTCCTGTGTAGCCAAGTTTACATTCTGTGTATTAGTGATATCTTATGATGTTTCTTTTTCTGTGTGACTTATTTCAGTTAGAATCATCGTACCTGAATCCACTCATTATGCTGCTATGGGCCTGATGACATAGATTTCATTGCTGAGTGATACTGCATTGTACGTAAGTACCACAAGTTCTTTATCCATTTTTCACTTTCTGTGATATTGAACTTCTACGGTAAATGAGGTTCTTGTAAACAGAGCCGTTCCAAACTTTGGGGTGGCTGTGTCTTTTTTATTTTAATTTCCCTAAGCTATAGGACCATAAGTGGAAGTGCCCTAGGCTCTGTTGCTTTGTTTTTTCGATGTTTCAGGGAACACCATACACTTCTCCTGAGTGTCTGTTGGCAATTTACATCCCGCCCATCAGCATAACAAGGCTCCCAGTTCTCCATGGCCTGTCCTGCCTTTCTGGATTTTACACATTTTTCAGATGGCCCTTTTGACTGGGGGGAAGTGAGACTTCATTGTAGTGCAGATTTCCTTTGCAAGCTTGCTTGGTTGGCCAAAAAGGGCGTATGCGTTTTTTCCTGAATATATTCAGGAAAAAACACATATGCACTTTTTGGCCAAGTGCATCATTGTGGACGTTCTGCCTCTTTTCCTATGCTTTCAATGCAATTCCAGTCTACCTCCTGAAATCGGTTTCCTGCAATTCTGCCCCGCTTTCAAGTCCTCTTGGCAGCCTTACTTCAGTCTATTTTTGGACGATAGCTGTCATTTATAACTCTGCAGGTTTGTGAATTACAGTGCCCCTGAGCTCCTTTCTTCAACTCGCTTTCTTTTGAGCTGGCCGCAACACCGAAGGATGGCTTCAGGCCCTAATCTGGTTCCGGCACGGCACGCTGAGCCTTTGGTTAATTCCTCTTCCTGGTGGGAAATGAGAGTTAAATTTGCCCGTCCAGACACCTCCAGCTAGTCTCTCATTGGTTCTCACTATTCCTTTTCATCTTCCGCAGAAATTGCAAACTGGGCCAAACAGGAGGTTATAGGCACTGACTCTCCAAGTCAGGAGAGTGTTAGTAAAGCGTCTGGAATGTTGCACCCGAGTACCAGGGGAGGAAAACTGAGACATATTTGAACACGTCTCCTGTTCACACGGTTGATCATACTCTGGGTTCCACATGCATGTTTTAGCTGAAGGAAGAATACCTTAAACCTGCAGAGTTGAGACCCGTGTAATGGGTACCATGCAATATGACTTCAAAGTGTCTTCATTTGCTCACCGAACCTCTCCAATCCTATCACTGCTGCGTTTATGCCCCTGTACACACGCTTGATTCTCTTTTGGAGACATAGCAATCCATAGGTTTTAAGATACTTACTAGTCAGGTACATTCTTAGGCGTTTAATATGGGGTGTTGAGTCCATTTCGTTGAGCAAGGAGTAGCTCTTGTCTATTCCATATTTGGCTTAAGGAACTTTATCTGTGCTCATTTCAATCTCTGGTTTTATGCAGCACCCCAACTCACCTTTCCCCTTAAGCAAGCATAAGTTGGTTTTCTAAATTTGAGACCCTGTTCTGTTTTGGAATTCAGTTCCTGTGTAGCCAAGTTTACATTCCGTGTATTAGTGATATCTTATGATGTTTCTTTTTCTGTGTGACTTATTTCAGTTAGAATCATCGTACCTGAATCCACTCATTATGCTGCTATGGGCCTGATGACATAGATTTCATTGCTGAGTGATATTGCATTGTACATAAGTACCACAAGTTCTTTATCCATTTTTCACTTTCTGTGATATTGAACTTGTACGGTAGTGAGGTTCTTGTAAACAGAGGCGTCCCAAACTTTGGGGTGGCTGTGTCTTTTTGATTTTCATTTCCCTAAGCTATAGGACCATAAGTGGAAGTGCCCTAGGCTCTGTTGCTTTGTTTTTTAGATGTTTCAGGAAACACCATACACTTCTTCCCCAGTGTCTGTTGGCAATTTACATCCCGCCCATCAGCATAACAAGGCTCCCAGTTCTCCATGGCCTGTCCTGCCTTTCTGGATTTTACACTTTTTTCAGATGGCCCTTTTGACCGGGTGGAAGTGAGACTTCATTGTAGTGCAGATTTCCTTTGCAAGTTTACTTGGTTGGCCAAAAAGGGCGTATGCGTTTTTTCCTGAATATATTCAGGAAAAAACGCATACGCCCTTTTTGGCCAAGTGCATCATTGTGGACGTTCTGCCTCTTTTCCTATGCTTTCAATGCAATTCCAGTCTACCTCCTGAAATCGGTTTCCTGAAATTCTGCCCCGCTTTCAAGTCCTCTTGGCAGCCTTACTTCAGTTTATTTTTGGACGATAGCTGTCATTTATAACTCTGCAGGTTTGTGAATTACAGTGCCCCTGAGCTCCTTTCTTCAACTCGCTGTCTTGTGACCTGGCCGCAACACCGCAGGATGACTTCAGGCCCTAATCTAGTTCCGGCACGGCACGCTGAGCCTTTGGTTAATTCCTCTTCCTGGTGGGAAATGAGAGTTAAATTTGCCCGTCCAGACACCTCCAGCTAGTCTCTCATTTGTTCTCACTATTCCTATTCATCTTCCGCAGAAATTGCAAACTGGGCCAAACAGGCGGTTAAAGGCGTTGACTCTTCAAGTGGGGAGAGTGTTAGTAAAGCGTCTGGAATGTTGCACCCGAGTACCAGGGGAGGAAAACTGAGACATATTTGAACACGTCTCCTGTTCACACAGTTGATCATACTCTGGGTTCCACATGCATGTTTTAGCTGAAGGAAGAATACCTTAAACCTGCAGAGTTGAGACCCGTGGAATGGGTACCATGCAATATGACTTCAAAGGGTCTTCATTTGCTCACCGAACCTCTCCAATCCTATCACTGCTGCGTTTATGCCCCTGTACACACGCTTGATTCTCTTTTGGAGACATAGCAATCCATAGGTTTTAAGATGCTTACTAGTCAGGTACATTCTTAGGCGTTTAATATGGGGTGTTGAGTCCATTTCGTTGAGCAAGGAGTAGCTCTTGTCTATTCCATATTTGGCTTAAAGAACTTTATCTGTGCTCATTTCAATCTCTGGTTTTATGCAGCACCCCAACTCACCTTTCCCCTTAAGCAAGCATAAGTTGGTTTTCTAAATTTGAGACCCTGTTCTGTTTTGGAATTCAGTTCCTGTGTAGCCAAGTTTACATTCCGTGTATTAGTGATATCTTATGATGTTTCTTTTTCTGTGTGACTTATTTCAGTTAGAATCATCGTACCTGAATCCACTCATTATGCTGCTATGGGCCTGATGACATAGATTTCATTGCTGAGTGATATTGCATTGTACGTAAGTACCACAAGTTCTTTATCCATTTTTCACTTTCTGTGATATTGAACTTGTACGGTAGTGAGGTTCTTGTAAACAGAGGCGTCCCAAACTTTGGGGTGGCTGTGTCTTTTTGATTTTCATTTCCCTAAGCTATAGGACCATAAGTGGAAGTGCACTAGGCTCTGTTGCTTTGTTTTTTAGATGTTTCAGGAAACACCATACACTTCTCCCGCGTGTCTGTTGGCAATTTACATCCCGCCCATCAGCATAACAAGGCTCCCAGTTCTCCATGGCCTGTCCTGCCTTTCTGGATTTTACACTTTTTTCAGATGGCCCTTTTGACCAGGGGGAAGTGAGACTTCATTGTAGTGCAGATTTCCTTTGCAAGCTTGCTTGGTTGGCCAAAAAGGGCGTATGCGTTTTTTCCTGAATATATTCAGGAAAAAACGCATACGCCCTTTTTGGCCAAGTGCATCATTGTGGACGTTCTGCCTCTTTTCCTATGCTTTCAATGCAATTCCAGTCTACCTCCTGAAATCGGTTTCCTGCAATTCTGCCCCGCTTTCAAGTCCTCTTGGCAGCCTTACTTCAGTCTATTTTTGGACAATAGCTGTCATTTATAACTCTGCAGGTTTGTGAATTACAGTGCCCCTGAGCTCCTTTCTTCAACTCGCTTTCTTGTGACCTGGCCGCAACACCGCAGGATGGCTTCAGGCCCTAATCTGGTTCCGGCACGGCACGCTGAGCCTTTGGTTAATTCCTCTTCCTGGTGGGAAATGAGAGTTAAATTTGCCCGTCCAGACACCTCCAGCTAGTCTCTCATTGGTTCTCACTATTCCTTTTCATCTTCCGCAGAAATTGCAAACTGGGCCAAACAGGAGGTTATAGGCACTGACTCTCCAAGTCAGGAGAGTGTTAGTAAAGCGTCTGGAATGTTGCACCCGAGTACCAGGGGAGGAAAACTGAGACATATTTGAACACGTCTCCTGTTCACACGGTTGATCATACTCTGGGTTCCACATGCATGTTTTAGCTGAAGGAAGAATACCTTAAACCTGCAGAGTTGAGACCCGTGTAATGGGTACCATGCAATATGACTTCAAAGGGTCTTCATTTGCTCACCGAACCTCTCCAATCCTATCACTGCTGCGTTTATGCCCCTGTACACACGCTTGATTCTCTTTTGGAGACATAGCAATCCATAGGTTTTAAGATACTTACTAGTCAGGTACATTCTTAGGCATTTAATATGGGGTGTTGAGTCCATTTCGTTGAGCAAGGAGTAGCTCTTGTCTATTCCATATTTGGCTTAAGGAACTTTATCTGTGCTCATTTCAATCTCTGGTTTTATGCAGCACCCCAACTCACCTTTCCCCTTAAGCAAGCATAAGTTGGTTTTCTAAATTTGAGACCCTGTTCTGTTTTGGAATTCAGTTCCTGTGTAGCCAAGTTTACATTCCGTGTATTAGTGATATCTTATGATGTTTCTTTTTCTGTGTGACTTATTTCAGTTAGAATCATCGTACCTGAATCCACTCATTATGCTGCTACGGGCCTGATGACATAGATTTCATTGCTGAGTGATACTGCATTGTACGTAAGTACCACAACTTCTTTATCCATTTTTCACTTTCTGTGATATTGAACTTGTACGGTAAACGAGGTTCTTGTAAACAGAGGCGTCCCAAACTTTGGGGTGGCTGTGTCTTTTTGATTTTAATTTCCCTAAGCTATAGGACCATAAGTGGAAGTGCCCTAGGCTCTGTTGCTTTGTTTTTTAGATGTTTCAGGAAACACCATACACTTCTTCCCCAGTGTCTGTTGGCAATTTACATCCCGCCCATCAGCATAACAAGGCTCCCAGTTCTCCATGGCCTGTCCTGCCTTTCTGGATTTTACACTTTTTTCAGATGGCCCTTTTGACCAGGGGGAAGTGAGACTTCATTGTAGTGCAGATTTCCTTTGCAAGTTTACTTGGTTGGCCAAAAAGGGCGTATGCGTTTTTTCCTGAATATATTCAGGAAAAAACGCATACGCCCTTTTTGGCCAAGTGCATCATTGTGGACGTTCTGCCTCTTTTCCTATGCTTTCAATGCAATTCCAGTCTACCTCCTGAAATCGGTTTCCTGAAATTCTGCCCCGCTTTCAAGTCCTCTTGGCAGCCTTACTTCAGTTTATTTTTGGACGATAGCTGTCATTTATAACTCTGCAGGTTTGTGAATTACAGTGCCCCTGAGCTCCTTTCTTCAACTCGCTGTCTTGTGACCTGGCCGCAACACCGCAGGATGACTTCAGGCCCTAATCTAGTTCCGGCACGGCACGCTGAGCCTTTGGTTAATTCCTCTTCCTGGTGGGAAATGAGAGTTAAATTTGCCCGTCCAGACACCTCCAGCTAGTCTCTCATTTGTTCTCACTATTCCTATTCATCTTCCGCAGAAATTGCAAACTGGGCCAAACAGGCGGTTAAAGGCGTTGACTCTTCAAGTGGGGAGAGTGTTAGTAAAGCGTCTGGAATGTTGCACCCGAGTACCAGGGGAGGAAAACTGAGACATATTTGAACACGTCTCCTGTTCACACAGTTGATCATACTCTGGGTTCCACATGCATGTTTTAGCTGAAGGAAGAATACCTTAAACCTGCAGAGTTGAGACCCGTGGAATGGGTACCATGCAATATGACTTCAAAGGGTCTTCATTTGCTCACCGAACCTCTCCAATCCTATCACTGCTGCATTTATGCCCCTGTACACACGCTTGATTCTCTTTTGGAGACATAGCAATCCATAGGTTTTAAGATGCTTACTAGTCAGGTACATTCTTAGGCATTTAATATGCGGTGTTGAGTCCATTTCGTTGAGCAAGGAGTAGCTCTTGTCTATTCCATATTTGGCTTAAGGAACTTTATCTGTGCTCATTTCAATCTCTGGTTTTATGCAGCACCCCAACTCACCTTTCCCCTTAAGCAAGCATAAGTTGGTTTTCTAAATTTGAGACCCTGTTCTGTTTTGGAATTCAGTTCCTGTGTAGCCAAGTTTACATTCCGTGTATTAGTGATATCTTATGATGTTTCTTTTTCTGTGTGACTTATTTCAGTTAGAATCATCGTACCTGAATCCACTCATTATGCTGCTACGGGCCTGATGACATAGATTTCATTGCTGAGTGATACTGCATTGTACGTAAATACCACAAGTTCTTTATCCATTTTTCACTTTCTGTGATATTGAACTTGTACGGTAAACGAGGTTCTTGTAAACAGAGGCGTCCCAAACTTTGGGGTGGCTGTGTCTTTTTGATTTTAATTTCCCTAAGCTATAGGACCATAAGTGGAAGTGCCCTAGGCTCTGTTGCTTTGTTTTTTAGATGTTTCAGGAAACACCATACACTTCTTCCCCAGTGTCTGTTGGCAATTTACATCCCGCCCATCAGCATAACAAGGCTCCCAGTTCTCCATGGCCTGTCCTGCCTTTCTGGATTTTACACTTTTTTCAGATGGCCCTTTTGACCAGGGGGAAGTGAGACTTCATTGTAGTGCAGATTTCCTTTGCAAGTTTACTTGGTTGGCCAAAAAGGGCGTATGCGTTTTTTCCTGAATATATTCAGGAAAAAACGCATACGCCCTTTTTGGCCAAGTGCATCATTGTGGACGTTCTGCCTCTTTTCCTATGCTTTCAATGCAATTCCAGTCTACCTCCTGAAATCGGTTTCCTGCAATTCTGCCCCGCTTTCAAGTCCTCTTGGCAGCCTTACTTCAGTCTATTTTTGGACGATAGCTGTCATTTATAACTCTGCAGGTTTGTGAATTACAGTGCCCCTGAGCTCCTTTCTTCAACTCGCTGTCTTGTGACCTGGCCGCAACACCGCAGGATGACTTCAGGCCCTAATCTAGTTCCGGCACGGCACGCTGAGCCTTTGGTTAATTCCTCTTCCTGGTGGGAAATGAGAGTTAAATTTGCCCGTCCAGACACCTCCAGGTAGTCTCTCATTTGTTCTCACTATTCCTGTTCATCTTCCGCAGAAATTGCAAACTGGGCCAAACAGGCGGTTAAAGGCGTTGACTCTTCAAGTGGGGAGAGTGTTAGTAAAGCGTCTGGAATGTTGCACCCGAGTACCAGGGGAGGAAAACTGAGACATATTTGAACACGTCTCCTGTTCACACAGTTGATCATACTCTGGGTTCCACATGCATGTTTTAGCTGAAGGAAGAATACCTTAAACCTGCAGAGTTGAGACCCGTGGAATGGGTACCATGCAATATGACTTCAAAGGGTCTTCATTTGCTCACCGAACCTCTCCAATCCTATCACTGCTGCGTTTATGCCCCTGTACACACGCTTGATTCTCTTTTGGAGACATAGCAATCCATAGGTTTTAAGATACTTACTAGTCAGGTACATTCTTAGGCGTTTAATATGGGGTGTTGAGTCCATTTCGTTGAGCAAGGAGTAGCTCTTGTCTATTCCATATTTGGCTTAAGGAACTTTATCTGTGCTCATTTCAATCTCTGGTTTTATGCAGCACCCCAACTCACCTTTCCCCTTAAGCAAGCATAAGTTGGTTTTCTAAATTTGAGACCCTGTTCTGTTTTGGAATTCAGTTCCTGTGTAGCCAAGTTTACATTCCGTGTATTAGTGATATCTTATGATGTTTCTTTTTCTGTGTGACTTATTTCAGTTAGAATCATCGTACCTGAATCCACTCATTATGCTGCTATGGGCCTGATGACATAGATTTCATTGCTGAGTGATATTGCGTTGTACGTAAGTACCACAAGTTCTTTATCCATTTTTCACTTTCTGTGATATTGAACTTGTACGGTAGTGAGGTTCTTGTAAACAGAGGCGTCCCAAACTTTGGGGTGGCTGTGTCTTTTTGATTTTCATTTCCCTAAGCTATAGGACCATAAGTGGAAGTGCACTAGGCTCTGTTGCTTTGTTTTTTAGATGTTTCAGGAAACACCATACACTTCTCCCGCGTGTCTGTTGGCAATTTACATCCCGCCCATCAGCATAACAAGGCTCCCAGTTCTCCATGGCCTGTCCTGCCTTTCTGGATTTTACACTTTTTTCAGATGGCCCTTTTGACCAGGGGGAAGTGAGACTTCATTGTAGTGCAGATTTCCTTTGCAAGCTTGCTTGGTTGGCCAAAAAGGGCGTATGCGTTTTTTCCTGAATATATTCAGGAAAAAACGCATACGCCCTTTTTGGCCAAGTGCATCATTGTGGACGTTCTGCCTCTTTTCCTATGCTTTCAATGCAATTCCAGTCTACCTCCTGAAATCGGTTTCCTGCAATTCTGCCCCGCTTTCAAGTCCTCTTGGCAGCCTTACTTCAGTCTATTTTTGGACAATAGCTGTCATTTATAACTCTGCAGGTTTGTGAATTACAGTGCCCCTGAGCTCCTTTCTTCAACTCGCTTTCTTGTGACCTGGCCGCAACACCGCAGGATGGCTTCAGGCCCTAATCTGGTTCCGGCACGGCACGCTGAGCCTTTGGTTAATTCCTCTTCCTGGTGGGAAATGAGAGTTAAATTTGCCCGTCCAGACACCTCCAGCTAGTCTCTCATTGGTTCTCACTATTCCTTTTCATCTTCCGCAGAAATTGCAAACTGGGCCAAACAGGAGGTTATAGGCACTGACTCTCCAAGTCAGGAGAGTGTTAGTAAAGCGTCTGGAATGTTGCACCCGAGTACCAGGGGAGGAAAACTGAGACATATTTGAACACGTCTCCTGTTCACACGGTTGATCATACTCTGGGTTCCACAGGCATGTTTTAGCTGAAGGAAGAATACCTTAAACCTGCAGAGTTGAGACCCGTGGAATGGGTACCATGCAATATGACTTCAAAGGGTCTTCATTTGCTCACCGAACCTCTCCAATCCTATCACTGCTGCGTTTATGCCCCTGTACACACGCTTGATTCTCTTTTGGAGACATAGCAATCCATAGGTTTTAAGATACTTACTAGTCAGGTACATTCTTAGGCATTTAATATGGGGTGTTGAGTCCATTTCGTTGAGCAAGGAGTAGCTCTTGTCTATTCCATATTTGGCTTAAGGAACTTTATCTGTGCTCATTTCAATCTCTGGTTTTATGCAGCACCCCAACTCACCTTTCCCCTTAAGCAAGCATAAGTTGGTTTTCTAAATTTGAGACCCTGTTCTGTTTTGGAATTCAGTTCCTGTGTAGCCAAGTTTACATTCCGTGTATTAGTGATATCTTATGATGTTTCTTTTTCTGTGTGACTTATTTCAGTTAGAATCATCGTACCTGAATCCACTCATTATGCTGCTACGGGCCTGATGACATAGATTTCATTGCTGAGTGATACTGCATTGTACGTAAGTACCACAACTTCTTTATCCATTTTTCACTTTCTGTGATATTGAACTTGTACGGTAAACGAGGTTCTTGTAAACAGAGGCGTCCCAAACTTCGGGGTGGCTGTGTCTTTTTGATTTTAATTTCCCTAAGCTATAGGACCATAAGTGGAAGTGCCCTAGGCTCTGTTGCTTTGTTTTTTAGATGTTTCAGGAAACACCATACACTTCTTCCCCAGTGTCTGTTGGCAATTTACATCCCGCCCATCAGCATAACAAGGCTCCCAGTTCTCCATGGCCTGTCCTGCCTTTCTGGATTTTACACTTTTTTCAGATGGCCCTTTTGACCGGGGGGAAGTGAGACTTCATTGTAGTGCAGATTTCCTTTGCAAGTTTACTTGGTTGGCCAAAAAGGGCGTATGCGTTTTTTCCTGAATATATTCAGGAAAAAACGCATACGCCCTTTTTGGCCAAGTGCATCATTGTGGACGTTCTGCCTCTTTTCCTATGCTTTCAATGCAATTCCAGTCTACCTCCTGAAATCGGTTTCCTGAAATTCTGCCCCGCTTTCAAGTCCTCTTGGCAGCCTTACTTCAGTTTATTTTTGGACGATAGCTGTCATTTATAACTCTGCAGGTTTGTGAATTACAGTGCCCCTGAGCTCCTTTCTTCAACTCGCTGTCTTGTGACCTGGCCGCAACACCGCAGGATGACTTCAGGCCCTAATCTAGTTCCGGCACGGCACGCTGAGCCTTTGGTTAATTCCTCTTCCTGGTGGGAAATGAGAGTTAAATTTGCCCGTCCAGACACCTCCAGCTAGTCTCTCATTTGTTCTCACTATTCCTATTCATCTTCCGCAGAAATTGCAAACTGGGCCAAACAGGCGGTTAAAGGCGTTGACTCTTCAAGTGGGGAGAGTGTTAGTAAAGCGTCTGGAATGTTGCACCCGAGTACCAGGGGAGGAAAACTGAGACATATTTGAACACGTCTCCTGTTCACACAGTTGATCATACTCTGGGTTCCACATGCATGTTTTAGCTGAAGGAAGAATACCTTAAACCTGCAGAGTTGAGACCCGTGGAATGGGTACCATGCAATATGACTTCAAAGGGTCTTCATTTGCTCACTGAACCTCTCCAATCCTATCACTGCTGCGTTTATGCCCCTGTACACACGCTTGATTCTCTTTTGGAGACATAGCAATCCATAGGTTTTAAGATGCTTACTAGTCAGGTACATTCTTAGGCATTTAATATGCGGTGTTGAGTCCATTTCGTTGAGCAAGGAGTAGCTCTTGTCTATTCCATATTTGGCTTAAGGAACTTTATCTGTGCTCATTTCAATCTCTGGTTTTATGCAGCACCCCAACTCACCTTTCCCCTTAAGCAAGCATAAGTTGGTTTTCTAAATTTGAGACCCTGTTCTGTTTTGGAATTCAGTTCCTGTGTAGCCAAGTTTACATTCCGTGTATTAGTGATATCTTATGATGTTTCTTTTTCTGTGTGACTTATTTCAGTTAGAATCATCGTACCTGAATCCACTCATTATGCTGCTACGGGCCTGATGACATAGATTTCATTGCTGAGTGATACTGCATTGTACGTAAATACCACAAGTTCTTTATCCATTTTTCACTTTCTGTGATATTGAACTTGTACGGTAAACGAGGTTCTTGTAAACAGAGGCGTCCCAAACTTTGGGGTGGCTGTGTCTTTTTGATTTTAATTTCCCTAAGCTATAGGACCATAAGTGGAAGTGCCCTAGGCTCTGTTGCTTTGTTTTTTAGATGTTTCAGGAAACACCATACACTTCTTCCCCAGTGTCTGTTGGCAATTTACATCCCGCCCATCAGCATAACAAGGCTCCCAGTTCTCCATGGCCTGTCCTGCCTTTCTGGATTTTACACTTTTTTCAGATGGCCCTTTTGACCAGGGGGAAGTGAGACTTCATTGTAGTGCAGATTTCCTTTGCAAGTTTACTTGGTTGGCCAAAAAGGGCGTATGCGTTTTTTCCTGAATATATTCAGGAAAAAACGCATACACCCTTTTTGGCCAAGTGCATCATTGTGGACGTTCTGCCTCTTTTCCTATGCTTTCAATGCAATTCCAGTCTACCTCCTGAAATCGGTTTCCTGCAATTCTGCCCCGCTTTCAAGTCCTCTTGGCAGCCTTACTTCAGTTTATTTTTGGACGATAGCTGTCATTTATAACTCTGCAGGTTTGTGAATTACAGTGCCCCTGAGCTCCTTTCTTCAACTCGCTGTCTTGTGACCTGGCCGCAACACCGCAGGATGACTTCAGGCCCTAATCTAGTTCCGGCACGGCACGCTGAGCCTTTGGTTAATTCCTCTTCCTGGTGGGAAATGAGAGTTAAATTTGCCCGTCCAGACACCTCCAGGTAGTCTCTCATTTGTTCTCACTATTCCTGTTCATCTTCCGCAGAAATTGCAAACTGGGCCAAACAGGCGGTTAAAGGCGTTGACTCTTCAAGTGGGGAGAGTGTTAGTAAAGCGTCTGGAATGTTGCACCCGAGTACCAGGGGAGGAAAACTGAGACATATTTGAACACGTCTCCTGTTCACACAGTTGATCATACTCTGGGTTCCACATGCATGTTTTAGCTGAAGGAAGAATACCTTAAACCTGCAGAGTTGAGACCCGTGGAATGGGTACCATGCAATATGACTTCAAAGGGTCTTCATTTGCTCACCGAACCTCTCCAATCCTATCACTGCTGCGTTTATGCCCCTGTACACACGCTTGATTCTCTTTTGGAGACATAGCAATCCATAGGTTTTAAGATACTTACTAGTCAGGTACATTCTTAGGCGTTTAATATGGGGTGTTGAGTCCATTTCGTTGAGCAAGGAGTAGCTCTTGTCTATTCCATATTTGGCTTAAGGAACTTTATCTGTGCTCATTTCAATCTCTGGTTTTATGCAGCACCCCAACTCACCTTTCCCCTTAAGCAAGCATAAGTTGGTTTTCTAAATTTGAGACCCTGTTCTGTTTTGGAATTCAGTTCCTGTGTAGCCAAGTTTACATTCCGTGTATTAGTGATATCTTATGATGTTTCTTTTTCTGTGTGACTTATTTCAGTTAGAATCATCGTACCTGAATCCACTCATTATGCTGCTATGGGCCTGATGACATAGATTTCATTGCTGAGTGATATTGCATTGTACGTAAGTACCACAAGTTCTTTATCCATTTTTCACTTTCTGTGATATTGAACTTGTACGGTAGTGAGGTTCTTGTAAACAGAGGCGTCCCAAACTTTGGGGTGGCTGTGTCTTTTTGATTTTCATTTCCCTAAGCTATAGGACCATAAGTGGAAGTGCCCTAGGCTCTGTTGCTTTGTTTTTTAGATGTTTCAGGAAACACCATACACTTCTCCCGAGTGTCTGTTGGCAATTTACATCCCGCCCATCAGCATAACAAGGCTCCCAGTTCTCCATGGCCTGTCCTGCCTTTCTGGATTTTACACTTTTTTCAGATGGCCCTTTTGACCCGGGGGAAGTGAGACTTCATTGTAGTGCAGATTTCCTTTGCAAGCTTGCTTGGTTGGCCAAAAAGGGCGTATGCGTTTTTTCCTGAATATATTCAGGAAAAAACGCATACGCCCTTTTTGGCCAAGTGCATCATTGTGGACGTTCTGCCTCTTTTCCTATGCTTTCAATGCAATTCCAGTCTACCTCCTGAAATCGGTTTCCTGCAATTCTGCCCCGCTTTCAAGTCCTCTTGGCAGCCTTACTTCAGTCTATTTTTGGACAATAGCTGTCATTTATAACTCTGCAGGTTTGTGAATTACAGTGCCCCTGAGCTCCTTTCTTCAACTCGCTTTCTTGTGACCTGGCCGCAACACCGCAGGATGGCTTCAGGCCCTAATCTGGTTCCGGCACGGCACGCTGAGCCTTTGGTTAATTCCTCTTCCTGGTGGGAAATGAGAGTTAAATTTGCCCGTCCAGACACCTCCAGCTAGTCTCTCATTGGTTCTCACTATTCCTTTTCATCTTCCGCAGAAATTGCAAACTGGGCCAAACAGGCGGTTAAAGGCGTTGACTCTTCAAGTGGGGAGAGTGTTAGTAAAGCGTCTGGAATGTTGCACCCGAGTACCAGGGGAGGAAAACTGAGACATATTTGAACACGTCTCCTGTTCACATGGTTGATCATACTCTGTGTTCCACATGCATGTTTTAGCTGAAGGAAGAATACCTTAAACCTGCAGAGTTGAGACCCGTGGAATGGGTACCATGCAATATGAATTCAAAGGGTCTTCATTTGCTCAAAGAACCTCTCCAATCCTATCACTGCTGCGTTTATGCCCCTGTACACACGCTTGATTCTCTTTTGGAGACATAGCAATCCATAGGTTTTAAGATACTTACTAGTCAGGTACATTCTTAGGCATTTAATATGGGGTGTTGAGTCCATTTCGTTGAGCAAGGAGTAGCTCTTGTCTATTCCATATTTGGCTTAAGGAACTTTATCTGTGCTCATTTCAATCTCTGGTTTTATGCAGCACCCCAACTCACCTTTCCCCTTAAGCAAGCATAAGTTGGTTTTCTAAATTTGAGACCCTGTTCTGTTTTGGAATTCAGTTCCTGTGTAGCCAAGTTTACATTCCGTGTATTAGTGATATCTTATGATGTTTCTTTTTCTGTGTGACTTATTTCAGTTAGAATCATCGTACCTGAATCCACTCATTATGCTGCTACGGGCCTGATGACATAGATTTCATTGCTGAGTGATACTGCATTGTACGTAAGTACCACAACTTCTTTATCCATTTTTCACTTTCTGTGATATTGAACTTGTACGGTAAACGAGGTTCTTGTAAACAGAGGCGTCCCAAACTTTGGGGTGGCTGTGTCTTTTTGATTTTAATTTCCCTAAGCTATAGGACCATAAGTGGAAGTGCCCTAGGCTCTGTTGCTTTGTTTTTTAGATGTTTCAGGAAACACCATACACTTCTTCCCCAGTGTCTGTTGGCAATTTACATCCCGCCCATCAGCATAACAAGGCTCCCAGTTCTCCATGGCCTGTCCTGCCTTTCTGGATTTTACACTTTTTTCAGATGGCCCTTTTGACCGGGGGGAAGTGAGACTTCATTGTAGTGCAGATTTCCTTTGCAAGTTTACTTGGTTGGCCAAAAAGGACGTATGCGTTTTTTCCTGAATATATTCAGGAAAAAACGCATACGCCCTTTTTGGCCAAGTGCATCATTGTGGACGTTCTGCCTCTTTTCCTATGCTTTCAATGCAATTCCAGTCTACCTCCTGAAATCGGTTTCCTGAAATTCTGCCCCGCTTTCAAGTCCTCTTGGCAGCCTTACTTCAGTTTATTTTTGGACGATAGCTGTCATTTATAACTCTGCAGGTTTGTGAATTACAGTGCCCCTGAGCTCCTTTCTTCAACTCGCTGTCTTGTGACCTGGCCGCAACACCGCAGGATGACTTCAGGCCCTAATCTAGTTCCGGCACGGCACGCTGAGCCTTTGGTTAATTCCTCTTCCTGGTGGGAAATGAGAGTTAAATTTGCCCGTCCAGACACCTCCAGCTAGTCTCTCATTTGTTCTCACTATTCCTATTCATCTTCCGCAGAAATTGCAAACTGGGCCAAACAGGCGGTTAAAGGCGTTGACTCTTCAAGTGGGGAGAGTGTTAGTAAAGCGTCTGGAATGTTGCACCCGAGTACCAGGGGAGGAAAACTGAGACATATTTGAACACGTCTCCTGTTCACACAGTTGATCATACTCTGGGTTCCACATGCATGTTTTAGCTGAAGGAAGAAGACCTTAAACCTGCAGAGTTGAGACCCGTGGAATGGGTACCATGCAATATGACTTCAAAGGGTCTTCATTTGCTCACCGAACCTCTCCAATCCTATCACTGCTGCGTTTATGCCCCTGTACACACGCTTGATTCTCTTTTGGAGACATAGCAATCCATAGGTTTTAAGATGCTTACTAGTCAGGTACATTCTTAGGCATTTAATATGCGGTGTTGAGTCCATTTCGTTGAGCAAGGAGTAGCTCTTGTCTATTCCATATTTGGCTTAAGGAACTTTATCTGTGCTCATTTCAATCTCTGGTTTTATGCAGCACCCCAACTCACCTTTCCCCTTAAGCAAGCATAAGTTGGTTTTCTAAATTTGAGACCCTGTTCTGTTTTGGAATTCAGTTCCTGTGTAGCCAAGTTTACATTCCGTGTATTAGTGATATCTTATGATGTTTCTTTTTCTGTGTGACTTATTTCAGTTAGAATCATCGTACCTGAATCCACTCATTATGCTGCTACGGGCCTGATGACATAGATTTCATTGCTGAGTGATACTGCATTGTACGTAAATACCACAAGTTCTTTATCCATTTTTCACTTTCTGTGATATTGAACTTGTACGGTAAACGAGGTTCTTGTAAACAGAGGCGTCCCAAACTTTGGGGTGGCTGTGTCTTTTTGATTTTAATTTCCCTAAGCTATAGGACCATAAGTGGAAGTGCCCTAGGCTCTGTTGCTTTGTTTTTTAGATGTTTCAGGAAACACCATACACTTCTTCCCCAGTGTCTGTTGGCAATTTACATCCCGCCCATCAGCATAACAAGGCTCCCAGTTCTCCATGGCCTGTCCTGCCTTTCTGGATTTTACACTTTTTTCAGATGGCCCTTTTGACCAGGGGGAAGTGAGACTTCATTGTAGTGCAGATTTCCTTTGCAAGTTTACTTGGTTGGCCAAAAAGGGCGTATGCGTTTTTTCCTGAATATATTCAGGAAAAAACGCATACGCCCTTTTTGGCCAAGTGCATCATTGTGGACGTTCTGCCTCTTTTCCTATGCTTTCAATGCAATTCCAGTCTACCTCCTGAAATCGGTTTCCTGCAATTCTGCCCCGCTTTCAAGTCCTCTTGGCAGCCTTACTTCAGTTTATTTTTGGACGATAGCTGTCATTTATAACTCTGCAGGTTTGTGAATTACAGTGCCCCTGAGCTCCTTTCTTCAACTCGCTGTCTTGTGACCTGGCCGCAACACCGCAGGATGACTTCAGGCCCTAATCTAGTTCCGGCACGGCACGCTGAGCCTTTGGTTAATTCCTCTTCCTGGTGGGAAATGAGAGTTAAATTTGCCCGTCCAGACACCTCCAGGTAGTCTCTCATTTGTTCTCACTATTCCTGTTCATCTTCCGCAGAAATTGCAAACTGGGCCAAACAGGCGGTTAAAGGCGTTGACTCTTCAAGTGGGGAGAGTGTTAGTAAAGCGTCTGGAATGTTGCACCCGAGTACCAGGGGAGGAAAACTGAGACATATTTGAACACGTCTCCTGTTCACACAGTTGATCATACTCTGGGTTCCACATGCATGTTTTAGCTGAAGGAAGAATACCTTAAACCTGCAGAGTTGAGACCCGTGGAATGGGTACCATGCAATATGACTTCAAAGGGTCTTCATTTGCTCACCGAACCTCTCCAATCCTATCACTGCTGCGTTTATGCCCCTGTACACACGCTTGATTCTCTTTTGGAGACATAGCAATCCATAGGTTTTAAGATACTTACTAGTCAGGTACATTCTTAGGCGTTTAATATGGGGTGTTGAGTCCATTTCGTTGAGCAAGGAGTAGCTCTTGTCTATTCCATATTTGGCTTAAGGAACTTTATCTGTGCTCATTTCAATCTCTGGTTTTATGCAGCACCCCAACTCACCTTTCCCCTTAAGCAAGCATAAGTTGGTTTTCTAAATTTGAGACCCTGTTCTGTTTTGGAATTCAGTTCCTGTGTAGCCAAGTTTACATTCCGTGTATTAGTGATATCTTATGATGTTTCTTTTTCTGTGTGACTTATTTCAGTTAGAATCATCGTACCTGAATCCACTCATTATGCTGCTACGGGCCTGATGACATAGATTTCATTGCTGAGTGATACTGGATTGTACGTAAGTACCACAACTTCTTTATCCATTTTTCACTTTCTGTGATATTGAACTTGTACGGTAAACGAGGTTCTTGTAAACAGAGGCGTCCCAAACTTTGGGGTGGCTGTGTCTTTTTGATTTTAATTTCCCTAAGCTATAGGACCATAAGTGGAAGTGCCCTAGGCTCTGTTGCTTTGTTTTTTAGATGTTTCAGGAAACACCATACACTTCTCCCGAGTGTCTGTTGGCAATTTACATCCCGCCCATCAGCATAACAAGGCTCCCAGTTCTCCATGGCCTGTCCTGCCTTTCTGGATTTTACACTTTTTTCAGATGGCCCTTTTGACCGGGGGGAAGTGAGACTTCATTGTAGTGCAGATTTCATTTGCAAGCTTGCTTCGTTGGCCAAAAAGGGCGTATGCGTTTTTTCCTGAATATATTCAGGAAAAAACGCATACGCCCTTTTTGGCCAAGTGCATCATTGTGGACGTTCTGCCTCTTTTCCTATGCTTTCAATGCAATTCCAGTCTACCTCCTGAAATCGGTTTCCTGCAATTCTGCCCCGCTTTCAAGTCCTCTTGGCAGCCTTACTTCAGTCTATTTTTGGACAATAGCTGTCATTTATAACTCTGCAGGTTTGTGAATTACAGTGCCCCTGAGCTCCTTTCTTCAACTCGCTTTCTTGTGACCTGGCCGCAACACCGCAGGATGGCTTCAGGCCCTAATCTGGTTCCGGCATGGCACGCTGAGCCTTTGGTTAATTCCTCTTCCTGGTGGGAAATGAGAGTTAAATTTGCCCGTCCAGACACCTCCAGCTAGTCTCTCATTGGTTCTCACTATTCCTTTTCATCTTCCGCAGAAATTGCAAACTGGGCCAAACAGGAGGTTATAGGCACTGACTCTCCAAGTCAGGAGAGTGTTAGTAAAGCGTCTGGAATGTTGCACCCGAGTACCAGGGGAGGAAAACTGAGACATATTTGAACACGTCTCCTGTTCACACGGTTGATCATACTCTGGGTTCCACAGGCATGTTTTAGCTGAAGGAAGAATACCTTAAACCTGCAGAGTTGAGACCCGTGTAATGGGTACCATGCAATATGACTTCAAAGGGTCTTCATTTGCTCACCGAACCTCTCCAATCCTATCACTGCTGCGTTTATGCCCCTGTACACACGCTTGATTCTCTTTTGGAGACATAGCAATCCATAGGTTTTAAGATACTTACTAGTCAGGTACATTCTTAGGCATTTAATATGGGGTGTTGAGTCCATTTCGTTGAGCAAGGAGTAGCTCTTGTCTATTCCATATTTGGCTTAAGGAACTTTATCTGTGCTCATTTCAATCTCTGGTTTTATGCAGCACCCCAACTCACCTTTCCCCTTAAGCAAGCATAAGTTGGTTTTCTAAATTTGAGACCCTGTTCTGTTTTGGAATTCAGTTCCTGTGTAGCCAAGTTTACATTCCGTGTATTAGTGATATCTTATGATGTTTCTTTTTCTGTGTGACTTATTTCAGTTAGAATCATCGTACCTGAATCCACTCATTATGCTGCTACGGGCCTGATGACATAGATTTCATTGCTGAGTGATACTGCATTGTACGTAAGTACCACAACTTCTTTATCCATTTTTCACTTTCTGTGATATTGAACTTGTACGGTAAACGAGGTTCTTGTAAACAGAGGCGTCCCAAACTTTGGGGTGGCTGTGTCTTTTTGATTTTAATTTCCCTAAGCTATAGGACCATAAGTGGAAGTGCCCTAGGCTCTGTTGCTTTGTTTTTTAGATGTTTCAGGAAACACCATACACTTCTTCCCCAGTGTCTGTTGGCAATTTACATCCCGCCCATCAGCATAACAAGGCTCCCAGTTCTCCATGGCCTGTCCTGCCTTTCTGGATTTTACACTTTTTTCACATGGCCCTTTTGACCGGGGGGAAGTGAGACTTCATTGTAGTGCAGATTTCCTTTGCAAGTTTACTTGGTTGGCCAAAAAGGGCGTATGCGTTTTTTCCTGAATATATTCAGGAAAAAACGCATACGCCCTTTTTGGCCAAGTGCATCATTGTGGACGTTCTGCCTCTTTTCCTATGCTTTCAATGCAATTCCAGTCTACCTCCTGAAATCGGTTTCCTGAAATTCTGCCCCGCTTTCAAGTCCTCTTGGCAGCCTTACTTCAGTTTATTTTTGGACGATAGCTGTCATTTATAACTCTGCAGGTTTGTGAATTACAGTGCCCCTGAGCTCCTTTCTTCAACTCGCTGTCTTGTGACCTGGCCGCAACACCGCAGGATGACTTCAGGCCCTAATCTATTTCCGGCACGGCACGATGAGCCTTTGGTTAATTCCTCTTCCTGGTGGGAAATGAGAGTTAAATTTGCCCGTCCAGACACCTCCAGCTAGTCTCTCATTTGTTCTCACTATTCCTATTCATCTTCCGCAGAAATTGCAAACTGGGCCAAACAGGCGGTTAAAGGCGTTGACTCTTCAAGTGGGGAGAGTGTTAGTAAAGCGTCTGGAATGTTGCACCCGAGTACCAGGGGAGGAAAACTGAGACATATTTGAACACGTCTCCTGTTCACACAGTTGATCATACTCTGGGTTCCACATGCATGTTTTAGCTGAAGGAAGAATACCTTAAACCTGCAGAGTTGAGACCCGTGGAATGGGTACCATGCAATATGACTTCAAAGGGTCTTCATTTGCTCACCGAACCTCTCCAATCCTATCACTGCTGCGTTTATGCCCCTGTACACACGCTTGATTCTCTTTTGGAGACATAGCAATCCATAGGTTTTAAGATACTTACTAGTCAGGTACATTCTTAGGCGTTTAATATGGGGTGTTGAGTCCATTTCGTTGAGCAAGGAGTAGCTCTTGTCTATTCCATATTTGGCTTAAGGAACTTTATCTGTGCTCATTTCAATCTCTGGTTTTATGCAGCACCCCAACTCACCTTTCCCCTTAAGCAAGCATAAGTTGGTTTTCTAAATTTGAGACCCTGTTCTGTTTTGGAATTCAGTTCCTGTGTAGCCAAGTTTACATTCCGTGTATTAGTGATATCTTATGATGTTTCTTTTTCTGTGTGACTTATTTCAGTTAGAATCATCGTACCTGAATCCACTCATTATGCTGCTACGGGCCTGATGACATAGATTTCATTGCTGAGTGATATTGCATTGTACGTAAGTACCACAAGTTCTTTATCCATTTTTCACTTTCTGTGATATTGAACTTGTACTGTAAACGAGGTTCTTGTAAACAGAGCCGTTCCAAACTTTGGGGTGGCTGTGTCTTTTTGATTTTAATTTCCCTAAGCTATAGGACCATAAGTGGAAGTGCCCTAGGTTCTGTTGCTTTGTTTTTTAGATGTTTCAGGAAACACCATACACTTCTCCCGAGTGGTTGTTGGCAATTTACATCCCGCCCATCAGCATAACAAGGCTCCCAGTTCTCCATGGCCTGTCCTGCCTTTCTGGATTTTACACTTTTTTCAGATGGCCCTTTTCACCGGGGGGAAGTGAGACTTCATTGTAGTGCACATTTCCTTTGCAAGCTTGCTTGGTTGGCCAAAAAGGGCGTATGCGTTTTTTCCTGAATATATTCAGGAAAAAACGCATACGCCCTTTTTGGCCAAGTGCATCATTGTGGACGTTCTGCCTCTTTTTCTATGCTTTCAATGCAATTCCAGTCTACCTCCTGAAATCGGTTTCCTGCAATTCTGCCCCGCTTTCAAGTCCTCTTGGCAGCCTTACTTCAGTTTATTTTTGGACGATAGCTGTCATTTATAACTCTGCAGGGTTGTGAATTACAGTGCCCCTGAGCTCCTTTCTTCAACTCGCTTTCTTTTGAGCTGGCCGCAACACCACAGGATGGCTTCAGGCCCTAATCTGGTTCCGGTAAGTTACGCTGAGCCTTTGGTTATTTCCTCTTCCTGGTGGGAAATGAGAGTTAAATTTGCCCGTCCAGACACCTCCAGCTAGCCTCTCATTGGTTCTCGCTATTCCTGTTCATCTTCCGCAGAAATTGCAAACTGTGCCAAACAGGAGGTTAAGGGCGCTGACTCTCCAAGTGGGGAGAGTGTTAGTAAAGTGTCTGGAATGTTGCACCCGAGTACCAGGGGAGGAAAACTGAGACATATTTGAACACGTCTCCCGATCACATGGTTGATCATACTCTGGGTTCCACATGCATGTTTTAGCTGAAGGAAGAATACCTAAAACCTGGGTAGTTGAAACCCGTGGAATGGGTACCATGCAATATGACTTCAAAGGGTCTTCATTTGCTCACCGAACCTCTCCAATCCTATCACTGCTGCGTTTATGCCCCTGTACACATGCTTGATTCTCTTTCGAAGACATAGCAATCCATAGGTTTTAAGATACTTACTAGTCAGGTACATTCTTAGGCGTTTAATATGCGGTGTTGAGTCCATTTCGTTGAGCAAGGAGTAGCTCTTGTCTATTCCATATTTGGCTTAAGGAACTTTATCTGTGCTCATTTCAATCTCTGGTTTTATGCAGCAACCCAACTCACCTTTCCCCTTAAGCAAGCATAAGTTGCTTTCTAAATTTGAGACCCTGTTCTGTTTTGGAATGCAGTTCCTGTGTAGCCAAGTTTACATTCCGTGTATTAGTGATATCTTATGATGTTTCTTTTTCTGTGTGACTTATTTCAGTTAGAATCATCGTACCTGAATCCACTCATTATGCTGCTACGGGCCTGATGACATAGATTTCATTGCTGAGTGATACTGCATTGTACGTAAGTACCACAAGTTCTTTATCCATTTTTCAATTTTGCGATGTTGAACTTGTACTGTAAACGAGGTTCTTGTAAACAGAGGCGTCCCAAACTTTGGGGTGGCTGTGTCTTTTTGATTTTAATTTCCCTAAGCTATAGGACCATAAGTGGAAGTGCCCTAGGCTCTGTTGCTTTGTTTTTTAGATGTTTCAGGAAACACCATACACTTCTCCCGAGTGTCTGTGGCAATTTACATCCCGCCCATCAGCATAACAAGGCTCCCAGTTCTCCATGGCCTGTCCTGCCTTTCTGGATTTTACACTTTTTTCAGATGGCCCTTTTGACCGGGGGGAAGTGAGACTTCATTGTAGTGCAGATTTCTTTTGCAAGCTTGCTTGGTTGGCCAAAAAGGGCATATGCGTTTTTTCCTGAATATATTCAGGAAAAAACGCATATGCCCTTTTTGGCCAAGTGCATCATTGTGGACGTTCTGCCTCTTTTCCTATGCTTTCAATGCAATTCCAGTCTACCTCCTGAAATCGGTTTCCTGCAATTCTGCCCCGCTTTCAAGTCCTCTTGGCAGCCTTACTTCAGTCTATTTTTGGACGATAGCTGTCATTTATAACTCTGCAGGTTTGTGAATTACAGTGCCCCTGAGCTCCTTTCTTCAACTCGCTTTCTTGTGACCTGGCCGCAACACCGCAGGATGGCTTCAGGCCCTAATCTGGTTCCGGCCCGGCATGCTGAGCCTTTGGTTAATTCCTCTTCCTGGTGGGAAATGAGAGTTAAATTTGCCCGTCCAGACACCTCCAGCTAGCCTCTCATTGGTTCTCCCTATTCCTGTTCATCTTCCGCAGAAATTGCAAACTGGGCCAAACAGGAGGTTAAAGGGACTGACTCTGCAAGTCGGGAGAGTGTTAGTAAAGCGTCTGGAATGTTGCACCCGAGTACCAGGGGAGGAAAACTGAGACATATTTGAACACGGCTCCCGATCACATGGTTGATCATACTCTAGGTTCCACATGCATGTTTTAGCTGAAGGAAGAATACCTTAAACCTGGGTAGTTGAAACCCGTGGAATGGGTACCATGCAATATGACTTCAAAGGGTCTTCATTTGCTCACCGAACCTCTCCAATCCTATCACTGCTGCGTTTATGCCCCTGTACACATGCTTGATTCTCTTTCGGAGACATAGCAATCCATAGGTTTTAAGATACTTACTAGTCAGGTACATTCTTAGGCGTTTAATATGGGGTGTTGAGTCCATTTCGTTGAGCAAGGAGTAGCTCTTGTCTATTCCATATTTGGCTTAAGGAACTTTATCTGTGCTCATTTCAATCTCTGGTTTTATGCACCACCCCAACTCACCTTTAACCTTAAGCAAGAATAAGTAGGTTTTCTAAATTTGAGACCCTGTTCTGTTCTGTAATTCAGTTCCTGTGTAGCCAAGTTTACATTCCGTGTATTACTGATATCTTATGATGTTTCTTTTTCTGTGTGACTTATTTCAGTTAGAATCATCATACCTGAATCCACTCATTGTGCTGCTAAGGGCCTGATGACACAGATTTCATTGCTGAGTGATATTGCTTTGTAAGTAAATACCACAACTTCTTTATCCATTTTTCACTTTCTGCGATGTTGAACTTGTACTGTAAACGAGGTTCTTGTAAACAGAGGCGTCCCAAACTGTGGGGTGGCTGTGTCTTTTTGATTTTAATTTCCCTAAGCTATAGGACCATAAGTGGAAGTGCCCTAGGTTCTGTTGCTTTGTTTTTTAGATGTTTCAGGAAACACCATACACTTCTCCCGAGTGGTTGTTGGCAATTTACATCCCGCCCATCAGCATAACAAGGCTCCCAGTTCTCCATGGCCTGTCCTGCCTTTCTGGATTTTGCACTTTTTTCAGATGGCCCTTTTGACCGGGGGGAAGTGAGACTTCATTGTAGTGCAGATTTCCTTTGCAAGCTTGCTTGGTTGGCCAAAAAGGGCGTATGCGTTTTTTCCTGAATATATTCAGGACAAAACGCATACGCCCTTTTTGGCCAAGTGCATCATTGTGGACGTTCTGCCTCTTTTCCTATGCTTTCAATGCAATTCCAGTCTACCTCCTGAAATCGGTTTCCTGCAATTCTGCCCCGCTTTCAAGTCCTCTTGGCAGCCTTACTTCAGTCTATTTTTGGACGATAGCTGTCATTTATAACTCTGCAGGTTTGTGAATTACAGTGCCCCTGAGCTGCTTTGTTCAACTCGCTTTCTTTTGAGCTGGCCGCAACACCGCAGGATGGCTTCAGGCCCTAATCTGGTTCCGGTACGGCACGCTGAGCCTTTGGTTATTTCCTCTTCCTGGTGGGAAATGAGAGTTAAATTTGCCCGTCCAGACACCTCCAGCTAGCCTCTCATTGGTTCTCGCTATTCCTGTTCATCTTCCGCAGAAATTGCAAACTGGGCCAAACAGGAGGTTAAAGGCGCTGACTCTCCAAGTGGGGAGAGTGTTAGTAAAGAATCTGGAATGTTGCACCCGAGTACCAGGGGAGGAAAACTGAGACATATTTGAACACGTCTCCCGTTCACATGGTTGATCATACTTGGGTTCCACATGCATGTTTTAGCTGAAGGAAGAATACCTTAAACCTGGAGAGTTGAGACCCGTGTAATGGGTACCATGCAATATGACTTCAAAGGGTCTTCATTTGCTCACCGAACCTCTCCAATCCTATCACTGCTGCGTTTATTCCCCTGTACACATGCTTGATTCTCTTTCGGAGACATAGCAATCCATAGGTTTTACGATACTTACTAGTCAGGTACATTCTTAGGCGTTTAATATGCGGTGTTGAGTCCATTTCGTTGAGCAAGGAGTAGCTCTTGTCTATTCCATATTTGGCCTAAGGAACTTTATCTGTGCTCATTTCAATCTCTGGTTTTATGCAGCACCCCAACTCACCTTTAACCTTAAGCAAGCATAAGTTGGTTTTCTAAATTTGAGACCCTGTTCTGTTCTGTAATTCAGTTCCTGTGTAGCCAAGTTTACATTCCGTGTATTACTGATATCTTATGATGTTTCTTTTTCTGTGTGACTTATTTCAGTTAGAATCATCATACCTGAATCCACTCATTGTGCTGCTAAGGGCCTGATGACACAGATTTCATTGCTGAGTGATATTGCTTTGTAAGTAAATACCACAACTTCTTTATCCATTTTTCACTTTCTGCGATGTTGAACTTGTACTGTAAACGAGGTTCTTGTAAACAGAGGCGTCCCAAACTTTGGGGTGGCTGTGTCTTTTTGATTTTAATTTCCCTAAGCTATAGGACCATAAGTGGAAGTGCCCTAGGTTCTGTTGCTTTGTTTTTTAGATGTTTCAGGAAACACCATACACTTCTCCCGAGTGGTTGTTGGCAATTTACATCCCGCCCATCAGCATAACAAGGCTCCCAGTTCTCCATGGCCTGTCCTGCCTTTCTGGATTTTACACTTTTTTCAGATGGCCCTTTTGACCGGGGGGAAGTGAGACTTCATTGTAGTGCAGATTTCCTTTGCAAGCTTGCTTGGTTGGCCAAAAAGGGCGTATGCGTTTTTTCCTGAATATATTCAGGAAAAAACGCATACGCCCTTTTTGGCCAAGTGCATCATTGTGGACGTTCTGCCTCTTTTCCTATGCTTTCAATGCAATTCCAGTCTACCTCCTGAAATCGGTTTCCTGCAATTCTGCCCCGCTTTCAAGTCCTCTTGGCAGTCTTACTTCAGTCTATTTTTGGACGATAGCTGTCATTTATAACTCTGCAGGTTTGTGAATTACAGTGCTCCTGAGCTCC
Source organism: Delphinus delphis (assembly GCF_949987515.2). Classification (NCBI taxonomy): domain Eukaryota; kingdom Metazoa; phylum Chordata; class Mammalia; order Artiodactyla; family Delphinidae; genus Delphinus; species Delphinus delphis. Next base: position 116,205,091 of record NC_082688.1, read on the forward strand.
TTTCTTCAACTCGCTTTCTTGTGACCTGGCCGCAACACCGCAGGATGTCTTCAGACCCTAATCTGGTTCCGGCCCGGCCTGCTGAGCCTTTGGTTAATTCCTCTTCCTGGTGGGAAATGAGAGTTAAATTTGCCCGTCCAGACACCTCCAGCTAGCCTCTCATTGGTTCTCGCTATTCCTGTTCATCTTCCGCAGAAATTGCAAACTGGGCCAAACAGGATGTTAAAGGGACTGACTCTCCAAGTGGGGAGAGTGTTAGTAAAGCGTCTGGAATGTTGCACCCGAGTACCAGGGGAGGAAAACTGACACATATTTGAACACGTCTCCCGATCACATGGTTGATCATACTCTAGGTTCCACATGCATGTTTTAGCTGAAGGAAGAATACCTTAAACCTGGGTAGTTGAAACCCGTGGAATGGGTACCATGCAATATGACTTCAAAGGGTCTTCATTTGCTCACCGAACCTCTCCAATCCTATCACTGCTGCGTTTATGCCCCTGTACACATGCTTGATTCTCTTTCGGAGACATAGCAATCCATAGGTTTTAAGATACTTACTAGTCAGGTACATTCTTAGGCGTTTAATATGGGGTGTTGAGTCCATTTCGTTGAGCAAGGAGTAGCTCTTGTCTATTCCATATTTGGCTTAAGGAACTTTATCTGTGCTCATTTCAATCTCTGGTTTTATGCAGCACCCCAACTCACCTTTCCCCTTAAGCAAGAATAAGTTGGTTTTCTAAATTTGAGACCCTGTTCTGTTCTGTAATTCAGTTCCTGTGTAGCCAAGTTTACATTCCGTGTATTACTGATATCTTATGATGTTTCTTTTTCTGTGTGACTTATTTCAGTTAGAATCATCATACCTGAATCCACTCATTGTGCTGCTAAGGGCCTGATGACACAGATTTCATTGCTGAGTGATATTGCTTTGTAAGTAAATACCACAACTTCTTTATCCATTTTTCATTTTCTGCGATGTTGAACTTGTACTGTAAACGAGGTTCTTGTAAACAGAGGCGTCCCAAACTTTGGGGTGGCTGTGTCTTTTTGATTTTAATTTCCCTAAGCTATAGGACCATAAGTGGAAGTGCCCTAGGTTCTGTTGCTTTGTTTTTTAGACGTTTCAGGAAACACCATACACTTCTCCCGAGTGTCTGTTGGCAATTTCCATCCCGCCCATCAGCATAACAAGGCTCCCAGTTCTCCATGGCCTGTCCTGCCTTTCTGGATTTTACACTTTTTTCAGATGGCCCTTTTGACCGGGGGGAAGTGAGACTTCATTGTAGTGCAGATTTCCTTTGCAAGCTTGCTTGGTTGGCCAAAAAGGGCGTATGCGTTTTTTCCTGAATATATTCAGGAAAAAACGCATACGCCCTTCTTGGCCAAGTGCATCATTGTGGACGTTCTGCCTCTTTTCCTATGCTTTCAATGCAATTCCAGTCTACCTCCTGAAATCGGTTTCCTGCAATTCTGCCCCGCTTTCAAGTCCTCTTGGCAGCCTTACTTCAGTTTATTTTTGGACGATAGCTGTCATTTATAACTCTGCAGGTTTGTGAATTACAGTGCCCCTGAGCTCCTTTCTTCAACTCGCTTTCTTTTGAGCTGGCCGCAACACCACAGGATGGCTTCAGGCCCTAATCTGGTTCCGGTAAGGCACGCTGAGCCTTTGGTTATTTCCTCTTCCTGGTGGGAAATGAGAGTTAAATTTGCCCGTCCAGACACCTCCAGCTAGCCTCTCATTGGTTCTCGCTATTCCTGTTCATCTTCCGCAGAAATTGCAAACTGTGCCAAACAGGAGGTTAAGGGCGCTGACTCTCCAAGTGGGGAGAGTGTTAGTAAAGTGTCTGGAATGTTGCACCCGAGTACCAGGGGAGGAAAACTGAGACATATTTGAACACGTCTCCCGAACACATGGTTGATCATACTCTGGGTTCCACATGCATGTTTTAGCTGAAGGAAGAATACCTAAAACCTGGGTAGTTGAAACCCGTGGAATGGGTACCATGCAATATGACTTCAAAGGGTCTTCATTTGCTCACCGAACCTCTCCAATCCTATCACTGCTGCGTTTATGCCCCTGTACACATGCTTGATTCTCTTTCGAAGACATAGCAATCCATAGGTTTTAAGATACTTACTAGTCAGGTACATTCTTAGGCGTTTAATATGCGGTGTTGAGTCCATTTCGTTGAGCAAGGAGTAGCTCTTGTCTATTCCATATTTGGCTTAAGGAACTTTATCTGTGCTCATTTCAATCTCTGGTTTTATGCAGCAACCCAACTCACCTTTCCCCTTAAGCAAGCATAAGTTGGTTTTCTAAATTTGAGACCCTGTTCTGTTTTGGAATGCAGTTCCTGTGTAGCCAAGTTTACATTCCGTGTATTAGTGATATCTTATGATGTTTCTTTTTCTGTGTGACTTATTTCAGTTAGAATCATCGTACCTGAATCCACTCATTATGCTGCTACGGGCCTGATGACATAGATTTCATTGCTGAGTGATACTGCATTGTACGTAAGTACCACAAGTTCTTTATCCATTTTTCAATTTTGCGATGTTGAACTTGTACTGTAAACGAGGTTCTTGTAAACAGAGGTGTCCCAAACTTTGGGGTGGCTGTGTCTTTTTGATTTTAATTTCCCTAAGCTATAGGACCATAAGTGGCAGTGCCCTAGGCTCTGTTGCTTTGTTTTTTAGATGTTTCAGGAAACACCATACACTTCTCCCGAGTGGTTGTTGGCAATTTACATCCCGCCCATCAGCATAACAAGGCCCCCAGTTCTCCATGGCCTGTCCTGCCTTTCTGGATTTTACACTTTTTTCAGATGGCCCTTTTGACCGGGGGGAAGTGAGACTTCATTGTAGTGCAGATTTCCTTTGCAAGCTTGCTTGGTTGGCCAAAAAGGGCATATGCGTTTTTTCCTGAATATATTCAGGAAAAAACGCATATGCCCTTTTTGGCCAAGTGCATCATTGTGGACGTTCTGCCTCTTTTCCTATGCTTTCAATGCAATTCCAGTCTACCTCCTGAAATCGGTTTCCTGCAATTCTGCCCCGCTTTCAAGTCCTCTTGGCAGCCTTCCTTCAGTCTATTTTTGGACGATAGCTGTCATTTATAACTCTGCAGGTTTGTGAATTACAGTGCCCCTGAGCTCCTTTCTTCAACTCGCTTTCTTGTGACCTGGCCGCAACACCGCAGGATGGCTTCAGGCCCTAATCTGGTTCCGGCCCGGCATGCTGAGCCTTTGGTTAATTCCTCTTCCTGGTGGGAAATGAGAGTTAAATTTGCCCGTCCAGACACCTCCAGCTAGCCTCTCATTGGTTCTCGCTATTCCTGTTCATCTTCCGCAGAAATTGCAAACTGGGCCAAACAGGAGGTTAAAGGGACTGACTCTCCAAGTGGGGAGAGTGTTAGTAAAGCGTCTGGAATGTTGCACCCGAGTACCAGGGGAGGAAAACTGAGACATATTTGAACACGGCTCCCGATCACATGGTTGATCATACTCTAGGTTCCACATGCATGTTTTAGCTGAAGGAAGAATACCTTAAACCTGGGTAGTTGAAACCCGTGGAATGGGTACCATGCAATATGACTTCAAAGGGTCTTCATTTGCTCACCGAACCTCTCCAATCCTATCACTGCTGCGTTTATGCCCCTGTACACATGCTTGATTCTCTTTCGGAGACATAGCAATCCATAGGTTTTAAGATACTTACTAGTCAGGTACATTCTTAGGCGTTTAATATGGGGTGTTGAGTCCATTTCGTTGAGCAAGGAGTAGCTCTTGTCTATTCCATATTTGGCTTAAGGAACTTTATCTGTGCTCATTTCAATCTCTGGTTTTATGCAGCACCCCAACTCACCTTTAACCTTAAGCAAGAATAAGTAGGTTTTCTAAATTTGAGACCCTGTTCTGTTCTGTAATTCAGTTCCTGTGTAGCCAAGTTTACATTCCGTGTATTACTGATATCTTATGATGTTTCTTTTTCTGTGTGACTTATTTCAGTTAGAATCATCATACCTGAATCCACTCATTGTGCTGCTAAGGGCCTGATGACACAGATTTCATTGCTGAGTGATATTGCTTTGTAAGTAAATACCACAACTTCTTTATCCATTTTTCACTTTCTGCGATGTTGAACTTGTACTGTAAACGAGGTTCTTGTAAACAGAGGCGTCCCAAACTTTGGGGTGGCTGTGTCTTTTTGATTTTAATTTCCCTAAGCTATAGGACCATAAGTGGAAGTGCCCTAGGTTCTGTTGCTTTGTTTTTTAGATGTTTCAGGAAACACCATACACTTCTCCCGAGTGGTTGTTGGCAATTTACATCCCGCCCATCAGCATAACAAGGCTCCCAGTTCTCCATGGCCTGTCCTGCCTTTCTGGATTTTGCACTTTTTTCAGATGGCCCTTTTGACCGGGGGGAAGTGAGACTTCATTGTAGTGCAGATTTCCTTTGCAAGCTTGCTTGGTTGGCCAAAAAGGGCGTATGCGTTTTTTCCTGAATATATTCAGGACAAAACGCATACGCCCTTTTTGGCCAAGTGCATCATTGTGGACGTTCTGCCTCTTTTCCTATGCTTTCAATGCAATTCCAGTCTACCTCCTGAAATCGGTTTCCTGCAATTCTGCCCCGCTTTCAAGTCCTCTTGGCAGCCTTACTTCAGTCTATTTTTGGACGATAGCTGTCATTTATAACTCTGCAGGTTTGTGAATTACAGTGCCCCTGAGCTCCTTTCTTCAACTCGCTTTCTTTTGAGCTGGCCGCAACACCGCAGGATGGCTTCAGGCCCTAATCTGGTTCCGGTACGGCACGCTGAGCCTTTGGTTATTTCCTCTTCCTGGTGGGAAATGAGAGTTAAATTTGCCCGTCCAGACACCTCCAGCTAGCCTCTCATTGGTTCTCGCTATTCCTGTTCATCTTCCGCAGAAATTGCAAACTGGGCCAAACAGGAGGTTAAAGGCGCTGACTCTCCAAGTGGGGAGAGTGTTAGTAAAGCATCTGGAATGTTGCACCCGAGTACCAGGGGAGGAAAACTGAGACATATTTGAACACATCTCCCGTTCACATGGTTGATCATACTTGGGTTCCACATGCATGTTTTAGCTGAAGGAAGAATACCTTAAACCTGGAGAGTTGAGACCCGTGTAATGGGTACCATGCAATATGACTTCAAAGGGTCTTCATTTGCTCACCGAACCTCTCCAATCCTATCACTGCTGCGTTTATGCCCCTGTACACATGCTTGATTCTCTTTCGGAGACATAGCAATCCATAGGTTTTACGATACTTACTAGTCAGGTACATTCTTAGGCGTTTAATATGCGGTGTTGAGTCCATTTCGTTGAGCAAGGAGTAGCTCTTGTCTATTCCATATTTGGCCTAAGGAACTTTATCTGTGCTCATTTCAATCTCTGGTTTTATGCAGCACCCCAACTCACCTTTCCCCTTAAGCAAGCATAAGTTGGTTTTCTAAATTTGAGACCCTGTTCTGTTCTGTAATTCAGTTCCTGTGTAGCCAAGTTTACATTCCGTGTATTACTGATATCTTATGATGTTTCTTTTTCTGTGTGACTTATTTCAGTTAGAATCATCATACCTGAATCCACTCATTGTGCTGCTAAGGGCCTGATGACACAGATTTCATTGCTGAGTGATATTGCTTTGTAAGTAAATACCACAACTTCTTTATCCATTTTTCACTTTCTGCGATGTTGAACTTGTACTGTAAACGAGGTTCTTGTAAACAGAGCCGTTCCAAACTTTGGGGTGGCTGTGTCTTTTTGATTTTAATTTCCCTAAGCTATAGGACCATAAGTGGAAGTGCCCTAGGTTCTGTTGCTTTGTTTTTTAGATGTTTCAGGAAACACCATACACTTCTCCCCAGTGGTTGTTGGCAATTTACATCCCGCCCATCAGCATAACAAGGCTCCCAGTTCTCCATGGCCTGTCCTGCCTTTCTGGATTTTACACTTTTTTCAGATGGCCCTTTTGACCGGGGGGAAGTGAGACTTCATTGTAGTGCAGATTTCCTTTGCAAGCTTGCTTGGTTGGCCAAAAAGGGCGTATGCGTTTTTTCCTGAATATATTCAGGAAAAAACGCATACGCCCTTCTTGGCCAAGTGCATCATTGTGGACGTTCTGCCTCTTTTCCTATGCTTTCAATGCAATTCCAGTCTACCTCCTGAAATCGGTTTCCTGCAATTCTGCCCTGCTTTCAAGTCCTCTTGGCAGCCTTACTTCAGTTTATTTTTGGACGATAGCTGTCATTTATAACTCTGCAGGTTTGTGAATTACAGTGCCCCTGAGCTCCTTTCTTCAACTCGCTTTCTTTTGAGCTGGCCGCAACACCACAGGATGGCTTCAGGCCCTAATCTGGTTCCGGTAAGGCACGCTGAGCCTTTGGTTATTTCCTCTTCCTGGTGGGAAATGAGAGTTAAATTTGCCAGTCCAGACACCTCCAGCTAGCCTCTCATTGGTTCTCGCTATTCCTGTTCATCTTCCGCAGAAATTGCAAACTGGGCCAAACAGGAGGTTAAGGGCGCTGACTCTCCAAGTGGGGAGAGTGTTAGTAAAGTGTCTGGAATGTTGCACCCGAGTACCAGGGGAGGAAAACTGAGACATATTTGAACACGTCTCCCGATCACATGGTTGATCATACTCTGGGTTCCACATGCATGTTTTAGCTGAAGGAAGAATACCTAAAACCTGGGTAGTTGAAACCCGTGGAATGGGTACCATGCAATATGACTTCAAAGGGTCTTCATTTGCTCACCGAACCTCTCCAATCCTATCACTGCTGCGTTTATGCCCCTGTACACATGCTTGATTCTCTTTCGAAGACATAGCAATCCATAGGTTTTAAGATACTTACTAGTCAGGTACATTCTTAGGCGTTTAATATGCGGTGTTGAGTCCATTTCGTTGAGCAAGGAGTAGCTCTTGTCTATTCCATATTTGGCTTAAGGAACTTTATCTGTGCTCATTTCAATCTCTGGTTTTATGCAGCAACCCAACTCACCTTTCCCCTTAAGCAAGCATAAGTTGGTTTTCTAAATTTGAGACCCTGTTCTGTTTTGGAATGCAGTTCCTGTGTAGCCAAGTTTACATTCCGTGTATTAGTGATATCTTATGATGTTTCTTTTTCTGTGTGACTTATTTCAGTTAGAATCATCGTACCTGAATCCACTCATTATGCTGCTACGGGCCTGATGACATAGATTTCATTGCTGAGTGATACTGCATTGTACGTAAGTACCACAAGTTCTTTATCCATTTTTCAATTTTGCGATGTTGAACTTGTACTGTAAACGAGGTTCTTGTAAACAGAGGCGTCCCAAACTTTGGGGTGGCTGTGTCTTTTTGATTTTAATTTCCCTAAGCTATAGGACCATAAGTGGCAGTGCCCTAGGCTCTGTTGCTTTGTTTTTTAGATGTTTCAGGAAACACCATACACTTCTCCCGAGTGTCTGTGGCAATTTACATCCCGGCCATCAGCATAACAAGGCTCCCAGTTCTCCATGGCCTGTCCTGCCTTTCTGGATTTTACACTTTTTTCAGATGGCCCTTTTGACCGGGGGGAAGTGAGACTTCATTGTAGTGCAGATTTCCTTTGCAAGCTTGCTTGGTTGGCCAAAAAGGGCATATGCGTTTTTTCCTGAATATATTCAGGAAAAAACGCATATGCCCTTTTTGGCCAAGTGCATCATTGTGGACGTTCTGCCTCTTTTCCTATGCTTTCAATGCAATTCCAGTCTACCTCCTGAAATCGGTTTCCTGCAATTCTGCCCCGCTTTCAAGTCCTCTTGGCAGCCTTACTTCAGTCTATTTTTGGACGATAGCTGTCATTTATAACTCTGCAGGTTTGTGAATTACAGTGCCCCTGAGCTCCTTTCTTCAACTCGCTTTCTTGTGACCTGGCCGCAACACCGCAGGATGGCTTCAGGCCCTAATCTAGTTCCGGCCCGGCATGCTGAGCCTTTGGTTAATTCCTCTTCCTGGTGGGAAATGAGAGTTAAATTTGCCCGTCCAGACACCTCCAGCTAGCCTCTCATTGGTTCTCGCTATTCCTGTTCATCTTCCGCAGAAATTGCAAACTGGGCCAAACAGGAGGTTAAAGGGACTGACTCTCCAAGTGGGGAGAGTGTTAGTAAAGCGTCTGGAATGTTGCACCCGAGTACCAGGGGAGGAAAACTGAGACATATTTGAACACGGCTCCCGATCACATGGTTGATCATACTCTAGGTTCCACATGCATGTTTTAGCTGAAGGAAGAATACCTTAAACCTGGGTAGTTGAAACCCGTGGAATGGGTACCATGCAATATGACTTCAAAGGGTCTTCATTTGCTCACCGAACCTCTCCAATCCTATCACTGCTGCGTTTATGCCCCTGTACACATGCTTGATTCTCTTTCGGAGACATAGCAATCCATAGGTTTTAAGATACTTACTAGTCAGGTACATTCTTAGGCGTTTAATATGGGGTGTTGAGTCCATTTCGTTGAGCAAGGAGTAGCTCTTGTCTATTCCATATTTGGCTTAAGGAACTTTATCTGTGCTCATTTCAATCTCTGGTTTTATGCAGCACCCCAACTCACCTTTACCCTTAAGCAAGAATAAGTTGGTTTTCTAAATTTGAGACACTGTTCTGTTCTGTAATTCAGTTCCTGTGTAGCCAAGTTTACATTCCGTGTATTACTGATATCTTATGATGTTTCCTTTTCTGTGTGACTTATTTCAGTTAGAATCATCATACCTGAATCCACTCATTGTGCTGCTAAGGGCCTGATGACACAGATTTCATTGCTGAGTGATATTGCTTTGTAAGTAAATACCACAACTTCTTTATCCATTTTTCATTTTCTGCGATGTTGAACTTGTACTGTAAACGAGGTTCTTGTAAACAGAGGCGTCCCAAACTTTGGGGTGGCTGTGTCTTTTTGATTTTAATTTCCCTAAGCTATAGGACCATAAGTGGAAGTGCCCTAGGTTCTGTTGCTTTGTTTTTTAGACGTTTCAGGAAACACCATACACTTCTCCCGAGTGTCTGTTGGCAATTTCCATCCCGCCCATCAGCATAACAAGGCTCCCAGTTCTCCATGGCCTGTCCTGCCTTTCTGGATTTTACACTTTTTTCAGATGGCCCTTTTGACCGGGGGGAAGTGAGACTTCATTGTAGTGCAGATTTCCTTTGCAAGCTTGCTTGGTTGGCCAAAAAGGGCGTATGCGTTTTTTCCTGAATATATTCAGGAAAAAACGCATACGCCCTTCTTGGCCAAGTGCATCATTGTGGACGTTCTGCCTCTTTTCCTATGCTTTCAATGCAATTCCAGTCTACCTCCTGAAATCAGTTTCCTGCAATTCTGCCGCGCTTTCAAGTCCTCTTGGCAGCCTTACTTCAGTCTATTTTTGGACGATAGCTGTCATTTATAACTCTGCAGGTTTGTGAATTACAGTGCCCCTGAGCTCCTTTCTTCAACTCGCTTTCTTGTGACCTGGCCGCAACACCGCAGGATGGCTTCAGGCCCTAATCTGGTTCCGGCACGGCACGCTGAGCCTTTGGTTATTTCCTCTTCCTGGTGGGAAATGAGAGTTAAATTTGCCCGTCCAGACACCTCCAGCTAGTCTCTCATTGGTTCTCGCTATTCCTGTTCATCTTCCGCAGAAATTGCAAACTGGGCCAAACAGGAGGTTAAAGGCGCTGACTCTCCATGTGGGGAGAGTGTTAGTAAAGCGTCTGGAATGTTGCACCCGAGTACCAGGGGAGGAAAACTGAGACATATTTGAACACGTCTCCCGTTCACATGGTTGATCATACTTGGGTTCCACATGCATGTTTTAGCTGAAGGAAGAATACCTTAAACCTGGAGAGTTAAGACCCGTGTAATGGGTACCATGCAATATGACTTCAAAGGGTCTTCATTTGCTCACCGAACCTCTCCAATCCTATCACTGCTGCGTTTATGCCCCTGTACACATGCTTGATTCTCTTTCGGAGACATAGCAATCCATAGGTTTTAAGATACTTACTAGTCAGGTACATTCTTAGGCGTTTAATATGCGGTGTTGAGTCCATTTCGTTGAGCAAGGAGTAGCTCTTGTCTATTCCATATTTGACTTAAGGAACTTTATCTGTGCTCATTTCAATCTCTGGTTTTATGCAGCACCCCAACTCACCTTTAACCTTAAGCAAGCATAAGTTGGTTTTCTAAATTTGAGACCCTGTTCTGTTCTGTAATTCAGTTCCTGTGTAGCCAAGTTTACATTCCGTGTATTACTGATATCTTATGATGTTTCTTTTTCTGTGTGACTTACTTCAGTTAGAATCATCATACCTGAATCCACTCATTGTGCTGCTAAGGGCCTGATGACACAGATTTCATTGCTGAGTGATATTGCTTTGTAAGTAAATACCACAACTTCTTTATCCATTTTTCACTTTCTGCGATGTTGAACTTGTACTGTAAACGAGGTTCTTGTAAACAGAGCCGTTCCAAACTTTGGGGTGGCTGTGTCTTTTTGATTTTAATTTCCCTAAGCTATAGGACCATAAGTGGAAGTGCCCTAGGTTCTGTTGCTTTGTTTTTTAGATGTTTCAGGAAACACCATACACTTCTCCCCAGTGGTTGTTGGCAATTTACATCCCGCCCATCAGCATAACAAGGCTCCCAGTTCTCCATGGCCTGTCCTGCCTTTCTGGATTTTACACTTTTTTCAGATGGCCCTTTTGACCGGGGGGAAGTGAGACTTCATTGTAGTGCAGATTTCCTTTGCAAGCTTGCTTGGTTGGCCAAAAAGGGCGTATGCGTTTTTTCCTGAATATATTCAGGACAAAACGCATACGCCCTTTTTGGCCAAGTGCATCATTGTGGACGTTCTGCCTCTTTTCCTATGCTTTCAATGCAATTCCAGTCTACCTCCTGAAATCGGTTTCCTGCAATTCTGCCCCGCTTTCAAGTCCTCTTGGCAGCCTTACTTCAGTCTATTTTTGGACGATAGCTGTCATTTATAACTCTGCAGGTTTGTGAATTACAGTGCCCCTGAGCTGCTTTGTTCAACTCGCTTTCTTTTGAGCTGGCCGCAACACCGCAGGATGGCTTCAGGCCCTAATCTGGTTCCGGTACGGCACGCTGAGCCTTTGGTTATTTCCTCTTCCTGGTGGGAAATGAGAGTTAAATTTGCCCGTCCAGACACCTCCAGCTAGCCTCTCATTGGTTCTCGCTATTCCTGTTCATCATCCGCAGAAATTGCAAACTGGGCCAAACAGGAGGTTAAAGGCGCTGACTCTCCAAGTGGGGAGAGTGTTAGTAAAGCGTCTGGAATGTTGCACCCGAGTACCAGGGGAGGAAAACTGAGACATATTTGAACACGTCTCCCGTTCACATGGTTGATCATACTTGGGTTCCACATGCATGTTTTAGCTGAAGGAAGAATACCTTAAACCTGGAGAGTTGAGACCCGTGTAATGGGTACCATGCAGTATGACTTCAAAGGGTCTTCATTTGCTCACCGAATCTCTCCAATCCTATCACTGCTGCGTTTATGCCCCTGTACACATGCTTGATTCTCTTTTGGAGACATAGCAATCCATAGGTTTTACGATACTTACTAGTCAGGAACATTCTTAAGCGTTTAATATGCGGTGTTGAGTCCATTTCGTTGAGCAAGGAGTAGCTCTTGTCTATTCCATATTTGACTTAAGGAACTTTATCTGTGCTCATTTCAATCTCTGGTTTTATGCAGCACCCCAACTCACCTTTACCCTTAAGCAAGCATAAGTTGGTTTTCTAAATTTGAAACCCTGTTCTGTTCTGTAATTCAGTTCCTGTGTAGCCAAGTTTACATTCCGTGTATTACTGATATCTTATGATGTTTCTTTTTCTGTGTGACTTAGTTCAGTTAGAATCATCATACCTGAATCCACTCATTGTGATGCTAAGGGCCTGATGACATAGATTTCATTGCTGAGTGATATTGCTTTGTAAGTAAATACCACAACTTTATTCATTTTTCACTTTCTGCGATGTTGAACTTGTACTGTAAACGAGGTTCTTGTAAACAGAGGCGTCCCAAACTTTGGGGTGGCTGTGTCTTTTTCATTTTAATTTCCCTAAGCTATAGGACCATAAGTGGCAGTTCCCTAGGCTCTGTTGCTTTGTTTTTTAGATGTTTCAGGAAACACCATACACTTCTCCCGAGTGTCTGTTGGCAATTTACATCCCGCCCATCAGCATAACAAGGCTCCCAGTTCTCCATGGCCTGTCCTGCCTTTCTGGATTTTACACTTTTTTCAGATGGCCCTTTTGACCGGGGGGAAGTGAGACTTCATTGTAGTGCAGATTTCCTTTGCAAGCTTGCTTGGTTGGCCAAAAAGGGCGTATGCGTTTTTTCCTGAATATATTCAGGAAAATACGCATACGCCCTTTTTGGCCAAGTGCATCATTGTGGACGTTCTGCCTCTTTTCCTATGCTTTCAATGCAATTCCAGTCTACCTCCTGAAATCGGTTTCCTGCAATTCTGCCCCGCTTTCAAGTCCTCTTGGCAGCCTTACTTCAGTCTATTTTTGGACGATAGCTGTCATTTATAACTCTGCAGGTTTGTGAATTACAGTGCCCCTGAGCTCCTTTCTTCAACTCGCTTTCTTGTGACCTTGCCGCAACACCGCAGGATGGCTTCAGGCCTAATATGGTTCCGGCCCTGCATGCTGAGCCTTTGGTTAATTCCTCTTCCTGGTGGGAAATGAGAGTTAAATTTGCCCGTCCAGACACCTCCAGCTAGCCTCTCATTGGTTCTCGCTATTCCTGTTCATCTTCCGCAGAAATTGCAAACTGGGCCAAACAGGAGGTTAAAGGGACTGACTCTCCAAGTGGGGAGAGTGTTAGTAAAGCGTCTGGAATGTTGCACCCGAGTACCAGGGGAGGAAAACTGAGACATATTTGAACACGTCTCCCGATCACATGGTTGATCATACTCTAGGTTCCACATGCATGTTTTAGCTGAAGGAAGAATACCTTAAACCTGGGTAGTTGAAACCCGTGGAATGGGTACCATGCAATATGACTTCAAAGGGTCTTCATTTGCTCACCGAACCTCTCCAATCCTATCACTGCTGCGTTTATGCCCCTGTACACATGCTTGATTCTCTTTCGGAGACATAGCAATTCTTAGGTTTTAAGATACTTACAAGTCAGGTACATTCTTAGGCGTTTAATATGCGGTGTTGAGTCCATTTCGTTGAGCAAGGAGTAGCTCTTGTCTATTCCATATTTGGCTTAAGGAACTTTATCTGTGCTCATTTCAATCTCTGGTTTTATGCAGCACCCCAACTCACCTTTACCCTTAAGCAAGCATAAGTTGGTTTTCTAAATTTGAGACCCTGTTCTGTTCTGTAATTCAGTTCCTGTGTAGCCAAGTTTACATTCCATGTATTACTGATATCTTATGATGTTTCTTTTTCTGTGTGACTTACTTCAGTTAGAATCATCATACCTGAATCCACTCATTGTGCTGCTAAGGGCCTGATGACACAGATTTCATTGCTGAGTGATATTGCTTTGTAAGTAAATACCACAACTTCTTTATCCATTTTTCACTTTCTGCGATGTTGAACTTGTACTGTAAACGAGGTTCTTGTAAACAGAGGCGTCCCAAACTTTGGGGTGGCTGTGTCTTTTTGATTTTAATTTCCCTAAGCTATAGGACCATAAGTGGAAGTGCCCTAGGTTCTGTTGCTTTGTTTTTTAGATGTTTCAGGAAACACCATACACTTCTCCCGAGTGGTTGTTGGCAATTTACATCCCGCCCATCAGCATAACAAGGCTCCCAGTTCTCCATGGCCTGTCCTGCCTTTCTGGATTTTACACTTTTTTCAGATGGCCCTTTTGACCGGGGGGAAGTGAGACTTCATTGTAGTGCAGATTTCCTTTCCAAGCTTGCTTGGTTGGCCAAAAAGGGTGTATGTGTTTTTTCCTGAATATATTCAGGAAAAAACGCATACGCCCTTTTTGGCCAAGTGCATCATTGTGGACGTTCTGCCTCTTTTCCTATGCTTTCAATGCAATTCCAGTCTACCTCCTGAAATCGGTTTCCTGCAATTCTGCCCCGCTTTCAAGTCCTCTTGGCAGCCTTACTTCAGTCTATTTTTGGACGATAGCTGTCATTTATAACTCTGCAGGTTTGTGAATTACAGTGCCCCTGAGCTCCTTTCTTCAACTCGCTTTCTTTTGAGCTGGCCGCAACACCGCAGGATGGCTTCAGGCCCTAATCTGGTTCCGGTACGGCACGCTGAGCCTTTGGTTATTTCCTCTTCCTGGTGGGAAATGAGAGTTAAATTTGCCCGTCCAGACACCTCCAGCTAGCCTCTCATTGGTTCTCGCTATTCCTGTTCATCTTCCGCAGAAATTGCAAACTGGGCCAAACAGGAGATTAAAGGCGCTGACTCTCCAAGTGGGGAGAGTGTTAGTAAAGCGTCTGGAATGTTGCACCCGAGTACCAGGGGAGGAAAACTGAGACATATTTGAACACGTCTCCCGTTCACATGGTTGATCATACTTGGGTTCCACATGCATGTTTTAGCTGAAGGAAGAATACCTTAAACCTGGAGAGTTAATACCCGTGTAATGGGTACCATGCAATATGAATTCAAAGGGTCTTCATTTGCTCACCGAACCTCTCCAATCCTATCACTGCTGCGTTTATGCCCCTGTACACATGCTTGATTCTCTTTCGGAGACATAGCAATCCATAGGTTTTAAGATACTTACTAGTCAGGTACATTCTTAGGCGTTTAATATGCGGTGTTGAGTCCATTTCGTTGAGCAAGGAGTAGCTCTTGTCTATTCCATATTTGACTTAAGGAACTTTATCTGTGCTCATTTCAATCTCTGGTTTTATGCAGCACCCCAACTCACCTTTAACCTTAAGCAAGCATAAGTTGGTTTTCTAAATTTGAGACCCTGTTCTGTTCTGTAATTCAGTTCCTGTGTAGCCAAGTTTACATTCCGTGTATTACTGATATCTTATGATGTTTCTTTTTCTGTGTGACTTACTTCAGTTAGAATCATCATACCTGAATCCACTCATTGTGCTGCTAAGGGCCTGATGACACAGATTTCATTGCTGAGTGATATTGCTTTGTAAGTAAATACCACAACTTCTTTATCCATTTTTCACTTTCTGCGATGTTGAACTTGTACTGTAAACGAGGTTCTTGTAAACAGAGCCGTTCCAAACTTTGGGGTGGCTGTGTCTTTTTGATTTTAATTTCCCTAAGCTATAGGACCATAAGTGGAAGTGCCCTAGGTTCTGTTGCTTTGTTTTTTAGATGTTTCAGGAAACACCATACACTTCTCCCGAGTGGTTGTTGGCAATTTACATCCCGCCCATCAGCATAACAAGGCTCCCAGTTCTCCATGGCCTGTCCTGCCTTTCTGGATTTTACACTTTTTTCAGATGGCCCTTTTGACCGGGGGGAAGTGAGACTTCATTGTAGTGCAGATTTCCTTTGCAAGCTTGCTTGGTTGGCCAAAAAGGGCGTATGCGTTTTTTCCTGAATATATTCAGGACAAAACGCATACGCCCTTTTTGGCCAAGTGCATCATTGTGGACGTTCTGCCTCTTTTCCTATGCTTTCAATGCAATTCCAGTCTACCTCCTGAAATCGGTTTCCTGCAATTCTGCCCCGCTTTCAAGTCCTCTTGGCAGCCTTACTTCAGTCTATTTTTGGACGATAGCTGTCATTTATAACTCTGCAGGTTTGTGAATTACAGTGTCCCTGAGCTCCTTTCTTCAACTCGCTTTCTTGTGACCTGGCCGCAACACCGCAGGATGGCTTCAGGCCCTAATCTGGTTCCGGTACGGCACGCTGAGCCTTTGGTTATTTCCTCTTCCTGGTGGGAAATGAGAGTTAAATTTGCCCGTCCAGACACCTCCAGCTAGCCTCTCATTGGTTCTCGCTATTCCTGTTCATCTTCCGCAGAAATTGCAAACTGGGCCAAACAGGAGGTTAAAGGGACTGACTCTCCAAGTGGGGAGAGTGTTAGTAAAGCGTCTGGAATGTTGCACCCGAGTACCAGGGGAGGAAAACTGAGACATATTTGAACACGTCTCCCGATCACATGGTTGATCATACTCTAGGTTCCACATGCATGTTTTAGCTGAAGGAAGAATACCTTAAACCTGGGTAGTTGAAACCCGTGGAATGGGTACCATGCAATATGACTTCAAAGGGTCTTCATTTGCTCACCGAACCTCTCCAATCCTATCACTGCTGCGTTTATGCCCCTGTACACATGCTTGATTCTCTTTCGGAGACATAGCAATTCTTAGGTTTTAAGATACTTACAAGTCAGGTACATTCTTAGGCGTTTAATATGCGGTGTTGAGTCCATTTCGTTGAGCAAGGAGTAGCTCTTGTCTATTCCATATTTGGCTTAAGGAACTTTATCTGTGCTCATTTCAATCTCTGGTTTTATGCAGCACCCCAACTCACCTTTACCCTTAAGCAAGCATAAGTTGGTTTTCTAAATTTGAGACCCTGTTCTGTTCTGTAATTCAGTTCCTGTGTAGCCAACTTTCCAGTCCGTGTATTACTGATATCTTATGATGTTTCTTTTTCTGTGTGACTTATTTCAGTTAGAATCATCATACCTGAATCCACTCATTGTGCTGCTAAGGGCCTGATGACATAGATTTCATTGCTGAATGGTATTGCTTTGTAAGTGAATACCACAACTTCTTTATCCATTTTTCACTTTCTGCGATGTTGAACTTGTACTGTAAACGAGGTTCTTGTAAACAGAGCCGTTCCAAACTTTGGGGTGGCTGTGTCTTTTTGATTTTAATTTCCCTAAGCTATAGGACCATAAGTGGAAGTGCCCTAGGCTCTGTTGCTTTGTTTTCTAGATGTTTCAGGAAACACCATACACTTCTCCCGAGTGTCTGTTGGCAATTTACATCCCGCCCATCAGCATAACAAGGCTCCCAGTTCTCCATGGCCTGTCCTGCCTTTCTGGATTTTACACTTTTTTCAGATGGCCCTTTTGACCGGGGGGAAGTGAGACTTCATTGTAGTGCAGATTTCCTTTGCAAGCTTGCTTGGTTGGCCAAAAAGGGCGTATGCGTTTTTTCCTGAATATATTTTACACTTTTTTCAGATGGCCCTTTTGACCGGGGGGAAGTGAGACTTCATTGTAGTGCAGATTTCCTTTCCAAGCTTGCTTGGTTGGCCAAAAAGGGTGTATGCGTTTTTTCCTGAATATATTCAGGAAAAAACGCATACGCCCTTTTTGGCCAAGTGCATCATTGTGGACGTTCCGCCTCTTTTCCTATGCTTTCAATGCAATTCCAGTCTACCTCCTGAAATCGGTTTCCTGCAATTCTGCCCCGCTTTCAAGTCCTCTTGGCAGCCTTACTTCAGTCTATTTTTGGACGATAGCTGTCATTTATAACTCTGCAGGTTTGTGAATTACAGTGCCCCTGAGCTCCTTTCTTCAACTCGCTTTCTTGTGACCTGGCCGCAACACCGCAGGATGGCTTCAGGCCCTAATCTGGTTCCGGTACGGCACGCTGAGCCTTTGGTTATTTCCTCTTCCTGGTGGGAAATGAGAGTTAAATTTGCCCGTCCAGACACCTCCAGCTAGCCTCTCATTGGTTCTCGCTATTCCTGTTCATCTTCCGCAGAAATTGCAAACTGGGCCAAACAGGAGGTTAAAGGGACTGACTCTCCAAGTCGGGAGAGTGTAAGTAAAGCGTCTGGAATGTTGCACCCGAGTACCAGGGGAGGAAAACTGAGACATATTTGAACACGTCTCCCGTTCACATGGTTGATCATACTCTGGGTTTCACATGCATGTTTTAGCTGAAGGAAGAATACCTTAAACCTGGAGAGTTGAGACCCGTGGAATGGGTACCATGAAATGACTTCAAAGGGTCTTCATTTGCTCACCGAACCTCTCCAATCCTATCACTGCTGCGTTTATGCCCCTGTACACATGCTTGATTCTCTTTTGGAGACATAGCAATACATAGGTTTTAAGATACTTACTAGTCAGGTACATTCTTAGGCGTTTAATATGGGGTGTTGAGTCCATTTCGTTGAGCAAGGAGTAGCTCTTGTCTATTCCATATTTGGCTTAAGGAACTTTATCTGTGCTCATTTCAATCTCTGGTTTTATGCAGCACCCCAACTCACCTTTCCCCTTAAGCAAGCATAAGTTGGTTTTCTAAATTTGAGACCCTGTTCTGTTTTGGAATGCAGTTCCTGTGTAGCCAAGTTTACATTCCGTGTATTAGTGATATCTTATGATGTTTCTTTTTCTGTGTGACTTATTTCAGTTAGAATCATCGTACCTGAATCCACTCATTATGCTGCTACGGGCCTGATGACATAGATTTCATTGCTGAGTGATACTGCATTGTACGTAAGTACCACAAGTTCTTTATCCATTTTTCACTTTCTGTGATATTGAACTTGTACGATAAACGAGGTTCTTGTAAACGGAGGCGTCCCAAACTTTGGGGTGGCTGTGTCTTTTTGATTTTAATTTCCCTAAGCTATAGGACCATAAGTGGAAGTGCCCTAGGCTCTGTTGCTTTGTTTTTTAGATGTTTCAGGAAACACCATACACTTCTCCCGAGTGGTTGTTGGCAATTTACATCCCGCCCATCAGCATAACAAGGCTCCCAGTTCTCCATGGCCTGTCCTGCCTTTCTGGATTTTACACTTTTTTCAGATGGCCCTTTTGACCGGGGGCAAGTGAGACTTCATTGTAGTGCAAATTTCCTTTGCAAGCTTGCTTGGTTGGCCAAAAAGGGCGTATGCGTTTTTTCCTGAATATATTCAGGAAAAAACGCATACGCCCTTTTTGGCCAAGTGCATCATTGTGGACGTTCTGCCTCTTTTCCTATGCTTTCAATGCAATTCCAGTCTACCTCCTGAAATCGGTTTCCTGCAATTCTGCCCCGCTTTCAAGTCCTCTTGGCAGCCTTACTTCAGTCTATTTTTGGACGATAGCTGTAATTTATAACTCTGCAGGTTTGTGAATTACATTGCCCCTGAGCTCCTTTCTTCAACTCGCTTTCTTTTGAGCTGGCCGCAACACCGCAGGATGGCTTCAGGCCCTAATCTGGTTCCGGTACGGCATGCTGAGCCTTTGGTTATTTCCTCTTCCTGGTGGGAAATGAGAGTTAAATTTGCCCGTCCAGACACCTCCAGCTAGCCTCTCATTGGTTCTCGCTATTCCTGTTCATCTTCCGCAGAAATTGCAAACTGGGCCAAACAGGAGGTTAAAGGCGCTGACTCTCCAACTGGGGAGAGTGTTAGTAAAGCGTCTGGAATGTTGCACCCGAGTACCAGGGGAGGAAAACTGAGACATATTTGAACACGTCTCCCGTTCACATGGTTGATCATACTCTGGGTTCCACATGCATGTTTTAGCTGAAGGAAGAATACCTTAAACCTGGAGAGTTGAGACCCGTGGAATGGGTACCATTCAATATGACTTCAAAGGGTCTTCATTTGCTCACCGAACCTCTCCAATCCTATCACTGCTGCGTTTATGCCCCTGTACACACGCTTGATTCTCTTTTGGAGACATAGAAATCCATAGGTTTTAAGATACTTACTAGTCAGGTACATTCTTAGGCGTTTAATATGGGGTGTTGAGTCCATATCGTTGAGCAAGGAGTAGCTCTTGTCTATTCCATATTTGACTTAAGGAACTTTATCTGTGCTCATTTCAATCTCTGGTTTTATGCAGCACCCCAACTCACCTTTCCCCTTAAGCAAGCATAAGTTGGTTTTCTAAATTTGAGACCCTGTTCTGTTTTGGAATGCAGTTCCTGTGTAGCCAAGTTTACATTCCGTGTATTAGTGATATCTTATGATGTTTCTTTTTCTGTGTGACTTATTTCAGTTAGAATCATCGTACCTGAATCCACTCATTATGCTGCTACGGGCCTGATGACATAGATTTCATTGCTGAGTGATACTGCATTGTACGTAAGTACCACAAGTGCTTTATCCATTTTTCACTTTCTGTGATATTGAACTTGTACGATAAACGAGGTTCTTGTAAACAGAGGCGTCCCAAACTTTGGGGTGGCTGTGTCTTTTTGATTTTAATTTCCCTAAGCTATAGGACCATAAGTGGAAGTGCCCTAGGCTCTGTTGCTTTGTTTTTTAGATGTTTCAGGAAACACCATACACTTCTCCCGAGTGGTTGTTGGCAATTTACATCCCGCCCATCAGCATAACAAGGCTCCCAGTTCTCCATGGCCTGTCCTGCCTTTCTGGATTTTACACTTTTTTCAGATGGCCCTTTTGACCGGGGGGAAGTGAGACTTCATTGTCGTGCAGATTTCCTTTGCAAGCTTGCTTGGTTGGCCAAAAAGGGCGTATGCGTTTTTTCCTGAATATATTCAGGAAAAAACGCATACACCCTTTTTGGCCAAGTGCATCATTGTGGACGTTCTGCCTCTTTTCCTATGCTTTCAATGCAATTCCAGTCTACCTCCTGAAATCGGTTTCCTGCAATTCTGCCCCGCTTTCAAGTCCTCTTGGCAGCCTTACTTCAGTCTATTTTTGGACGATAGCTGTCATTTATAACTCTGCAGGTTTGTGAATTACAGTGCCCCTGAGCTCCTTTCTTCAACTCGCTTTCTTTTGAGCTGGCCGCAACACCGCAGGATGGCTTCAGGCCCTAATCTGGTTCCGGTACGGCACGCTGAGCCTTTGGTTATTTCCTCTTCCTGGTGGGAAATGAGAGTTAAATTTGCCCGTCCAGACACCTCCAGCTAGCCTCTCATTGGTTCTCGCTATTCCTGTTCATCTTCCGCAGAAATTGCAAACTGGGCCAAACAGGAGGTTAAAGGCGCTGACTCTCCAAGTGGGGAGAGTGTTAGTAAAGCATCTGGAATGTTGCACCCGAGTACCAGGGGAGGAAAACTGAGACATATTTGAACACGTCTCCCGTTCACATGGTTGATCATACTCTGGGTTCCACATGCATGTTTTAGCTGAAGGAAGAATACCTTAAACCTGGAGAGTTAAGACCCGTGTAATGGGTACCATGCAATATGACTTCAAAGGGTCTTCATTTGCTCACCGAACCTCTCCAATCCTATCACTGCTGTGTTTATGCCCCTGTACACATGCTTGATTCTCTTTCGGAGACATAGCAATCCATAGGTTTTAAGATACTTACTAGTCAGGTACATTCTTAGGCGTTTAATATGCGGTGTTGAGTCCATTTCGTTGAGCAAGGAGTAGCTCTTGTCTATTCCATATTTGACTTAAGGAACTTTATCTGTGCTCATTTCAATCTCTGGTTTTATGCAGCACCCCAACTCACCTTTACCCTTAAGCAAGCATAAGTTGGTTTTCTAAATTTGAGACCCTGTTCTGTTCTGTAATTCAGTTCCTGTGTAGCCAAGTTTACATTCCGTGTATTACTGATATCTTATGATGTTTCTTTTTCTGTGTGACTTACTTCAGTTAGAATCATCATACCTGAATCCACTCATTGTGCTGCTAAGGGCCTGATGACACAGATTTCATTGCTGAGTGATATTGCTTTGTAAGTAAATACCACAACTTCTTTATCCATTTTTCACTTTCTGCGATGTTGAACTTGTACTGTAAACGAGGTTCTTGTAAACAGAGGCGTCCCAAACTTTGGGGTGGCTGTGTCTTTTTGATTTTAATTTCCCTAAGCTATAGGACCATAAGTGGAAGTGCCCTAGGTTCTGTTGCTTTGTTTTTTAGATGTTTCAGGAAACACCATACACTTCTCCGAAGTGTCTGTTGGCAATTTACATCCCGCCCATCAGCATAACAAGGCTCCCAGTTCTCAATGGCCTGTTGCCTTTCTGGATTTTACACTTTTTTCAGATGGCCCTTTTGACCGGGGGGAAGTGAGACTTCATTGTAGTGCAGATTTCCTTTGCAAGCTTGCTTGGTTGGCCAAAAAGGGCGTATGCGTTTTTTCCTGAATATATTCAGGAAAAAACGCATACGCCCTTTTTGGCCAAGTGCATCATTGTGGACGTTCTGCCTCTTTTCCTATGCTTTCAATGCAATTCCAGTCTACCTCCTGAAATCGGTTTCCTGCAATTCTGCCCCGCTTTCAAGTCCTCTTGGCAGCCTTACTTCAGTCTATTTTTGGACGATAGCTGTCATTTATAACTCTGCAGGTTTGTGAATTACAGTGCCCCTGAGCTCCTTTCTTCAACTCGCTTTCTTGTGACCTGGCCGCAACACCGCAGGATGGCTTCAGGCCCTATTCTGGTTCCGGCCCGGCATGCTGAGCCTTTGGTTAATTCCTCTTCCTGGTGGGAAATGAGAGTTAAATTTGCCCGTCCAGACACCTCCAGCTAGCCTCTCATTGGTTCTCGCTATTCCTGTTCATCTTCCGCAGAAATTGCAAACTGGGCCAAACAGGAGGTTAAAGGGACTGACTCTCCAAGTGGGGAGAGTGTTAGTAAAGCGTCTGGAATGTTGCACCCGAGTACCAGGGGAGGAAAACTGAGACATATTTGAACACGTCTCCCGATCACATGGTTGATCATACTCTAGGTTCCACATGCATGTTTTAGCTGAAGGAAGAATACCTTAAACCTGGGTAGTTGAAACCCATGGAATGGGTACCATGCAATATGACTTCAAAGGGTCTTCATTTGCTCACCGAACCTCTCCAATCCTATCACTGCTGCGTTTATGCCCCTGTACACATGCTTGATTCTCTTTCGGAGACATAGCAATCCATAGGTTTTAAGATACTTACTAGTCAGGTACATTCTTAGGCGTTTAATATGGGGTGTTGAGTCCATTTCGTTGAGCAAGGAGTAGCTCTTGTCTATTCCATATTTGGCTTAAGGAACTTTATCTGTGCTCATTTCAATCTCTGGTTTTATGCAGCAGCCCAACTCACCTTTACCCTTAAGCAAGAATAAGTTGGTTTTCTAAATTTGAGACCCTGTTCTGTTCTGTAATTCAGTTCCTGTGTAGCCAAGTTTACATTCCGTGTATTACTGATATCTTATGATGTTTCTTTTTCTGTGTGACTTATTTCAGTTAGAATCATCATACCTGAATCCACTCATTGTGCTGCTAAGTGCCTGATGACACAGATTTCATTGCTGAGTGATATTGCTTTGTAAGTAAACACCACAACTTGTTTATCCATTTTTCACTTTCTGCGATGTTGAACTTGTACTGTCAACGAGGTTCTTGTAAACAGAGGCGTCCCAAACTTTGGGGTGGCTGTGTCTTTTTGATTTTAATTTCCCTAAGCTATAGGACCATAAGTGGAAGTGCCCTAGGTTCTGTTGCTTTGTTTTTTAGATGTTTCAGGAAACACCATACACTTCTCCCAAGTGTCTGTTGGCAATTTACATCCCACCCATCAGCATAACAAGGCTCCCAGTTCTCCATGGCCTGTCCTGCCTTTCTGGATTTTACACTTTTTTCAGATGGCCCTTTTGACCGGGGGGAAGTGAGACTTCATTGTAGTGCAGATTTCCTTTGCAAGCTTGCTTGGTTGGCCAAAAAGGGCGTATGCGTTTTTTCCTGAATATATTCAGGAAAAAACGCATACGCCCTTTTTGGCCAAGTGCATCATTGTGGACGTTCTGCCTCTTTTCCTATGCTTTCAATGCAATTCCAGTCTACCTCCTGAAATCGGTTTCCTGCAATTCTGCCCCGCTTTGAAGTCCTCTTGGCAGCCTTACTTCAGTCTATTTTTGGACGATAGCTGTCATTTATAACTCTGCAGGTTTGTGAATTACAGTGCCCCTGAGCTCCTTTCTTCAACTCGCTTTCTTTTGAGCTGGCCGCAACACCGCAGGATGGCTTCAGGCCCTAATCTGGTTCCGGTACGGCACGCTGAGCCTTTGGTTATTTCCTCTTCCTGGTGGGAAATGAGAGTTAAATTTGCCCGTCCAGACACCTCCAGCTAGCCTCTCATTGGTTCTCGCTATTCCTGTTCATCTTCCGCAGAAATTGCAAACTGGGCCAAACAGGAGGTTAAAGGCGCTGACTCTCCAAGTGGGGAGAGTGTTAGTAAAGCGTCTGGAATGTTGCACCCGAGTACCAGGGGAGGAAAACTGAGACATATTTGAACACGTCTCCCGTTCACATGGTTGATCATACTTGGGTTCCACATGCATGTTTTAGCTGAAGGAAGAATACCTTAAACCTGGAGAGTTGAGACCCGTGTAATGGGTACCATGCAATATGACTTCAAAGGGTCTTCATTTGCTCACCGAACCTCTCCAATCCTATCACTGCTGCGTTTATGCCCCTGTACACATGCTTGATTCTCTTTTGGAGACATAGCAATCCATAGGTTTTAAGATACTTACTAGTCAGGTACATTCTTAGGCGTTTAATATGCGGTGTTGAGTCCATTTCGTTGAGCAAGGAGTAGCTCTTGTCTATTCCATATTTGGCTTAAGGAACTTTATCTGTGCTCATTTCAATCTCTGGTTTTATGCAGCACCCCAACTCACCTTTCCCCTTAAGCAAGCATAAGTTGGTTTTCTAAATTTGAGACCCTGTTCTGTTCTGTAAATCAGTTCCTGTGTAGCCAAGTTTACATTCCGTGTATTACTGATATCTTATGATGTTTCTTTTTCTGTGTGACTTATTTCAGTTAGAATCATCATACCTGAATCCACTCATTGTGATGCTAAGGGCCTGATGACATAGATTTCATTGCTGAGTGATATTGCTTTGTAAGTAAATACCACAACTTCTTTATCCATTTTTCACTTTCTGCGATGTTGAACTTGTACTGTAAACGAGGTTCTTGTAAACAGAGGCGTCCCAAACTTTGGGGTGGCTGTGTCTTTTTGATTTTAATTTCCCTAAGCTATAGGACCATAAGTGGCAGTGCCCTAGGCTCTGTTGCTTTGTTTTTTAGATGTTTCAGGAAACACCATACACTTCTCCCGAGTGGTTGTTGGCAATTTACATCCCGCCCATCAGCATAACAAGGCTCCCAGTTCTCCATGGCCTGTCCTGCCTTTCTGGATTTTACACTTTTTTCAGATGGCCCTTTTGACCGGGGGGAAGTGAGACTTCATTGTAGTGCAGATTTCCTTTGCAAGCTTGCTTGGTTGGCCAAAAAGGGCGTATGCGTTTTTTCCTGAATATATTCAGGAAAAAACGCATACGCCCTTTTTGACCAAGTGCATCATTGTGGACGTTCTGCCTCTTTTCCTATGCTTTCAATGCAATTCCAGTCTACCTCCTGAAATCGGTTTCCTGCAATTCTGCCCCGCTTTCAAGTCCTCTTGGCAACCTTACTTCAGTCTATTTTTGGACGATAGCTGTCATTTATAACTCTGCAGGTTTGTGAATTACAGTGCCCCTGAGCTCCTTTCTTCAACTCGCTTTCTTTTGAGCTGGCCGCAACACCGCAGGATGGCTTCAGGCCCTAATCTGGTTCCGGTACGGCACGCTGAGTCTTTGGTTATTTCCTCTTCCTGGTGGGAAATGAGAGTTAAATTTGCCCGTCCAGACACCTCCAGCTAGCCTCTCATTGGTTCTCGCTATTCCTGTTCATCTTCCGCAGAAATTGCAAACTGGGCCAAACAGGAGGTTAAAGGCGCTGACTCTCCAAGTGGGGAGAGTGTTAGTAAAGCGTCTGGAATGTTGCACCCGAGTACCAGGGGAGGAAAACTGAGACATATTTGAACACGTCTCCCGTTCACATGGTTGATCATACTTGGGTTCCACATGCATGTTTTAGCTGAAGGAAGAATATCTTAAACCTGGAAAGTTAAGACCCGTGTAATGGGTACCATGCAATATGACTTCAAAGGGTCTTCATTTGCTCACCGAACCTCTCCAATCCTATCACTGCTGCGTTTATGCCCCTGTACACATGCTTGATTCTCTTTCGGAGACATAGCAATCCATAGGTTTTACGATACTTACTAGTCAGGTACATTCTTAGGCGTTTAATATGCGGTGTTGAGTCCATTTCGTTGAGCAAGGAGTAGCTCTTGTCTATTCCATATTTGACTTAAGGAACTTTATCTGTGCTCATTTCAATCTCTGGTTTTATGCAGCACCCCAACTCACCTTTACCCTTAAGCAAGCATAAGTTGGTTTTCTAAATTTGAGACCCTGTTCTGTTCTGTAATTCAGTTCCTGTGTAGCCAAGTTTACATTCCGTGTATTACTGATATCTTATGATGTTTCTTTTTCTGTGTGACTTACTTCAGTTAGAATCATCATACCTGAATCCACTCATTGTGCTGCTAAGGGCCTGATGACACAGATTTCATTGCTGAGTGATATTGCTTTGTAAGTAAATACCACAACTTCTTTATCCATTTTTCACTTTCTGCGATGTTGAACTTGTACTGTAAACGAGGTTCTTGTAAACAGAGCCGTTCCAAACTTTGAGGTGGCTGTGTCTTTTTGATTTTAATTTCCCTAAGCTATAGGACCATAAGTGGAAGTGCCCTAGGTTCTGTTGCTTTGTTTTTTAGATGTTTCAGGAAACACCATACACTTCTCCCTAATGGTTGTTGGCAATTTACATCCCGCCCATCAGCATAACAAGGCTCCCAGTTCTCCATGACCTGTCCTGCCTTTCTGGATTTTACACTTTTTTCAGATGGCCCTTTTGACCGGGGGGAAGTGAGACTTCATTGTAGTGCAGATTTCCTTTGCAAGCTTGCTTGGTTGGCCAAAAAGGGCGTATGCGTTTTTTCCTGAATATATTCAGGAAAAAACGCATACGCCCTTTTTGGCCAAGTGCATCATTGTGGACGTTCTGCCTCTTTTCCTATGCTTTCAATGCAATTCCAGTCTACCTCCTGAAATCGGTTTCCTGCAATTCAGCCCCGCTTTCAAGTCCTCTTGGCAGCCTTACTTCAGTCTATTTTTGGACGATAGCTGTCATTTATAACTCTGCAGGTTTGTGAATTACAGTGCCCCTGAGCTCCTTTCTTCAACTCGCTTTCTTGTGACCTGGCCGCAACACCGCAGGATGGCTTCAGGCCCTAATCTAGTTCCGGCCCGGCATGCTGAGCCTTTGGTTAATTCCTCTTCCTGGTGGGAAATGAGAGTTAAATTTGCCCGTCCAGACACCTCCAGCTAGCCTCTCATTGGTTCTCGCTATTCCTGTTCATCTTCCGCAGAAATTGCAAACTGGGCCAAACAGGAGGTTAAAGGGACTGACTCTCCAAGTGGGGAGAGTGTTAGTAAAGCGTCTGGAATGTTGCACCCGAGTACCAGGGGAGGAAAACTGAGACATATTTGAACACGGCTCCCGATCACATGGTTGATCATACTCTAGGTTCCACATGCATGTTTTAGCTGAAGGAAGAATACCTTAAACCTGGGTAGTTGAAACCCGTGGAATGGGTACCATGCAATATGACTTCAAAGGGTCTTCATTTGCTCACCGTACCTCTCCAATCCTATCACTGCTGCGTTTATGCCCCTGTACACATGCTTGATTCTCTTTTGGAGACATAGCAATCCATAGGTTTTAAGATACTTATAAGTCAGGTACATTCTTAGGCGTTTAATATGCGGTGTTGAGTCCATTTCGTTGAGCAAGGAGTAGCTCTTGTCTATTCCATATTTGGCTTAAGGACCTTTATCTGTGCTCATTTCAATCTCTGGTTTTATGCAGCACCCCAACTCACCTTTACCCTTAAGCAAGCATAAGTTGGTTTTCTAAATTTGAGACCCTGTTCTGTTCTGTAATTCAGTTCCTGTGTAGCCAAGTTTACATCCCATGTATTACTGATATCTTATGAGGTTTCTTTTTCTGTGTGACTTACTTCAGTTAGAATCATCATACCTGAATCCACTCATTGTGCTGCTAAGGGCCTGATGACACAGATTTCATTGCTGAGTGATATTGCTTTGTAAGTAAATACCACAACTTCTTTATCCATTTTTCACTTTCTGCGATGTTGAACTTGTACTGTAAACGAGGTTCTTGTAAACAGAGGCGTCCCAAACTTTGGGGTGGCTGTGTCTTTTTGATTTTAATTTCCCTAAGCTATAGGACCATAAGTGGAAGTGCCCTAGGTTCTGTTGCTTTGTTTTTTAGATGTTTCAGGAAACACCATACACTTCTCCCGAGTGGTTGTTGGCAATTTACATCCCGCCCATCAGCATAACAAGGCTCCCAGTTCTCCATGGCCTGTCCTGCCTTTCTGGATTTTACACTTTTTTCAGATGGCCCTTTTGACCGGGTGGAAGTGAGACTTCATTGTAGTGCAGATTTCATTTCCAAGCTTGCTTGGTTGGCCAAAAAGGGTGTATGTGTTTTTTCCTGAATATATTCAGGAAAAAACGCATACGCCCTTTTTGGCCAAGTGCATCATTGTGGACGTTCTGCCTCTTTTCCTATGCTTTCAATGCAATTCCAGTCTACCTCCTGAAATCGGTTTCCTGCAATTCTGCCCCGCTTTCAAGTCCTCTTGGCAGCCTTACTTCAGTCTATTTTTGGACGATAGCTGTCATTTATAACTCTGCAGGTTTGTGAATTACAGTGTCCCTGAGCTCCTTTCTTCAACTCGCTTTCTTTTGAGCTGGCCGCAACACCGCAGGATGGCTTCAGGCCCTAATCTGGTTCCGGTACGGCACGCTGAGCCTTTGGTTATTTCCTCTTCCTGGTGGGAAATGAGAGTTAAATTTGCCCGTCCAGACACCTCCAGCTAGCCTCTCATTGGTTCTCGCTATTCCTGTTCATCTTCCGCAGAAATTGCAAACTGGGCCAAACAGGAGGTTAAAGGCGCTGACTCTCCAAGTGGGGAGAGTGTTAGTAAAGCGTCTGGAATGTTGCACCCGAGTACCAGGGGAGGAAAACTGAGACATATTTGAACACGTCTCCCGTTCACATGGTTGATCATACTTGGGTTCCACATGCATGTTTTAGCTGAAGGAAGAATACCTTAAACCTGGAGAGTTAATACCCGTGTAATGGGTACCATGCAATATGACTTCAAAGGGTCTTCATTTGCTCACCGAACCTCTCCAATCCTATCACTGCTGCGTTTATGCCCCTGTACACATGCTTGATTCTCTTTCGGAGACATAGCAATCCATAGGTTTTAAGATACTTACTAGTCAGGTACATTCTTAGGCGTTTAATATGCGGTGTTGAGTCCATTTCGTTGAGCAAGGAGTAGCTCTTGTCTATTCCATATTTGACTTAAGGAACTTTATCTGTGCTCATTTCAATCTCTGGTTTTATGCAGCACCCCAACTCACCTTTAACCTTAAGCAAGCATAAGTTGGTTTTCTAAATTTGAGACCCTGTTCTGTTCTGTAATTCAGTTCCTGTGTAGCCAAGTTTACATTCCGTGTATTACTGATATCTTATGATGTTTCTTTTTCTGTGTGACTTACTTCAGTTAGAATCATCATACCTGAATCCACTCATTGTGCTGCTAAGGGCCTGATGACACAGATTTCATTGCTGAGTGATATTGCTTTGTAAGTAAATACCACAACTTCTTTATCCATTTTTCACTTTCTGCGATGTTGAACTTGTACTGTAAACGAGGTTCTTGTAAACAGAGCCGTTCCAAACTTTGGGGTGGCTGTGTCTTTTTGATTTTAATTTCCCTAAGCTATAGGACCATAAGTGGAAGTGCCCTAGGTTCTGTTGCTTTGTTTTTTAGATGTTTCAGGAAACACCATACACTTCTCCCGAGTGGTTGTTGGCAATTTACATCCCGCCCATCAGCATAACAAGGCTCCCAGTTCTCCATGGCCTGTCCTGCCTTTCTGGATTTTACACTTTTTTCAGATGGCCCTTTTGACCGGGGGGAAGTGAGACTTCATTGTAGTGCAGATTTCCTTTGCAAGCTTGCTTGGTTGGCCAAAAAGGGCGTATGCGTTTTTTCCTGAATATATTCAGGACAAAACGCATACGCCCTTTTTGGCCAAGTGCATCATTGTGGACGTTCTGCCTCTTTTCCTATGCTTTCAATGCAATTCCAGTCTACCTCCTGAAATCGGTTTCCTGCAATTCTGCCCCGCTTTCAAGTCCTCTTGGCAGCCTTACTTCAGTCTATTTTTGGACGATAGCTGTCATTTATAACTCTGCAGGTTTGTGAATTACAGTGCCCCCGAGCTGCTTTGTTCAACTCGCTTTCTTTTGAGCTGGCCGCAACACCGCAGGATGGCTTCAGGCCCTAATCTGGTTCCGGTACGGCACGCTGAGCCTTTGGTTATTTCCTCTTCCTGGTGGGAAATGAGAGTTAAATTTGCCCGTCCAGACACCTCCAGCTAGCCTCTCATTGGTTCTCGCTATTCCTGTTCATCATCCGCAGAAATTGCAAACTGGGCCAAACAGGAGGTTAAAGGCGCTGACTCTCCAAGTGGGGAGAGTGTTAGTAAAGCGTCTGGAATGTTGCACCCGAGTACCAGGGGAGGAAAACTGAGACATATTTGAACACGTCTCCCGTTCACATGGTTGATCATACTTGGGTTCCACATGCATGTTTTAGCTGAAGGAAGAATACCTTAAACCTGGAGAGTTGAGACCCGTGTAATGGGTACCATGCAGTATGACTTCAAAGGGTCTTCATTTGCTCACCGAATCTCTCCAATCCTATCACTGCTGCGTTTATGCCCCTGTACACATGCTTGATTCTCTTTTGGAGACATAGCAATCCATAGGTTTTACGATACTTACTAGTCAGGAACATTCTTAAGCGTTTAATATGCGGTGTTGAGTCCATTTCGTTGAGCAAGGAGTAGCTCTTGTCTATTCCATATTTGACTTAAGGAACTTTATCTGTGCTCATTTCAATCTCTGGTTTTATGCAGCACCCCAACTCACCTTTACCCTTAAGCAAGCATAAGTTGGTTTTCTAAATTTGAAACCCTGTTCTGTTCTGTAATTCAGTTCCTGTGTAGCCAAGTTTACATTCCGTGTATTACTGATATCTTATGATGTTTCTTTTTCTGTGTGACTTAGTTCAGTTAGAATCATCATACCTGAATCCACTCATTGTGATGCTAAGGGCCTGATGACATAGATTTCATTGCTGAGTGATATTGCTTTGTAAGTAAATACCACAACTTTATTCATTTTTCACTTTCTGCGATGTTGAACTTGTACTGTAAACGAGGTTCTTGTAAACAGAGGCGTCCCAAACTTTGGGGTGGCTGTGTCTTTTTCATTTTAATTTCCCTAAGCTATAGGACCATAAGTGGCAGTTCCCTAGGCTCTGTTGCTTTGTTTTTTAGATGTTTCAGGAAACACCATACACTTCTCCCGAGTGTCTGTTGGCAATTTACATCCCGCCCATCAGCATAACAAGGCTCCCAGTTCTCCATGGCCTGTCCTGCCTTTCTGGATTTTACACTTTTTTCAGATGGCCCTTTTGACCGGGGGGAAGTGAGACTTCATTGTAGTGCAGATTTCCTTTGCAAGCTTGCTTGGTTGGCCAAAAAGGGCGTATGCGTTTTTTCCTGAATATATTCAGAAAAATACGCATACGCCCTTTTTGGCCAAGTGCATCATTGTGGACGTTCTGCCTCTTTTCCTATGCTTTCAATGCAATTCCAGTCTACCTCCTGAAATCGGTTTCCTGCAATTCTGCCCCGCTTTCAAGTCCTCTTGGCAGCCTTACTTCAGTCTATTTTTGGACGATAGCTGTCATTTATAACTCTGCAGGTTTGTGAATTACAGTGCCCCTGAGCTCCTTTTTTCAACTCGCTTTCTTGTGACCTGGCCGCAACACCGCAGGATGGCTTCAGGCCTAATCTGGTTCCGGCCCTGCATGCTGAGCCTTTGGTTAATTCCTCTTCCTGGTGGGAAATGAGAGTTAAATTTGCCCGTCCAGACACCTCCAGCTAGCCTCTCATTGGTTCTCGCTATTCCTGTTCATCTTCCGCAGAAATTGCAAACTGGGCCAAACAGGAGGTTAAAGGGACTGACTCTCCAAGTGGGGAGAGTGTTAGTAAAGCGTCTGGAATGTTGCACCCGAGTACCAGGGGAGGAAAACTGAGACATATTTGAACACGTCTCCCGATCACATGGTTGATCATACTCTAGGTTCCACATGCATGTTTTAGCTGAAGGAAGAATACCTTAAACCTGGGTAGTTGAAACCCGTGGAATGGGTACCATGCAATATGACTTCAAAGGGTCTTCATTTGCTCACCGAACCTCTCCAATCCTATCACTGCTGCGTTTATGCCCCTGTACACATGCTTGATTCTCTTTCGGAGACATAGCAATTCTTAGGTTTTAAGATACTTACAAGTCAGGTACATTCTTAGGCGTTTAATATGCGGTGTTGAGTCCATTTCGTTGAGCAAGGAGTAGCTCTTGTCTATTCCATATTTGGCTTAAGGAACTTTATCTGTGCTCATTTCAATCTCTGGTTTTATGCAGCACCCCAACTCACCTTTACCCTTAAGCAAGCATAAGTTGGTTTTCTAAATTTGAGACCCTGTTCTGTTCTGTAATTCAGTTCCTGTGTAGCCAACTTTCCATTCCGTGTATTACTGATATCTTATGATGTTTCTTTTTCTGTGTGACTTATTTCAGTTAGAATCATCATACCTGAATCCACTCATTGTGCTGCTAAGGGCCTGATGACATAGATTTCATTGCTGAATGGTATTGCTTTGTAAGTGAATACCACAACTTCTTTATCCATTTTTCACTTTCTGCGATGTTGAACTTGTACTGTAAACGAGGTTCTTGTAAACAGAGCCGTTCCAAACTTTGGGGTGGCTGTGTCTTTTTTATTTTAATTTCCCTAAGCTATAGGACCATAAGTGGAAGTGCCCTAGGCTCTGTTGCTTTGTTTTTTAGATGTTTCAGGAAACACCATACACTTCTCCCGAGTGTCTGTTGGCAATTTACATCCCGCCCATCAGCATAACAAGGCTCCCAGTTCTCCATGGCCTGTCCTGCCTTTCTGGATTTTACACTTTTTTCAGATGGCCCTTTTGACCGGGGGGAAGTGAGACTTCATTGTAGTGCAGATTTCCTTTGCAAGCTTGCTTGGTTGGCCAAAAAGGGCGTATGCGTTTTTTCCTGAATATATTCAGGAAAAAACGCATACGCCCTTTTTGGCCAAGTGCATCATTGTGGACGTTCTGCCTCTTTTCCTATGCTTTCAAT
This sequence comes from Delphinus delphis, assembly GCF_949987515.2. Classification (NCBI taxonomy): domain Eukaryota; kingdom Metazoa; phylum Chordata; class Mammalia; order Artiodactyla; family Delphinidae; genus Delphinus; species Delphinus delphis. The sequence continues at coordinate 116,238,224 of NC_082688.1, forward strand.
GCAATTCCAGTCTACCTCCTGAAATCGGTTTCCTGCAATTCTGCCCCGCTTTCAAGTCCTCTTGGCAGCCTTACTTCAGTCTATTTTTGGACGATAGCTGTCATTTATAACTCTGCAGGTTTGTGAATTACAGTGCCCCTGAGCTCCTTTCTTCAACTCGCTTTCTTGTGACCTGGCCGCAACACCGCAGGATGGCTTCAGGCCCTAATCTGGTTACGGCCCGGCATGCTGAGCCTTTGGTTAATTCCTCTTCCTGGTGGGAAATGAGAGTTAAATTTGCCCGTTCAGACACCTCCAGCTAGTCTCTCATTGGTTCTCGCTATTCCTGTTCATCTTCCGCAGAAATTGCAAACTGGGCCAAACAGGAGGTTAAAGGGACTGACTCTCCAAGTCGGGAGAGTGTTAGTAAAGCGTCTAGAATGTTGCACCCGAGTACCAGGGGAGGAAAACTGAGACATATTTGAACACGTCTCCCGTTCACATGGTTGATCATACTTGGGTTCCACATGCATGTTTTAGCTGAAGGAAGAATACCTTAAACCTGTAGATTTGAGACCCGTGGAATGGGTACCATGCAATATGAATTCAAAGGGTCTTCATTTGCTCACCGAACCTCTCCAATCCTATCACTGCTGCGTTTATGCCCCTGTACACATGCTTGATTCTCTTTTGGAGACATAGCAATCCATAGGTTTTAAGATACTTATAAGTCAGGTACATTCTTAGGCGTTTAATATGCGGTGTTGAGTCCATTTCGTTGAGCAAGGAGTAGCTCTTGTCTATTCCATATTTGGCTTAAGGAACTTTATCTGTGCTCATTTCAATCTCTGGTTTTATGCAGCACCCCAACTCACCTTTACCCTTAAGCAAGCATAAGTTGGTTTTCTAAATTTGAGACCCTGTTCTGTTCTGTAATTCAGTTCCTGTGTAGCCAAGTTTACATTCCATGTATTACTGATATCTTATGATGTTTCTTTTTCTGTGTGACTTACTTCAGTTAGAATCATCATACCTGAATCCACTCATTGTGCTGCTAAGGGCCTGATGACACAGATTTCATTGCTGAGTGATATTGCTTTGTAAGTAAATACCACAACTTCTTTATCCATTTTTCACTTTCTGCGATGTTGAACTTGTACTGTAAACGAGGTTCTTGTAAACAGAGGCGTCCCAAACTTTGGGGTGGCTGTGTCTTTTTGATTTTAATTTCCCTAAGCTATAGGACCATAAGTGGAAGTGCCCTAGGTTCTGTTGCTTTGTTTTTTAGATGTTTCAGGAAACACCATACACTTCTCCCGAGTGGTTGTTGGCAATTTACATCCCGCCCATCAGCATAACAAGGCTCCCAGTTCTCCATGGCCTGTCCTGCCTTTCTGGATTTTACACTTTTTTCAGATGGCCCTTTTGACCGGGGGGAAGTGAGACTTCATTGTAGTGCAGATTTCCTTTCCAAGCTTGCTTGGTTGGCCAAAAAGTGTGTATGTGTTTTTTCCTGAATATATTCAGGAAAAAACGCATACGCCCTTTTTGGCCAAGTGCATCATTGTGGACGTTCTGCCTCTTTTCCTATGCTTTCAATGCAATTCCAGTCTACCTCCTGAAATCGGTTTCCTGCAATTCTGCCCCGCTTTCAAGTCCTCTTGGCAGCCTTACTTCAGTCTATTTTTGGACGATAGCTGTCATTTATAACTCTGCAGGTTTGTGAATTACAGTGCCCCTGAGCTGCTTTGTTCAACTCGCTTTCTTTTGAGCTGGCCGCAACACCGCAGGATGGCTTCAGGCCCTAATCTGGTTCCGGTACGGCACGCTGAGCCTTTGGTTATTTCCTCTTCCTGGTGGGAAATGAGAGTTAAATTTGCCCGTCCAGACACCTCCAGCTAGCCTCTCATTGGTTCTCGCTATTCCTGTTCATCTTCCGCAGAAATTGCAAACTGGGCCAAACAGGAGGTTAAAGGCGCTGACTCTCCAAGTGGGGAGAGTGTTAGTAAAGCGTCTGGAATGTTGCACCCGAGTACCAGGGGAGGAAAACTGAGACATATTTGAACACGTCTCCCGATCACATGGTTGATCATACTCTAGGTTCCACATGCATGTTTTAGCTGAAGGAAGAATACCTTAAACCTGGGTAGTTGAAACCCGTGGAATGGGTACCATGCAATATGACTTCAAAGGGTCTTCATTTGCTCACCGAACCTCTCCAATCCTATCACTGCTGCGTTTATGCCCCTGTACACATGCTTGATTCTCTTTCGGAGACATAGCAATTCTTAGGTTTTAAGATACTTACAAGTCAGGTACATTCTTAGGCGTTTAATATGCGGTGTTGAGTCCATTTCGTTGAGCAAGGAGTAGCTCTTGTCTATTCCATATTTGGCTTAAGGAACTTTATCTGTGCTCATTTCAATCTCTGGTTTTATGCAGCACCCCAACTCACCTTTACCTTTAAGCAAGCATAAGTTGGTTTTCTAAATTTGAGACCCTGTTCTGTTCTGTAATTCAGTTCCTGTGTAGCCAAGTTTACATTCCGTGTATTACTGATATCTTATGATGTTTCTTTTTCTGTGTGACTTATTTCAGTTAGAATCATCATACCTGAATCCACTCATTGTGCTGCTAAGGGCCTGATGACATAGATTTCATTGCTGAATGGTATTGCTTTGTAAGTGAATACCACAACTTCTTTATCCATTTTTCACTTTCTGCGATGTTGAACTTGTACTGTAAACGAGGTTCTTGTAAACAGAGCCGTTCCAAACTTTGGGGTGGCTGTGTCTTTTTGATTTTAATTTCCCTAAGCTATAGGACCATAAGTGGAAGTGCCCTAGGCTCTGTTGCTTTGTTTTTTAGATGTTTCAGGAAACACCATACACTTCTCCCGAGTGTCTGTTGGCAATTTACATCCCGCCCATCAGCATAACAAGGCTCCCAGTTCTCCATGGCCTGTCCTGCCTTTCTGGATTTTACACTTTTTTCAGATGGCCCTTTTGACCGGGGGGAAGTGAGACTTCATTGTAGTGCAGATTTCCTTTGCAAGCTTGCTTGGTTGGCCAAAAAGGGCGTATGCGTTTTTTCCTGAATATATTCAGGAAAAAACGCATACGCCCTTTTTGGCCAAGTGCATCATTGTGGACGTTCTGCCTCTTTTCCTATGCTTTCAATGCAATTCCAGTCTACCTCCTGAAATCGGTTTCCTGCAATTCTGCCCCGCTTTCAAGTCCTCTTGGCAGCCTTACTTCAGTCTATTTTTGGACGATAGCTGTCATTTATAACTCTGCAGGTTTGTGAATTACAGTGCCCCTGAGCTCCTTTCTTCAACTCGCTTTCTTGTGACCTGGCCGCAACACCGCAGGATGGCTTCAGGCCCTAATCTGGTTACGGCCCGGCATGCTGAGCCTTTGGTTAATTCCTCTTCCTGGTGGGAAATGAGAGTTAAATTTGCCCGTCCAGACACCTCCAGCTAGCCTCTCATTGGTTCTCGCTATTCCTGTTCATCTTCTGCAGAAATTGCAAACTGGGCCAAACAGGAGGTTAAAAACGCTGACTCTCCAAGTGGGGAGAGTGTTAGTAAAGTGTCTGGAATGTTGCACCCGAGTACCAGGGGAGGAAAACTGAGACATATTTGAACACGTCTCCCGTTCACATGGTTGATCATACTTGGGTTCCACATGCATGTTTTAGCTGAAGGAAGAATACCTTAAACCTGGAGAGTTGAGACCCGTGGAATGGGTACCATGCAATATGACTTCAAAGGGTCTTCATTTGCTCACCGAACCTCTCCAATCCTATCACTGCTGCGTTTATGCCCCTGTACACATGCTTGATTCTCTTTTGGAGACATAGCAATCCATAGGTTTTACGATACTTACTAGTCAGGTACATTCTTAGGCGTTTAATATGCGGTGTTGAGTCCATTTCGTTGAGCAAGGAGTAGCTCTTGTCTATTCCATATTTGACTTAAGGAACTTTATCTGTGCTCATTTCAATCTCTGGTTTTATGCAGCACCCCAACTCACCTTTACCCTTAAGCAAGCATAAGTTGGTTTTCTAAATTTGAGACCCTGTTCTGTTCTGTAATTCAGTTCCTGTGTAGACAAGTTTCCATTCCGTGTATTACTGATATCTTATGATGTTTCTTTTTCTGTGTGACTTATTTCAGTTAGAATCATCATACCTGAATCCACTCATTGTGATGCTAAGGGCCTGATGACATACATTTCATTGCTGAGTGATATTGCTTTGTAAGTAAATACCACAACTTCTTTATCCATTTTTCACTTTCTGCGATGTTGAACTTGTACTGTAAACGAGTTTCTTGTAAACAGAGGCGTCCCAAACTTTGGGGTGGCTGTGTCTTTTTGATTTTAATTTCCCTAAGCTATAGGACCATAAGTGGCAGTGCCCTAGGCTCTATTGCTTTGTTTTTTAGATGTTTCAGGAAACACCATACACTTCTCCCGAGTGTCTGTTGGCAATTTACATCCCGCCCATCAGCATAACAAGGCTCCCAGTTCTCAATGGCCTGTTGCCTTTCTGGATTTTACACTTTTTTCAGATGGCCCTTTTGACTGGGGGGAAGTGAGACTTCATTGTAGTGCAGATTTCCTTTGCAAGCTTGCTTGGTTGGCCAAAAAGGGCGTATGCGTTTTTTCCTGAATATATTCAGGAAAAAACGCATACGCCCTTTTTGGCCAAGTGCATCATTGTGGACGTTCTGCCTCTTTTCCTATGCTTTCAATGCAATTCCAGTCTGCCTCCTGAAATCGGTTTCCTGCAATTCTGCCCCGCTTTCAAGTCCTCTTGGCAGCCTTACTTCAGTCTATTTTTGGACGATAGCTGTCATTTATAACTCTGCAGGTTTGTGAATTACAGTGCCCCTGAGCTCCTTTCTTCAACTCGCTTTCTTGTGACCTGGCCGCAACACCGCAGGATGGCTTCAGGCCCTAATCTGGTTACGGCCCGGCATGCTGAGCCTTTGGTTAATTCCTCTTCCTGGTGGGAAATGAGAGTTAAATTTGCCCGTTCAGACACCTCCAGCTAGTCTCTCATTGGTTCTCGCTATTCCTGTTCATCTTCCGCAGAAATTGCAAACTGGGCCAAACAGGAGGTTAAAGGGACTGACTCTCCAAGTCGGGAGAGTGTTAGTAAAGCGTCTGGAATGTTGCACCCGAGTACCAGGGGAGGAAAACTGAGACATATTTGAACACGTCTCCCGTTCACATGGTTGATCATACTTGGGTTCCACATGCATGTTTTAGCTGAAGGAAGAATACCTTAAACCTGTAGAGTTGAGACCCGTGGAATGGGTACCATGCAATATGACTTCAAAGGGTCTTCATTTGCTCACCGAACCTCTCCAATCCTATCACTGCTGCGTTTATGCCCCTGTACACATGCTTGATTCTCTTTTGGAGACATAGCAATCCATAGGTTTTAAGATACTTATAAGTCAGGTACATTCTTAGGCGTTTAATATGCGGTGTTGAGTCCATTTCGTTGAGCAAGGAGTAGCTCTTGTCTATTCCATATTTGGCTTAAGGAACTTTATCTGTGCTCATTTCAATCTCTGGTTTTATGCAGCACCCCAACTCACCTTTACCCTTAAGCAAGCATAAGTTGGTTTTCTAAATTTGAGACCCTGTTCTGTTTTGGAATGCAGTTCCTGTGTAGCCAAGTTTACATTCCGTGTATTAGTGATATCTTATGATGTTTCTTTTTCTGTGTGACTTATTTCAGTTAGAATCATCGTACCTGAATCCACTCATTATGCTGCTACGGGCCTGATGACATAGATTTCATTGCTGAGTGATACTGCATTGTACGTAAGTACCACAAGTTCTTTATCCATTTTTCACTTTCTGTGATATTGAACTTGTACGGTAAACGAGGTTCTTGTAAACGGAGGCGTCCCAAACTTTGGGGTGGCTGTGTCTTTTTGATTTTCATTTCCCTAAGCTATAGGACCATAAGTGGAAGTGCCCTAGGCTCTGTTGCTTTGTTTTTTAGATGTTTCAGGAAACACCATACACTTCTCCTGAGTGGTTGTTGGCAATTTACATCCCGCCCATCAGCATAACAAGGCTCCCAGTTCTCCATGGCCTGTCCTGCCTTTCTGGATTTTACACTTTTTTCAGATGGCCCTTTTGACCGGGGGGAAGTGAGACTTCATTGTAGTGCAGATTTCCTTTGCAAGCTTGCTTGGTTGGCCAAAAAGGGCGTATGCGTTTTTTCCTGAATATATTCAGGAAAAAACGCATACGCCCTTTTTGGCCAAGTGCATCATTGTGGACGTTCTGCCTCTTTTCCTATGCTTTCAATGCAATTCCAGTCTACCTCCTGAAATCGGTTTCCTGCAATTCTGCCCCGCTTTCAAGTCCTCTTGGCAGCCTTACTTCAGTCTATTTTTGGACGATAGCTGTCATTTATAACTCTGCAGGTTTGTGAATTACAGTGCCCCTGAGCTCCTTTCTTCAACTCGCTTTCTTTTGAGCTGGCCGCAACACCGCAGGATGGCTTCAGGCCCTAATCTGGTTCCGGTATGGCACGCTGAGCCTTTGGTTATTTCCTCTTCCTGGTGGGAAATGAGAGTTAAATTTGCCCGTCCAGACACCTCCAGCTAGCCTCTCATTGGTTCTCGCTATTCCTGTTCATCTTCTGCAGAAATTGCAAACTGGGCCAAACAGGAGGTTAAAAACGCTGACTCTCCAAGTGGGGAGAGTGTTAGTAAAGTGTCTGGAATGTTGCACCCGAGGACCAGGGGAGGAAAACTGAGACATATTTGAACACGTCTCCCGTTCACATGGTTGATCATACTTGGGTTCCACATGCATGTTTTAGCTGAAGGAAGAATACCTTAAACCTGGAGAGTTGAGACCCGTGGAATGGGTACCATGCAATATGACTTCAAAGGGTCTTCATTTGCTCACCGAACCTCTCCAATCCTATCACTGCTGCGTTTATGCCCCTGTACACATGCTTGATTCTCTTTTGGAGACATAGCAATCCATAGGTTTTACGATACTTACTAGTCAGGTACATTCTTAGGCGTTTAATATGCGGTGTTGAGTCCATTTCGTTGAGCAAGGAGTAGCTCTTGTCTATTCCATATTTGACTTAAGGAACTTTATCTGTGCTCATTTCAATCTCTGGTTTTATGCAGCACCCCAACTCACCTTTACCCTTAAGCAAGCATAAGTTGGTTTTCTAAATTTGAGACCCTGTTCTGTTCTGTAATTCAGTTCCTGTGTAGACAAGTTTCCATTCCGTGTATTACTGATATCTTATGATGTTTCTTTTTCTGTGTGACTTATTTCAGTTAGAATCATCATACCTGAATCCACTCATTGTGATGCTAAGGGCCTGATGACATACATTTCATTGCTGAGTGATATTGCTTTGTAAGTAAATACCACAACTTCTTTATCCATTTTTCACTTTCTGCGATGTTGAACTTGTACTGTAAACGAGTTTCTTGTAAACAGAGGCGTCCCAAACTTTGGGGTGGCTGTGTCTTTTTGATTTTAATTTCCCTAAGCTATAGGACCATAAGTGGCAGTGCCCTAGGCTCTATTGCTTTGTTTTTTAGATGTTTCAGGAAACACCATACACTTCTCCCAAGTGTCTGTTGGCAATTTACATCCCGCCCATCAGCATAACAAGGCTCCCAGTTCTCAATGGCCTGTTGCCTTTCTGGATTTTACACTTTTTTCAGATGGCCCTTTTGACTGGGGGGAAGTGAGACTTCATTGTAGTGCAGATTTCCTTTGCAAGCTTGCTTGGTTGGCCAAAAAGGGCGTATGCGTTTTTTCCTGAATATATTCAGGAAAAAACGCATACGCCCTTTTTGGCCAAGTGCATCATTGTGGACGTTCTGCCTCTTTTCCTATGCTTTCAATGCAATTCCAGTCTGCCTCCTGAAATCGGTTTCCTGCAATTCTGCCCCGCTTTCAAGTCCTCTTGGCAGCCTTACTTCAGTCTATTTTTGGACGATAGCTGTCATTTATAACTCTGCAGGTTTGTGAATTACAGTGCCCCTGAGCTCCTTTCTTCAACTCGCTTTCTTGTGACCTGGCCGCAACACCGCAGGATGGCTTCAGGCCCTAATCTGGTTCTGGCCCGGCATGCTGAGCCTTTGGTTAATTCCTCTTCCTGGTGGGAAATGAGAGTTAAATTTGCCCGTTCAGACACCTCCAGCTAGTCTCTCATTGGTTCTCGCTATTCCTGTTCATCTTCCGCAGAAATTGCAAACTGGGCCAAACAGGAGGTTAAAGGGACTGACTCTCCAAGTCGGGAGAGTGTAAGTAAAGCATCTGGAATGTTGCACCCGAGTACCAGGGGAGGAAAACTGAGACATATTTGAACACGTCTCCCGTTCACATGGTTGATCATACTCTGGGTTCCACATGCATGTTTTAGCTGAAGGAAGAATACCTTAAACCTGGAGAGTTGAGACCCGTGGAATGGGTACCATGAAATGACTTCAAAGGGTCTTCATTTGCTCACCGAACCTCTCCAATCCTATCACTGCTGCGTTTATGCCCCTGTACACATGCTTGATTCTCTTTTGGAGACATAGCAATACATAGGTTTTAAGATACTTACTAGTCAGGTACATTCTTAGGCGTTTAATATGGGGTGTTGAGTCCATTTCGTTGAGCAAGGAGTAGCTCTTGTCTATTCCATATTTGGCTTAAGGAACTTTATCTGTGCTCATTTCAATCTCTGGTTTTATGCAGCACCCCAACTCACCTTTCCCCTTAAACAAGCATAAGTTGGTTTTCTAAATTTGAGACCCTGTTCTGTTTTGGAATGCAGTTCCTGTGTAGCCAAGTTTACATTCCGTGTATTAGTGATATCTTATGATGTTTCTTTTTCTGTGTGACTTATTTCAGTTAGAATCATCGTACCTGAATCCACTCATTATGCTGCTACGGGCCTGATGACATAGATTTCATTGCTGAGTGATACTGCATTGTACGTAAGTACCACAAGTTCTTTATCCATTTTTCACTTTCTGTGATATTGAACTTGTACGATAAACGAGGTTCTTGTAAACGGAGGCGTCCCAAACTTTGGGGTGGCTGTGTCTTTTTGATTTTCATTTCCCTAAGCTATAGGACCATAAGTGGAAGTGCCCTAGGCTCTGTTGCTTTGTTTTTTAGATGTTTCAGGAAACACCATACACTTCTCCCCAGTGGTTGTTGGCAATTTACATCCCGCCCATCAGCATAACAAGGCTTCCAGTTCTCCATGGCCTGTCCTGCCTTTCTGGATTTTACACTTTTTTCAGATGGCCCTTTTGACCGGGGGGAAGTGAGACTTCATTGTAGTGCAGATTTCCTTTGCAAGCTTGCTTGGTTGGCCAAAAAGGGCGTATGCGTTTTTTCCTGAATATATTCAGGACAAAACACATACGCCCTTTTTGGCCAAGTGCATCATTGTGGACGTTCTGCCTCTTTTCCTATGCTTTCAATGCAATTCCAGTCTACCTCCTGAAATCGGTTTCCTGCAATTCTGCCCCGCTTTCAAGTCCTCTTGGCAGCCTTACTTCAGTCTATTTTTGGACGATAGCTGTCATTTATAACTCTGCAGGTTTGTGAATTACAGTGCCCCTGAGCTCCTTTCTTCAACTCGCTTTCTTTTGAGCTGGCCGCAACACCGCAGGATGGCTTCAGGGCCTAATCTGGTTCCGGTACGGCACGCTGAGCCTTTGGTTATTTCCTCTTCCTGGTGGGAAATGAGAGTTAAATTTGCCCGTCCAGACACCTCCAGCTAGCCTCTCATTGGTTCTCGCTATTCCTGTTCATCTTCCGCAGAAATTGCAAACTGGGCCAAACAGGAGGTTAAAGGCGCTGACTCTCCAACTGGGGAGAGTGTTAGTAAAGCGTCTGGAATGTTGCACCCGAGTACCAGGGGAGGAAAACTGAGACATATTTGAACACGTCTCCCGTTCACATGGTTGATCATACTCTGGGTTCCACATGCATGTTTTAGCTGAAGGAAGAATACCTTAAACCTGGAGAGTTGAGACCCGTGTAATGGGTACCATTCAATATGACTTCAAAGGGTCTTCATTTGCTCACCGAACCTCTCCAATCCTATCACTGCTGCGTTTATGCCCCTGTACACATGCTTGATTCTCTTTTGGAGACATAGAAATCCATAGGTTTTAAGATACTTACTAGTCAGGTACATTCTTAGGCGTTTAATATGGGGTGTTGAGTCCATATCGTTGAGCAAGGAGTAGCTCTTGTCTATTCCATATTTGACTTAAGGAACTTTATCTGTGCTCATTTCAATCTCTGGTTTTATGCAGCACCCCAACTCACCTTTCCCCTTAAGCAAGCATAAGTTGGTTTTCTAAATTTGAGACCCTGTTCTGTTCTGTAATTCAGTTCCTGTGTAGCCAAGTTTACATTCCGTGTATTACTGATATCTTATGATGTTTCTTTTTCTGTGTGACTTACTTCAGTTAGAATCATCATACCTGAATCCACTCATTGTGCTGCTAAGGGCCTGATGACACAGATTTCATTGCTGAGTGATATTGCTTTGTAAGTAAATACCACAACTTCTTTATCCATTTTTCACTTTCTGCGATGTTGAACTTGTACTGTAAACGAGGTTCTTGTAAACAGAGCCGTTCCAAACTTTGGGGTGGCTGTGTCTTTTTGATTTTAATTTCCCTAAGCTATAGTACCATAAGTGGAAGTGCCCTAGGTTCTGTTGCTTTGTTTTTTAGATGTTTCAGGAAACACCATACACTTCTCCCAAGTGTCTGTTGGCAATTTACATCCCGCCCATCAGCATAACAAGGCTCCCAGTTCTCAATGGCCTGTTGCCTTTCTGGATTTTACACTTTTTTCAGATGGCCCTTTTGACCGGGGGGAAGTGAGACTTCATTGTAGTGCAGATTTCCTTTGCAAGCTTGCTTGGTTGGCCAAAAAGTGCGTATGCATTTTTTCCTGAATATATTCAGGAAAAAACGCATACGCCCTTTTTGGCCAAGTGCATCATTGTGGACGTTCTGCCTCTTTTCCTATGCTTTCAATGCAATTCCAGTCTACCTCCTGAAATCGGTTTCCTGCAATTCTGCCCCGCTTTCAAGTCCTCTTGGCAGCCTTACTTCAGTCTATTTTTGGACGATAGCTGTCATTTATAACTCTGCAGGTTTGTGAATTACAGTGCCCCTGAGCTCCTTTCTTCAACTCGCTTTCTTGTGACCTGGCCGCAACACCGCAGGATGGCTTCAGGCCCTAATCTGGTTCCGGCCCGGCATGCTGAGCCTTTGGTTAATTCCTCTTCCTGGTGGGAAATGAGAGTTAAATTTGCCCGTCCAGACACCTCCAGCTAGCCTCTCATTGGTTCTCGCTATTCCTGTTCATCTTCCGCAGAAATTGCAAACTGGGCCAAACAGGAGGTTAAAGGGACTGACTCTCCAAGTGGGGAGAGTGTTAGTAAAGCGTCTGGAATGTTGCACCCGAGTACCAGGGGAGGAAAACTGAGACATATTTGAACACGTCTCCCGATCACATGGTTGATCATACTCTAGGTTCCACATGCATGTTTTAGCTGAAGGAAGAATACCTTAAACCTGGGTAGTTGAAACCCATGGAATGGGTACCATGCAATATGACTTCAAAGGGTCTTCATTTGCTCACCGAACCTCTCCAATCCTATCACTGCTGCGTTTATGCCCCTGTACACATGCTTGATTCTCTTTCGGAGACATAGCAATCCATAGGTTTTAAGATACTTACTAGTCAGGTACATTCTTAGGCGTTTAATATGGGGTGTTGAGTCCATTTCGTTGAGCAAGGAGTAGCTCTTGTCTATTCCATATTTGGCTTAAGGAACTTTATCTGTGCTCATTTCAATCTCTGGTTTTATGCAGCACCCCAACTCACCTTTACCCTTAAGCAAGAATAAGTTGGTTTTCTAAATTTGAGACCCTGTTCTGTTCTGTAATTCAGTTCCTGTGTAGCCAAGTTTACATTCCGTGTATTACTGATATCTTATGATGTTTCTTTTTCTGTGTGACTTATTTCAGTTAGAATCATCATACCTGAATCCACTCATTGTGCTGCTAAGTGCCTGATGACACAGATTTCATTGCTGAGTGATATTGCTTTGTAAGTAAACACCACAATTTGTTTATCCATTTTTCACTTTCTGCGATGTTGAACTTGTACTGTCAACGAGGTTCTTGTAAACAGAGCCGTTCCAAACTTTGGGGTGGCTGTGTCTTTTTGATTTTAATTTCCCTAAGCTATAGGACCATAAGTGGAAGTGCCCTAGGTTCTGTTGCTTTGTTTTTTAGATGTTTCAGGAAACACCATACACTTCTCCCAAGTGTCTGTTGGCAATTTACATCCCACCCATCAGCATAACTAGGCTCCCAGTTCTCAATGGCCTGTCCTGCCTTTCTGGATTTTACACTTTTTTCAGATGGCCCTTTTGACCGGGGGGAAGTGAGACTTCATTGTAGTGCAGATTTCCTTTGCAAGCTTGCTTGGTTGGCCAAAAAGGGCGTATGCGTTTTTTCCTGAATATATTCAGGAAAAAACGCATACGCCCTTTTTGGCCAAGTGCATCATTGTGGACGTTCTGCCTCTTTTCCTATGCTTTCAATGCAATTCCAGTCTACCTCCTGAAATCGGTTTCCTGCAATTCTGCCCCGCTTTCAAGTCCTCTTGGCAGCCTTACTTCAGTCTATTTTTGGACGATAGCTGTCATTTATAACTCTGCAGGTTTGTGAATTACAGTGCCCCTGAGCTCCTTTCTTCAACTCGCTTTCTTTTGAGCTGGCCGCAACACCGCAGGATGGCTTCAGGCCCTAATCTGGTTCCGGTACGGCACGCTGAGCCTTTGGTTATTTCCTCTTCCTGGTGGGAAATGAGAGTTAAATTTGCCCGTCCAGACACCTCCAGCTAGCCTCTCATTGGTTCTCGCTATTCCTGTTCATCTTCCGCAGAAATTGCAAACTGGGCCAAACAGGAGGTTAAAGGCGCTGACTCTCCAAGTGGGGAGAGTGTTAATAAAGCGTCTGGAATGTTGCACCCGAGTACCAGGGGAGGAAAACTGAGACATATTTGAACACGTCTCCCGTTCACATGGTTGATCATACTTGGGTTCCACATGCATGTTTTAGCTGAAGGAAGAATACCTTAAACCTGGAGAGTTGAGACCCGTGTAATGGGTACCATGCAATATGACTTCAAAGGGTCTTCATTTGCTCACCGAACCTCTCCAATCCTATCACTGCTGCGTTTATGCCCCTGTACACATGCTTGATTCTCTTTTGGAGACATAGCAATCCATAGGTTTTACGATACTTACTAGTCAGGTACATTCTTAGGCGTTTAATATGCGGTGTTGAGTCCATTTCGTTGAGCAAGGAGTAGCTCTTGTCTATTCCATATTTGGCTTAAGGAACTTTATCTGTGCTCATTTCAATCTCTGGTTTTATGCAGCACCCCAACTCACCTTTCCCCTTAAGCAAGCATAAGTTGGTTTTCTAAATTTGAGACCCTGTTCTGTTCTGTAAATCAGTTCCTGTGTAGCCAAGTTTACATTCCGTGTATTACTGATATCTTATGATGTTTCTTTTTCTGTGTGACTTATTTCAGTTAGAATCATCATACCTGAATCCACTCATTGTGATGCTAAGGGCCTGATGACATAGATTTCATTGCTGAGTGATATTGCTTTGTAAGTAAATACCACAACTTCTTTATCCATTTTTCACTTTCTGCGATGTTGAACTTGTACTGTAAACGAGGTTCTTGTAAACAGAGGCGTCCCAAACTTTGGGGTGGCTGTGTCTTTTTGATTTTAATTTCCCTAAGCTATAGGACCATAAGTGGCAGTGCCCTAGGCTCTGTTGCTTTGTTTTTTAGATGTTTCAGGAAACACCATACACTTCTCCCGAGTGTCTGTGGCAATTTACATCCCGCCCATCAGCATAACAAGGCTCCCAGTTCTCCATGGCCTGTCCTGCCTTTCTGGATTTTACACTTTTTTCAGATGGCCCTTTTGACCGGGGGGAAGTGAGACTTCATTGTAGTGCAGATTTCCTTTGCAAGCTTGCTTGGTTAGCCAAAAAGGGCGTATGCGTTTTTTCCTGAATATATTCAGGAAAAAACGCATACGCCCTTTTTGGCCAAGTGAATCATTGTGGACGTTCTGCCTCTTTTCCTATGCTTTCAATGCAATTCCAGTCTACCTCCTGAAATCGGTTTCCTGCAATTCTGCCCCGCTTTCAAGTCCTCTTGGCAGCCTTACTTCAGTCTATTTTTGGACGATAGCTGTCATTTATAACTCTGCAGGTTTGTGAATTACAGTGCCCCTGAGCTCCTTTCTTCAACTCGCTTTCTTGTGACCTGGCCGCAACACCGCAGGATGGCTTCAGGCCCTAATCTGGTTCCGGCACGGCACGCTGAGCCTTTGGTTATTTCCTCTTCCTGGTGGGAAATGAGAGTTAAATTTGCCCGTCCAGACACCTCCAGCTAGTCTCTCATTGCTTCTCGCTATTCCTGTTCATCTTCCGCAGAAATTGCAAACTGGGCCAAACAGGAGGTTAAAGGGACTGACTCTCCAAGTGGGGAGAGTGTTAGTAAAGCGTCTGGAATGTTGCACCCGAGTACCAGGGGAGGAAAACTGAGACATATTTGAACACGTCTCCCGTTCACATGGTTGATCATACTTGGGTTCCACATGCATGTTTTAGCTGAAGGAAGAATATCTTAAACCTGGAAAGTTAAGACCCGTGTAATGGGTACCATGCAATATGACTTCAAAGGGTCTTCATTTGCTCACCGAACCTCTCCAATCCTATCACTGCTGCGTTTATGCCCCTGTACACATGCTTGATTCTCTTTCGGAGACATAGCAATCCATAGGTTTTACGATACTTACTAGTCAGGTACATTCTTAGGCGTTTAATATGCGGTGTTGAGTCCATTTCGTTGAGCAAGGAGTAGCTCTTGTCTATTCCATATTTGACTTAAGGAACTTTATCTGTGCTCATTTCAATCTCTGGTTTTATGCAGCACCCCAACTCACCTTTACCCTTAAGCAAGCATAAGTTGGTTTTCTAAATTTGAGACCCTGTTCTGTTCTGTAATTCAGTTCCTGTGTAGCAAAGTTTACATTCCGTGTATTACTGATATCTTATGATGTTTCTTTTTCTGTGTGACTTACTTCAGTTAGAATCATCATACCTGAATCCACTCATTGTGCTGCTAAGGGCCTGATGACACAGATTTCATTGCTGAGTGATATTGCTTTGTAAGTAAATACCACAACTTCTTTATCCATTTTTCACTTTCTGCGATGTTGAACTTGTACTGTAAACGAGGTTCTTGTAAACAGAGCCGTTCCAAACTTTGGGGTGGCTGTGTCTTTTTGATTTTAATTTCCCTAAGCTATAGGACCATAAGTGGAAGTGCCCTAGGTTCTGTTGCTTTGTTTTTTAGATGTTTCAGGAAACACCATACACTTCTCCCGAATGGTTGTTGGCAATTTACATCCCGCCCATCAGCATAACTAGGCTCCCAGTTCTCCATGACCTGTCCTGCCTTTCTGGATTTTACACTTTTTTCAGATGGCCCTTTTGACCGGGGGGAAGTGAGACTTCATTGTAGTGCAGATTTCCTTTGCAAGCTTGCTTGGTTGGACAAAAAGGGCGTATGCGTTTTTTCCTGAATATATTCAGGAAAAAACGCATACGCCCTTTTTGGCCAAGTGCATCATTGTGGACGTTCTGCCTCTTTTCCTATGCTTTCAATGCAATTCCAGTCTACCTCCTGAAATCGGTTTCCTGCAATTCTGCCCCGCTTTCAAGTCCTCTTGGCAGCCTTACTTCAGTCTATTTTTGGACGATAGCTGTCATTTATAACTCTGCAGGTTTGTGAATTACAGTGCCCCTGAGCTCCTTTCTTCAACTCGCTTTCTTTTGAGCTGGCCGCAACACCGCAGGATGGCTTCAGGCCCTAATCTTGTTCCGGTACGGCACGCTGAGCCTTTGGTTATTTCCTCTTCCTGGTGGGAAATGAGAGTTAAATTTGCCCGTCCAGACACCTCCAGCTAGCCTCTCATTGGTTCTCGCTATTCCTGTTCATCTTCCGCAGAAATTGCAAACTGGGCCAAACAGGAGGTTAAAGGCGCTGACTCTCCAAGTGGGGAGAGTGTTAGTAAAGCGTCTGGAATGTTGCACCCGAGTACCAGGGGAGGAAAACTGAGACATATTTGAACACGTCTCCCGATCACATGGTTGATCATACTCTAGGTTCCACATGCATGTTTTAGCTGAAGGAAGAATACCTTAAACCTGGGTAGTTGAAACCCGTGGAATGGGTACCATGCAATATGACTTCAAAGGGTCTTCATTTGCTCACCGAACCTCTCCAATCCTATCACTGCTGCGTTTATGCCCCTGTACACATGCTTGATTCTCTTTCGGAGACATAGCAATCCATAGGTTTTAAGATACTTACAAGTCAGGTACATTCTTAGGCGTTTAATATGCGGTGTTGAGTCCATTTCGTTGAGCAAGGAGTAGCTCTTGTCTATTCCATATTTGGCTTAAGGAACTTTATCTGTGCTCATTTCAATCTCTGGTTTTATGCAGCACCCCAACTCACCTTTACCCTTAAGCAAGCATAAGTTGGTTTTCTAAATTTGAGGCCCTGTTCTGTTCTGTAATTCAGTTCCTGTGTAGCCAAGTTTCCATTCCGTGTATTACTGATATCTTATGATGTTTCTTTTTCTGTGTGACTTATTTCAGTTAGAATCATCATACCTGAATCCACTCATTGTGCTGCTAAGGGCCTGATGACATAGATTTCATTGCTGAGTGATATTGCTTTGTAAGTGAATACCACAACTTCTTTATCCATTTTTCACTTTCTGCGATGTTGAACTTGTACTGTAAACGAGGTTCTTGTAAACAGAGCCATTCCAAACTTTGGGGTGGCTGTGTCTTTTTGATTTTAATTTCCCTAAGCTATAGGACCATAAGTGGAAGTGCCCTAGGCTCTGTTGCTTTGTTTTTTAGATGTTTCAGGAAACACCATACACTTCTCCCAAGTGTCTGTTGGCAACTTACATCCCGCCCATCAGCATAACAAGGCTCCCAGTTCTCAATGGCCTGTTGCCTTTCTGGATTTCACACTTTTTTCAGATGGCCCTTTTGACCGGGTTGAAGTCAGACTTCATTGTAGTGCAGATTTCCTTTGCAAGCTTGCTTGGTTGGCCAAAAAGGGCGTATGCGTTTTTACCTGAATATATTCAGGAAAAAACGCATACGCCCTTTTTGGCCAAGTGCATCATTGTGGACGTTCTGCCTCTTTTCCTATGCTTTCAATGCAATTCCAGTCTACCTCCTGAAATCGGTTTCCTGCAATTCTGCCCCGCTTTCAAGTCCTCTTGGCAGCCTTACTTCAGTCTATTTTTGGAGGATAGCTGTCATTTATAACTCTGCAGGTTTGTGAATTACAGTGCCCCTGAGCTCCTTTCTTCAACTCGCTTTCTTGTGACCTGGCCGCAACACCGCAGGATGGCTTCAGGCCCTAATCTGGTTCCGGCCCCGCATGCTGAGCCTTTGGTTAATTCCTCTTCCTGGTGGGAAATGAGAGTTAAATTTGCCCGTCCAGACACCTCCAGCTAGCCTCTCATTGGTTCTCGCTATTCCTGTTCATCTTCCGCAGAAATTGCAAACTGGGCCAAACAGGAGGTTAAACGGACTGACTCTCCAAGTGGGGAGAGTGTTAGTAAAGCGTCTGGAATGTTGCACCCGAGTACCAGGGGAGGAAAACTGAGACATATTTGAACACGTCTCCCGTTCACATGGTTGATTATACTTGGGTTCCACATGCATGTTTTAGCTGAAGGTAGAATACCTTAAACCTGGAGAGTTCAGACCCGTGTAATGGGTACCATGCAATATGACTTCAAAGGGTCTTCATTTGCTCACCGAACCTCTCCAATCCTATCACTGCTGTGTTTATGCCCCTGTACACATGGTTGATTCTCTTTCGGAGACATAGCAATCCATAGGTTTTAAGATACTTACTAGTCAGGTACATTCTTAGGCGTTTAATATGCGGTGTTGAGTCCATTTCGTTGAGCAAGGAGTAGCTCTTGTCTATACCATATTTGACTTAAGGAACTTTATCTGTGCTCATTTCAATCTCTGGTTTTATGCAGCACCCCAACTCACCTTTACCCTTAAGCAAGCATAAGTTGGTTTTCTAAATTTGAGACCCTGTTCTGTTCTGTAATTGAGTTCCTGTGTAGCCAAGTTTACATTCCGTGTATTACTGATATCTTATGATGTTTCTTTTTCTGTGTGACTTACTTCAGTTAGAATCATCATACCTGAATCCACTCATTGTGCTGCTAAGGGCCTGATGACACAGATTTCATTGCTGAGTGATATTGCTTTGTAAGTAAATACCACAACTTCTTTATCCATTTTTCACTTTCTGCGATGTTGAACTTGTACTGTCAACGAGGTTCTTGTAAACCGAGCCGTTCCAAACTTTGGGGTGGCTGTGTTTTTTTCATTTTAATTTCCCTAAGCTATAGGACCATAAGTGGAAGTGCCCTAGGTTCTGTTGCTTTGTTTTTTAGATGTTTCAGGAAACACCATACACTTCTCCCGAGTGGTTGTTGGCAATTTACATCCCGCCCATCAGCATAACAAGGCTCCCAGTTCTCCATGGCCTGTCCTGCCTTTCTGGATTTTACACTTTTTTCAGATGGCCCTTTTGACCGGGGGGAAGTGAGACTTCATTGTAGTGCAGATTTCCTTTGCCAGCTTGCTTGGTTGGCCAAAAAGGGCGTATGCGTTTTTTCCTGAATATATTCAGGAAAAAACGCATACGCCCTTCTTGGCCAAGTGCATCATTGTGGACGTTCTGCCTCTTTTCCTATGCTTTCAATGCAATTCCAGTCTACCTCCTGAAATCGGTTTCCTGCAATTCTGCCCCGCTTTCAAGTCCTCTTGGCAGCCTTACTTCAGTCTATTTTTGGACGATAGCTGTCATTTATAACTCTGCAGGTTTGTGAATTACAGTGCCCCTGAGCTCCTTTCTTCAACTCGCTTTCTTGTGACCTGGCCGCAACACCGCAGGATGGCTTCAGGCCCTAATCTGGTTCCGGCCCGGCATGCTGAGCCTTTGGTTAATTCCTCTTCCTGGTGGGAAATGAGAGTTAAATTTGCCCGTCCAGACACCTCCAGCTAGCCTCTCATTGGTTCTCGCTATTCCTGTTCATCTTCCGCAGAAATTGCAAACTGGGCCAAACAGGAGGTTAAAGGGTCTGACTCTCCAAGTGGAGAGAGTGTTAGTAAAGCGTCTGGAATGTTACACCCGAGTACCAGGGGAGGAAAACTGAGACATATTTGAACACGTCTCCCGTTCACATGGTTGATTATACTTGGGTTCCACATGCATGTTTTAGCTGAAGGTAGAATACCTTAAACCTGGAGAGTTAAGACCCGTGTAATGGGTACCATGCAATAAGACTTCAAAGGGTCTTCATTTGCTCACCGAACCTCTCCAATCCTATCACTGCTGCGTTTATGCCCCTGTACACATGCTCGATTCTCTTTCGGAGACATAGCAATCCATAGGTTTTAAGATACTTACTAGTCAGGTACATTCTTAGGCGTTTAATATGCGGTGTTGAGTCCATTTCGTTGAGCAAGGAGTAGCTCTTGTCTATTCCATATTTGACTTAAGGAACTTTATCTGTGCTCATTTCAATCTCTGGTTTTATGCAGCACCCCAACTCACCTTTCCCCTTAAGGAAGCATAAGTTGGTTTTCTAAATTTGAGACCCTGTTCTGTTCTGTAATTCAGTTCCTGTGTAGCCAAGTTTACATTCCGTGTATTACTGATATCTTATGATGTTTCTTTTTCTGTGTGACTTACTTCAGTTAGAATCATCATACCTGAATCCACTCATTGTGCTGCTAAGGGCCTGATGACACAGATTTCATTGCTGAGTGATATTGCTTTGTAAGTAAATACCACAACTTCTTTATCCATTTTTCACTTTCTGCGATGTTGAACTTGTACTGTAAACGAGGTTCTTGTAAACCGAGCCGTTCCAAACTTTGGGGTGGCTGTGTTTTTTTCATTTTAATTTCCCTAAGCTATAGGACCATAAGTGGAAGTGCCCTAGGTTCTGTTGCTTTGTTTTTTAGATGTTTCAGGAGACACCATACACTTCTCCCGAGTGGTTGTTGGCAATTTACATCCCGCCCATCAGCATAACAAGGCTCCCAGTTCTCCATGGCCTGTCCTGCCTTTCTGGATTTTACACTTTTTTCAGATGGCCCTTTTGACCGGGGGGAAGTGAGACTTCATTGTAGTGCAGATTTCCTTTGCAAGCTTGCTTGGTTGGCCAAAAAGGGCGTATGCGTTTTTTCCTGAATATATTCAGGAAAAAACGCATACGCCCTTTTTGGCCAAGTGCATCATTGTGGACGTTCTGCCTCTTTTCCTATGCTTTCAATGCAATTCCAGTCTACCTCCTGAAATCGGTTTCCTGCAATTCTGCCCCGCATTCAAGTCCTCTTGGCAGCCTTACTTCAGTCTATTTTTGGACGATAGCTGTCATTTATAACTCTGCAGGTTTGTGAATTACAGTGCCCCTGAGCTCCTTTCTTCAACCCGCTTTCTTTTGAGCTGGCCGCAACACCGCAGGATGGCTTCAGGCCCTAATCTGGTTCCGGTACGGCACGCTGAGCCTTTGGTTATTTCCTCTTCCTGGTGGGAAATGAGAGTTAAATTTGCCCGTCCAGACACCTCCAGCTAGCCTCTCATTGGTTCTCGCTATTCCTGTTCATCTTCCGCAGAAATTGCAAACTGGGCCAAACACGAGGTTAAAGGCACTGACTCTCCAAGTGGGGAGAGTGTTAGTAAAGCGTCTGGAATGTTGCACCCGAGTACCAGGGGAGGAAAACTGAGACATATTTGAACACGTCTCCCGTTCACATGGTTGATCATACTTGGGTTCCACATGCATGTTTTAGCTGAAGGAAGAATACCTTAAACCTGGAGAGTTGAGACCCGTGTAATGGGTACCATGCAATATGACTTCAAAGGGTCTTCATTTGCTCACCGAACCTCTCCAATCCTATCACTGCTGCGTTTATGCCCCTGTACACATGCTTGATTCTCTTTTGGAGACATAGCAATCCATAGGTTTTAAGATACTTACTAGTCAGGTACATTCTTAGGCGTTTAATATGCAGTGTTGAGTCCATTTCGTTGAGCAAGGAGTAGCTCTTGTCTATTTCATATTTGACTTAAGGAACTTTATCTGTGCTCATTTCAATCTCTGGTTTTATGCAGCACCCCAACTCACCTTTACCCTTAAGCAAGCATAAGTTGGTTTTCTAAATTTGAGACCCTGTTCTCTTCTGTAATGCAGTTCCTGTGTAGCCAAGTTTACATTCCGTGTATTACTGATATCTTATGATGTTTCTTTTTCTGTGTGACTTACTTCAGTTAGAATCATCATACCTGAATCCACTCATTGTGCTTCTAAGGGCCTGATGACACAGATTTCATTGCTGAGTGATATTGCTTTGTAAGTAAATACCACAACTTCTTTATCCATTTTTCACTTTCTGCGATGTTGAACTTGTACTGTAAACGAGGTTCTTGTAAACAGAGCCGTTCCAAACTTTGGGGTGGCTGTGTCTTTTTGATTTTAATTTCCCTAAGCTATAGGACCATAAGTGGAAGTGCCCTAGGTTCTGTTGCTTTGTTTTTTAGATGTTTCAGGAAACACCATACACTTCTCCCGAGTGTCTGTTGGCAATTTACATCCCGCCCATCAGCATAACAAGGCTCCCAGTTCTCCATGGCCTGTCCTGCCTTTCTGGATTTTACACTTTTTTCAGATGGTCCTTTTGACCGGGGGGAAGTGAGACTTCATTGTAGTGCAGATTTCCTTTGCAAGCTTGCTTGGTTGGCCAAAAAGGGCGTATGCGTTTTTTCCTGAATATATTCAGGAAAAAACGCATACGCCCTTTTTGGCCAAGTGCATCATTGTGGACGTTCTGCCTCTTTTCCCATGCTTTCAATGCAATTCCAGTCTACCTCCTGAAATCGGTTTCCTGCAATTCTGCCCCGCTTTCAAGTCCTCTTGGCAGCCTTACTTCAGTCTATTTTTGGACGATAGCTGTCATTTATAACTCTGCAGGTTTGTGAATTACAGTGCCCCTGAGCTCCTTTCTTCAACTCGCTTTCTTTTGAGCTGGCCGCAACACCGCAGGATGGCTTCAGGCCCTAATCTGGTTCCGGCACGGCACGCTGAGCCTTTGGTTATTTCCTCTTCCTGGTGGGAAATGAGAGTTAAATTTGCCCGTCCAGACACCTCCAGCTAGTCTCTCATTGGTTCTCGCTATTCCTGTTCATCTTCCGCAGAAATTGCAAACTGGGCCAAACAGGAGGTTAAAGGCGCTGACTCTCCAAGTGGGGAGAGTGTTAGTAAAGCGTCTGGAATGTTGCACCCGAGTACCAGGGGAGGAAAACTGAGACATATTTGAACACGTCTCCCGTTCACATGGTTGATCATACTTGGGTTCCACATGCATGTTTTAGCTGAAGGAAGAATACCTTAAACCTGGAGAGTTAAGACCCGTGTAATGGGTACCATGCAATATGACTTCAAAGGGTCTTCATTTGCTCACCGAACCTCTCCAATCCTATCACTGCTGCGTTTATGCCCCTGTACACATGCTTGATTCTCTTTTGGAGACATAGCAATCCATAGGTTTTACGATACTTACTAGTCAGGTACATTCTTAGGCGTTTAATATGCGGTGTTGAGTCCATTTCGTTGAGCAAGGAGTAGCTGTTGTCTATTCCATATTTGACTTAAGGAACTTTATCTGTGCTCATTTCAATCTCTGGTTTTATGCAGCACCCCAACTCACCTTTACCCTTAAGCAAGCATAAGTTGGTTTTCTAAATTTGAGACCCTGTTCTGTTCTGTAATTCAGTTCCTGTGTAGCCAAGTTTACATTCCGTGTATTACTGATATCTTATGATGTTTCTTTTTCTGTGTGACTTATTTCAGTTAGAATCATCATACCTGAATCCACTCATTGTGATGCTAAGGGCCTGATGACATAGATTTCATTGCTGAGTGATATTGCTTTGTAAGTAAATACCACAACTTCTTTATCCATTTTTCACTTTCTGCGATGTTGAACTTGTACTGTAAACGAGGTTCTTGTAAACAGAGGCGTCCCAAACTTTGGGGTGGCTGTGTCTTTTTGATTTTAATTTCCCTAAGCTATAGGACCATAAGTGGCAGTGCCCTAGGCTCTGTTGCTTTGTTTTTTAGATGTTTCAGGAAACACCATACACTTCTCCCGAGTGTCTGTTGGCAATTTACATCCCGCCCATCAGCATAACAAGGCTCCCAGTTCTCCATGGCCTGTCCTGCCTTTCTGGATTTTACACTTTTTTCAGATGGCCCTTTTGACCGGGGGGAAGTGAGACTTCATTGTAGTGCAGATTTCCTTTGCAAGCTTGCTTGGTTGGCCAAAAAGGGCGTATGCGTTTTTTCCTGAATATATTCAGGAAAAAACGCATACGCCCTTCTTGGCCAAGTGCATCATTGTGGACGTTCTGCCTCTTTTCCTATGCTTTCAATGCAATTCCAGTCTACCTCCTGAAATCGGTTTCCTGCAATTCTGCCCCGCTTTCAAGTCCTCTTGGCAGCCTTACTTCAGTCTATTTTTGGACGATAGCTGTCATTTATAACTCTGCAGGTTTGTGAATTACAGTGCCCCTGAGCTCCTTTCTTCAACTCGCTTTCTTGTGACCTGGCCGCAACACCGCAGGATGGCTTCAGGCCCTAATCTGGTTCCGGCCCGGCATGCTGAGCCTTTGGTTAATTCCTCTTCCTGGTGGGAAATGAGAGTTAAATTTGCCCGTCCAGACACCTCCAGCTACCCTCTCATTGGTTCTCGCTATTCCTGTTCATCTTCTGCAGAAATTGCAAACTGGGCCAAACAGGAGGTTAAAGGGACTGACTCTCCAAGTGGGGAGAGTGTTAGGAAAGCGTCTGGAATGTTGCACCCGAGTACCAGGGGAGGAAAACTGAGACATATTTGAACACGTCTCCCGATCACATGGTTGATCATACTCTGGGTTCCACATGCATGTTTTAGCTGAAGGAAGAATACCTTAAACCTGGGTAGTTGAAACCCGTGGAATGGGTACCATGCAATATGACTTCAAAGGGTCTTCATTTGCTCACCGAACCTCTCCAATCCTATCACTGCTGCGTTTATGCCCCTGTACACATGCTTGATTCTGTTTCGGAGACATAGCAATCCATAGGTTTTAAGATACTTACTAGTCAGGTACATTCTTAGGCGTTTAATATGGGGTGTTGAGTCCATTTCATTGAGCAAGGAGTAGCTCTTGTCTATTCCATATTTGGCTTAAGGAATTTTATCTGTGCTCATTTCAATCTCTGGTTTTATGCAGCACCCCAACTCACCTTTACCCTTAAGCAAGAATAAGTTGGTTTTCTGAATTTGAGACCCTGTTCTGTTCTGTAATTCAGTTCCTGTGTAGCCAAGTTTCCATTCCGTGTATTACTGATATCTTATGATGTTTCTTTTTCTGTGTGACTTATTTCAGTTAGAATCATCATACCTGAATCCACTCATTGTGCTGCTAAGGGCCTGATGACACAGATTTCATTGCTGAGTGATATTGCTTTGTAAGTAAATACCACAACTTCTTTATCCATTTTTCACTTTCTGCGATGTTGAACTTGTACTGTAAACGAGGTTCTTGTAAACAGAGGTGTCCCAAACTTTGGGGTGGCTGTGTCTTTTCGATTTTAATTTCCCTAAGCTATAGGACCATAAGTGGCAGTGCCCTAGGCTCTGTTGCTTTGTTTTTTAGATGTTTCAGGAAACACCATACACTTCTCCCGAGTGTCTGTTGGCAATTTACATCCCGCCCATCAGCATAACAAGGCTCCCAGTTCTCCATGGCCTGTCCTGCCTTTCTGGATTTTACACTTTTTTCAGATGGCCCTTTTGACCGGGGGGAAGTGAGACTTCATTGTAGTGCAGATTTCCTTTGCAAGCTTGCTTGGTTGGCCGAAAAGGGCGTATGCGTTTTTTCCTGAATATATTCAGGAAAAAACGCATACGCCCTTTTTGGCCAAGTGCATCATTGTGGACGTTCTGCCTCTTTTCCTATGCTTTCAATGCAATTCCAGTCTACCTCCTGAAATCGGTTTCCTGCAATTCTGCCCCGCTTTCAAGTCCTCTTGGCAGCCTTACTTCAGTCTATTTTTGGACGATAGCTGTCATTTATAACTCTGCAGGTTTGTGAATTACAGTGCCCCTGAGCTCCTTTCTTCAACTCGCTTTCTTGTGACCTGGCCGCAACACCGCAGGATGGCTTCAGGCCCTAATCTGGTTCCGGCCCGGCATGCTGAGCCTTTGGTTAATTCCTCTTCCTGGTGGGAAATGAGAGTTAAATTTGCCCGTCCAGACACCTCCAGCTAGCCTCTCATTGGTTCTCGCTATTCCTGTTCATCTTCCGCAGAAATTGCAAACTGGGCCAAACAGGAGGTTAAAGGGACTGACTCTCCAAGTGGGGAGAGTGTTAGGAAAGCGTCTGGAATGTTGCACCCGAGTACCAGGGGAGGAAAACTGAGACATATTTGAACACATCTCCCGATCACATGGTTGATCATACTCTAGGTTCCACATGCATGTTTTAGCTGAAGGAAGAATACCTTAAACCTGGGTAGTTGAAACCTGTGGAATGGGTACCATGCAATATGACTTCAAAGGGTCTTCATTTGCTCACCGAACCTCTCCAATCCTATCACTGCTGCGTTTATGCCCCTGTACACATGCTTGATTCTCTTTCAGAGACATAGCCATCCATAGGTTTTAAGATACTTACTAGTCAGGTACATTCTTAGGCGTTTAATATGGGGTGTTGAGTCCATTTCGTTGAGCAAGGAGTAGCTCTTGTCTATTCCATATTTGGCTTAAGGAACTTTATCTGTGCTCATTTCAATCTCTGGTTTTATGCAGCACCCCAACTCACCTTTACCCTTAAGCAAGAATAAGTTGGTTTTCTAAATTTGAGACCCTGTTCTGTTCTGTTATTCAGTTCCTGTGTAGTCAAGTTTCCATTCCGTGTATTACTGATATCTTATGATGTTTCTTTTTCTGTGTGACTTATTTCACTTAGAATCATCATACCTGAAACCACTCATTGTGCTGCTAAGGGCCTGATGACACAGATTTCATTGCTGAGTGATATTGCTTTGTAAGTAAATACCACAACTTCTTTATCCATTTTTCACTTTCTGTGATGTTGAACTTGAACTGTAAACGAGGTTCTTGTAAACAGAGGCGTCCCAAACTTTGGTGTGGCTGTGTTTTTGATTTTAATTTCCCTAAGCTATAGGACCATAAGTGGAAGTGCCCTAGGCTCTGTTGCTTTGTTTTTTAGATGTTTCAGGAAACACCATACACTTCTCCCGAGTGGTTGTTGGCAATTTACATCCCGCCCATCAGCATAACAAGGCTCCCAGTTCTCCATGGCCTGTCCTGCCTTTCTGGATTTTACACTTTTTTCAGATGGCCCTTTTGACCGGGGGGAAGTGAGACTTCATTGTAGTGCAGATTTCCTTTGCAAGCTTGCTTGGTTGGCCAAAAAGGGCGTATGCGTTTTTTCCTGAATATATTCAGGAAAAAACGCATACGCCCTTTTTGGCCAAGTGCATCATTGTGGACGTTCTGCCTCTTTTCCTATGCTTTCAATGCAATTCCAGTCTACCTCCTGAAATCGGTTTCCTGCAATTCTGCCCCGCTTTCAAGTCCTCTTGGCAGCCTTACTTCAGTCTATTTTTGGACGATAGCTGTCATTTATAACTCTGCAGGTTTGTGAATTACAGTGCCCCTGAGCTCCTTTCTTCAACTCGCTTTCTTGTGACCTGGCCGCAACACCGCAGGATGGCTTCAGGCCCTAATCTGGTTCCGGTCCGGCACGCTGAGCCTTTGGTTATTTCCTCTTCCTGGTGGGAAATGAGAGTTAAATTTGCCCGTCCAGACACCTCCAGCTAGCCTCTCATTGGTTCTCGCTATTCCTGTTCATCTTCCGCAGAAATTGCAAACTGGGCCAAACAGGAGGTTAAAGGGACTGACTCTCCAAGTGGGGAGAGTGTTAGTAAAGCGTCTGGAATGTTGCACCCGAGTACCAGGGTACGAAAACTGAGACATATTTGATCACGTCTCCCGATCACATGGTTGATCATACTCTAGCTTCTACATGCATGTTTTAGCTGAAGGAAGAATACCTTAAACCTGGGTAGTTGAAACCCGTGGAATGGGTACCATGCAATATGACTTCAAAGGGTCTTCATTTGCTCACCGAACCTCTCCAATCCTATCACTGCTGCGTTTATGCCCCTGTACACATGCTTGATTCTCTTTCGGAGACATAGCAATCCATAGGTTTTAAGATACTTACTAGTCAGGTACATTCTTAGGCGTTTAATATGCGGTGTTGAGTGCATTTCGTTGAGCAAGGAGTAGCTCTTGTCTATTCCATATTTGACTTAAGGAACTTTATCTGTGCTCATTTCAATCTCTGGTTTTATGCAGCACCCCAACTCACCTTTACCCTTAAGCAAGCATAAGTTGGTTTTCTGAATTTGAGACCCTGTTCTGTTCTGTAATTCAGTTCCTGTGTAGCCAAGTTTACATTCCGTGTATTACTGATATCTTATGATGTTTCTTTTTCTGTGTGACTTATTTCAGTTAGAATCATCATACCTGAATCCACTCATTGTGCTGCTAAGGGCCTGATGACACAGATTTCATTGCTGAGTGATATTGCTTTGTAAGTAAATACCACAACTTCTTTATCCATTTTTCACTTTCTGCGATGTTGAACTTGTACTGTAAACGAGGTTCTTGTAAACAGAGCCGTTCCAAACTTTGGGGTGGCTGTGTCTTTTTGATTTTAATTTCCCTAAGCTATAGGACCATAAGTGGAAGTGCCCTAGGTTCTGTTGCTTTGTTTTTTAGATGTTTCAGGAAACACCATACACTTGTCCCGAGTGGTTGTTGGCAATTTACATCCCGCCCATCAGCATAACAAGGCTCCCAGTTCTCCATGGCCTGTCCTGCCTTTCTGGATTTTACACTTTTTTCAGATGGCCCTTTTGACCGGGGGGAAGTGAGACTTCATTGTAGTGCAGATTTCCTTTGCAAGCTTGCTTGGTTGGCCAAAAAGGGCGTATGCGTTTTTTCCTGAATATATTCAGGAAAAAACGCATACGCCCTTTTTGGCCAAGTGCATCATTGTGGACGTTCTGCCTCTTTTCCTATGCTTTCAATGCAATTCCAGTCTACCTCCTGAAATCGGTTTCCTGCAATTCTGCCCCGCTTTCAAGTCCTCTTGGCAGCCTTACTTCAGTCTATTTTTGGACGATAGCTGTCATTTATAACTCTGCAGGTTTGTGAATTACAGTGCCCCTGAGCTCCTTTCTTCAACTCGCTTTCTTTTGAGCTGGCCGCAACACCGCAGGATGGCTTCAGGCCCTAATCTGGTTCCGGTACGGCACGCTGAGCCTTTGGTTATTTCCTCTTCTTGGTGGGAAATGAGAGTTAAATTTGCCCGTCCAGACACCTCCAGCTAGCCTCTCATTGGTTCTCGCTATTCCTGTTCATCTTCCGCAGAAATTGCAAACTGGGCCAAACAGGAGGTTAAAGGCGCTGACTCTCCAAGTGGGGAGAGTGTTAGTAAAGCGTCTGGAATGTTGCACCCGAGTAGCAGGGGAGGAAAACTGAGACATATTTGAACACATCTCCCGTTCACATGGTTGATCATACTTGGGTTCCACATGCATGTTTTAGCTGAAGGAAGAATACCTTAAACCCGGAGAGTTGAGACCCGTGTAATGGGTACCATGCAATATGAATTCAAAGGGTCTTCATTTGCTCACCGAACCTCTCCAATCCTATCACTGCTGCGTTTATGCCCCTGTACACATGCTTGATTCTCTTTCGGAGACATAGCAATCCATAGGTTTTACGATACTTACTAGTCAGGTACATTCTTAGGCGTTTAATATGCGGTGTTGAGTCCATTTCGTTGAGCAAGGAGTAGCTCTTGTCTATTCCATATTTGACTTAAGGAACTTTATCTGTGCTCATTTCAATCTCTGGTTTTATGCAGCACCCCAACTCACCTTTAACCTTAAGCAAGCATAAGTTGGTTTTCTAAATTTGAGACCCTGTTCTGTTCTGTAATTCAGTTCCTGTGTAGCCAAGTTTACATTCCGTGTATTACTGATATCTTATGATGTTTCTTTTTCTGTGTGACTTATTTCAGTTAGAATCATCATACCTGAATCCACTCATTGTGCTGCTAAGGGCCTGATGACACAGATTTCATTGCTGAGTGATATTGCTTTGTAAGTAAATACCACAACTTCTTTATCCATTTTTCACTTTCTGCGATGTTGAACTTGTACTGTAAACGAGGTTCTTGTAAACAGAGGCGTCCCAAACTTTGGCGTGGCTGTGTTTTTGATTTTAATTTCCCTAAGCTATAGGACCATAAGTGGCAGTGCCCTAGGCTCTGTTGCTTTGTTTTTTAGATGTTTCAGGAAACACCATACACTTCTCCCGAGTGTCTGTTGGCAATTTACATCCCGCCCATCAGCATAACAAGGCTCCCAGTTCTCCATGGCCTGTCCTGCCTTTCTGGATTTTACACTTTTTTCAGATGGCCCTTTTGACCGGGGGGAAGTGAGACTTCATTGTAGTGCAGATTTCCTTTGCAAGCTTGCTTGGTTGGCCAAAAAGGGCGTATGCGTTTTTTCCTGAATATATTCAGGAAAAAAAGCATACGCCCTTTTTGGCCAAGTGCATCATTGTGGACGTTCTGCCTCTTTTCCTATGCTTTCAATGCAATTCCAGTCTACCTCCTGAAATCGGTTTCCTGCAATTCTGCCCTGCTTTCAAGTCCTCTTGGCAGCCTTACTTCAGTCTATTTTTGGACGATAGCTGTCATTTATAACTCTGCAGGTTTGTGAATTACAGTGCCCCTGAGCTCCTTTCTTCAACTCGCTTTCTTGTGACCTGGCCGCAACACCGCAGGATGGCTTCAGGCCCTAATCTGGTTCCGGCCCGGCATGCTGAGCCTTTGGTTAATTCCTCTTCCTGGTGGGAAATGAGAGTTAAATTTGCCCGTCCAGACACCTCCAGCTAGCCTCTCATTGGTTCTCGCTATTCCTGTTCATCTTCCGCAGAAATTGCAAACTGGGCCAAACAGGAGGTTAAAGGGACTGCCTCTCCAAGTGGGGAGAGTGTTAGGAAAGCGTCTGGAATGTTGCACCCGAGTACCAGGGGAGGAAAACTGAGACATATTTGAACAAGTCTCCCGATCACAAGGTTGATCATACTCTAGGTTCCACATGCATGTTTTAGCTGAAGGAAGAATACCTTAAACCTGGGTAGTTGAAACCCGTGGAATAGGTACCATGCAATATGACTTCAAAGGGTCTTCATTTGCTCACCGAACCTCTCCAATCCTATCACTGCTGCGTTTATGCCCCTGTACACATGCTTGATTCTCTTTCAGAGACATAGCAATCCATAGGTTTTAAGATACTTACTAGTCAGGTACATTCTTAGGCGTTTAATATGGGGTGTTGAGTCCATTTCGTTGAGCAAGGAGTAGCTCTTGTCTATTCCATATTTGGCCTAGGAACTTTATCTGTGCTCATTTCAATCTCTGGTTTTATGCAGCACCCCAACTCACCTTTACCCTTAAGCAAGCATAAGTTGGTTTTCTAATTTTGAGACCCTGTTCTGTTCTGTAATTCAGTTCCTGTGTAGCCAAGTTTCCATTCCGTGTATTACTGATATCTTATGATGTTTCTTTTTCTGTGTGACTTATTTCAGTTAGAATCATCATACCTGAATCCACTCATTGTGCTGCTAAGGGCCTGATGACACAGATTTCATTGCTGAGTGATATTGCTTTGTAAGTAAATACCACAAGTTCTTTATCCATTTTTCACTTTCTGCGATGTTGAACTTGTACTGTAAACGAGGTTCTTGTAAACAGAGCCGTTCCAAACTTTGGGGTGGCTGTGTCTTTTTTATTTTAAATTCCCTAAGCTATAGGACCATAAGTGGAAGTGCCCTAGGCTCTGTTGCTTTGTTTTTTAGATGTTTCAGGAAACACCATACACTTCTCCCTAGTGTTTGTTGGCAATTTACATCCCGCCCATCAGCATAAAAAGGCTCCAAGTTCTCCATGGCCTGTCCTGCCTTTCTGGATTTTACACTTTTTTCAGATGGCCCTTTTGACCGGGGGGAAGTGAGACTTCATTGTAGTGCAGATTTCCTTTGCAAGCTTGCTTGGTTGGCCAAAAAGTGCGTATGCGTTTTTTCCTGAATATATTCAGGAAAACACGCATACGCCCTTTTTGGCCAAGTGCATCATTGTGGACGTTCTGCCTCTTTTCCTATGCTTTCAATGCAATTCCAGTCTACCTCCTGAAATCGGTTTCCTGCAATTCTGCCCCGCTTTGAAGTCCTCTTGGCAGCCTTACTTCAGTCTATTTTTGGACGATAGCTGTCATTTATAACTCTGCAGGTTTGTGAATTACAGTGCCCCTGAGCTCCTTTCTTCAACTCGCTTTCTTTTGAGCTGGCCGCAACACCGCATGATGGCTTCAGGCCCTAATCTGGTTCCGGCACGGCACGCTGAGCCTTTGGTTAATTCCTCTTCCTGGTGGGAAATGAGAGTTAAATTTGCCCGTCCAGACACCTCCAGCTAGCCTCTCATTGGTTCTCGCTATTCCTGTTCATCTTCCGCAGAAATTGCAAACTGGGCCAAACAGGAGGTTAAAGGGACTGACTCTCC
This sequence comes from Delphinus delphis, assembly GCF_949987515.2. Taxonomy (NCBI): domain Eukaryota; kingdom Metazoa; phylum Chordata; class Mammalia; order Artiodactyla; family Delphinidae; genus Delphinus; species Delphinus delphis. The sequence continues at coordinate 116,270,185 of NC_082688.1, forward strand.
AAGTCGGGAGAGTGTTAGTAAAGCGTCTGGAATGTTGCACCCGAGTACCAGGGTACGAAAACTGAGACATATTTGAACACGTCTCCCGATCACATGGTTGATCATACTCTAGGTTCCACATGCATGTTTTAGCTGAAGGAAGAATACCTTAAACCTGGGTAGTTGAAACCCGTGGAATGGGTACCATGCAATATGACTTCAAAGGGTCTTCATTTGCTCACCGAACCTCTCCAATCCTATCACTGCTGCGTTTATGCCCCTGTACACATGCTTGATTCTCTTTCGGAGACATAGCAATCCATAGGTTTTAAGATACTTACTAGTCAGGTACATTCTTAGGCGTTTAATATGCGGTGTTGAGTCCATTTCGTTGAGCAAGGAGTAGCTCTTGTCTATTCCATATTTGACTTAAGGAACTTTATCTGTGCTCATTTCAATCTCTGGTTTTATGCAGCACCCCAACTCACCTTTACCCTTAAGCAAGCATAAGTTGGTTTTCTGAATTTGAGACCCTGTTCTGTTCTGTAATTCAGTTCCTGTGTAGCCAAGTTTACATTCCGTGTATTACTGATATCTTATGATGTTTCTTTTTCTGTGTGACTTAGTTCAGTTAGAATCATCATACCTGAATCCACTCATTGTGCTGCTAAGGGCCTGATGACACAGATTTCATTGCTGAGTGATATTGCTTTGTAAGTAAATACCACAACTTCTTTATCCATTTTTCACTTTCTGCGATGTTGAACTTGTACTGTAAACGAGGTTCTTGTAAACATAAGCGTCCCAAACTTTGGGGTGGCTGTGTCCTTTTGATTTTAATTTCTCTAAGCTATAGGACCATAAGTGGCAGTGCCCTAGGCTCTGTTGCTTTGTTTTTTAGATGTTTCAGGAAACACCATACACTTCTCCCGAGTATCTGTTGGCAATTTACATCCCGCCCATCAGCATAACAAGGCTCCCAGTTCTCCATGGCCTGTCCTGCCTTTCTGGATTTTACACTTTTTTCAGATGGCCCTTTTGACCGGGGGGAAGTGAGACTTCATTGTAGTGCAGATTTCCTTTGCAAGCTTGCTTGGTTGGCCAAAAGGGGCGTATGCGTTTTTCCCTGAATATATTCAGGAAAAAACGCATACGCCCTTTTTGGCCAAGTGCATCATTGTGGACGTTCTGCCTCTTTTCCTATGCTTTCAATGCAATTCCAGTCTACCTCCTGAAATCGGTTTCCTGCAATTCTGCCCCGCTTTCAAGTCCTCTTGGCAGCCTTACTTCAGTCTATTTTTGGACGATAGCTGTCATTTATAACTCTGCAGGTTTGTGAATTACAGTGCCCCTGAGCTCCTTTCTTCAACTCGCTTTCTTTTGAGCTGGCCGCAACACCGCAGGATGGCTTCAGGCCCTAATCTGGTTCCGGCACGGCACGCTGAGCCTTTGGTTAATTCCTCTTCCTGGTGGGAAATGAGAGTTAAATTTGCCCGTCCAGACACCTCCAGCTAGCCTCTCATTGGTTCTCGCTATTCCTGTTCATCTTCCGCAGAAATTGCAAACTGGGCCAAACAGGAGGTTAAAGGGACTGACTCTCCAAGTCGGGAGAGTGTTCGTAAAGCGTCTGGAATGTTGCACCCGAGTACCAGGGTACGAAAACTGAGACATATTTGAACACGTCTCCCGATCACATGGTTGATCATACTCTAGGTTCCACATGCATGTTTTAGCTGAAGGAAGAATACCTTAAACCTGGGTAGTTGAAACCCGTGGAATGGGTACCATGCAATATGACTTCAAAGGGTCTTCATTTGCTCACCGAACCTCTCCAATCCTATCACTGCTGCGTTTATGCCCCTGTACACATGCTTGATTCTCTTTCGGAGACGTAGCAATCCATAGGTTTTACGATACTTACTAGTCAGGTACATTCTTAGGCGTTTAATATGCGGTGTTGAGTCCATTTCGTTGAGCAAGGAGTAGGTCTTGTCTATTCCATATTTGACTTAAGGAACTTTATCTGTGCTCATTTCAATCTCTGGTTTTATGCAGCACCCCAACTCACCTTTACCCTTAAGCAAGCATAAGTTGGTTTTCTAATTTTGAGACCCTGTTCTGTTCTGTAATTCAGTTCCTGTGTAGCCAAGTTTACATTCCGTGTATTACTGATATCTTATGATGTTTCTTTTTCTGTGTGACTTATTTCAGTTAGAATCATCATACCTGAATCCACTCATTGTGCTGCTAAGGGCCTGATGACACAGATTTCATTGCTGAGTGATATTGCTTTGTAAGTAAATACCACATCTTCTTTATCCATTTTTCACTTTCTGCGATGTTGAACTTGTACTGTAAACGAGGTTCTTGTAAACAGAGGCGTCCCAAACTTTGGGGTGGCTGTGTCTTTTTGATTTTAATTTCCCTAAGCTATAGGACCATAAGTGGAAGTGCCCTAGGCTCTGTTGCTTTGTTTTTTAGATGTTTCAGGAAACACCATACACTTCTCCCGAGTGTCTGTTGGCAATTTACATCCCGCCCGTCAGCATAACAAGGCTCCCAGTTCTCCATGGCCTGTCCTGCCTTTCTGGATTTTACACTTTTTTCAGATGGCCCTTTTGACTGGGGGGAAGTGAGACTTCATTGTAGTGCAGATTTCCTTTGCAAGCTTGCTTGGTTGGCCAAAAAGGGCGTATGCGTTTTTTCCTGAATATATTCAGGAAAACACGCATACGCCCTTTTTGGCCAAGTGCATCATTGTGGACGTTCTGCCTCTTTTCCTATGCTTTCAATGCAATTCCAGTCTACCTCCTGAAATCGGTTTCCTGCAATTCTGCCCCGCTTTCAAGTCCTCTTGGCAGCCTTACTTCAGTCTATTTTTGGACGATAGCTGTCATTTATAACTCTGCAGGTTTGTGAATTACAGTGCCCCTGAGCTCCTTTCTTCAACTCGCTTTCTTTTCAGCTGGCCGCAACACCGCAGGATGGTTTCAGGGCCTAATCTGGTTCCGGCATGCCACGCTGAGCCTTTGGTTAATTCCTCTTCCTGGTGGGAAATGAGAGTTAAATTTGCCCGTCCAGACACCTCCAGCTAGCCTCTCATTGGTTCTCGCTATTCCTGTTCATCTTCCGCAGAAATTGCAAACTGGGCCAAACAGGAGGTTAAAGGGACTGACTCTCCAAGTGGGGAGAGTGTTAGTAAAGCGTCTGGAATGTTGCACCCGAGTACCAGGGTACGAAAACTGAGACATATTTGATCACGTCTCCCGATCACATGGTTGATCATACTCTAGCTTCTACATGCATGTTTTAGCTGAAGGAAGAATACCTTAAACCTGGGTAGTTGAAACCCGTGGAATGGGTACCATGCAATATGACTTCAAAGGGTCTTCATTTGCTCACCGAACCTCTCCAATCCTATCACTGCTGCGTTTATGCCCCTGTACACATGCTTGATTCACTTTCGGAGACATAGCAATCCATAGGTTTTAAGATACTTACTAGTCAGGTACATTCTTAGGCGTTTAATATGCGGTGTTGAGTCCATTTCGTTGAGCAAGGAGTAGCTCTTGTCTATTCCATATTTGACTTAAGGAACTTTATCTGTGCTCATTTCAATCTCTGGTTTTATGCAGCACCCCAACTCACCTTTACCCTTAAGCAAGCATAAGTTGGTTTTCTGAATTTGAGACCCTGTTCTGTTCTGTAATTCAGTTCCTGTGTAGCCAAGTTTACATTCCGTGTATTACTGATATCTTATGATGTTTCTTTTTCTGTGTGACTTATTTCAGTTAGAATCATCATACCTGAATCCACTCATTGTGCTGCTAAGGGCCTGATGACACAGATTTCCTTGCTGAGTGATATTGCTTTGTAAGTAAATACCACAACTTCTTTATCCATTTTTCACTTTCTGCGATGTTGAACTTGTACTGTAAACGAGGTTCTTGTAAACAGAGCCGTTCCAAACTTTGGGGTGGCTGTGTCTTTTTGATTTTAATTTCCCTAATCTATAGGACCATAAGTGGAAGTGCCCTAGGCTCTGTTGCTTTGTTTTTTAGATGTTTCAGGAAACACCATACACTTCTCCCCAGTGGTTGTTGGCAATTTCCATCCCGCCCATCAGCATAACAAGGCTCCCAGTTCTCCATGGCCTGTCCTGCCTTTCTGGATTTTACACTTTTTTCAGATGGCCCTTTTGACCGGGGGGAAGTGAGACTTCATTGTAGTGCACATTTCCTTTGCAAGCTTGCTTGGTTGGCCAAAAAGGGCGTATTCATTTTTTCCTGAATATATTCAGGAAAAAACACATACGCCCTTTTTGGCCAAGTGCATCATTGTGGACGTTCTGCCTCTTTTCCTATGCTTTCAATGCAATTCCAGTCTACCTCCTGAAATCAGTTTCCTGCAATTCTGCCCCGCTTTCAAGTCCTCTTGGCAGCCTTACTTCAGTCTATTTTTGGACGATAGCTGTCATTTATAACTCTGCAGGTTTGTGAATTACAGTGCCCCTGAGCTCCTTTCTTCAACTCGCTTTCTTTTGAGCTGGACGCAACACCGCAGGATGGCTTCAGGCCCTAATCTGGTTCCGGCACGACACACTGAGCCTTTGGTTCTTTCCTCTTCCTGGTGGGAAATGAGAGTTAAATTTGCCCGTCCAGACACCTCCAGCTAGTCTCTCATTGGTTCTCGCTATTCCTGTTCATCTTCCGCAGAAATTGCAAACTGGGCCAAACAGGAGGTTAAAGGGACTGACTCTCCAAGTGGGGAGAGTGTTAGTAAAGCGTCTGGAATGTTGCACCCGAGTACCAGGGGAGGAAAACTGAGACATATTTGAACACGTCTCCCGTTCACATGGTTGATCATACTTGGGTTCCACATGCATGTTTTAGCTGAAGGTAGAATACCTTAAACCTGGAGAGTTGAGACCCGTGTAATGGGTACCATGCAATATGACTTCAAAGGGTCTTCATTTGCTCACCGAACCTCTCCAATCCTATCACTGCTGCGTTTATGTCCCTGTACACATGCTTGATTCTCTTTCGGAGACATAGCAATCCATAGGTTTTCCGATACTTACTAGTCAGGTACATTCTTAGGCGTTTAATATGCGGTGTTCAGTCCATTTCGTTGAGCAAGGAGTAGCTCTTGTCTATTCCATATTTGACTTAAGGAACTTTATCTGTGCTCATTTCAATCTCTGGTTTTATGCAGCACCCCAACTCACCTTTACCCTTAAGCAAGCATAAGTTGGTTTTCTGAATTTGAGACCCTGTTCTGTTCTGTAATTCAGTTCCTGTGTAGCCAAGTTTACATTCCGTGTATTACTGATATCTTATGATGTTTCTTTTTCTGTGTGACTTACTTCAGTTAGAATCATCATACCTGAATCCACTCATTGTGCTGCTAAGGGCCTGATGACACAGATTTCATTGCTGAGTGATATTGCTTTGTAAGTAAATACCACAACTTCTTTATCCATTTTTCACTTTCTGCGATGTTGAACTTGTACTGTAAACGAGATTCTTGTAAACAGAGGCGTCCCAAACTTTGGGGTGGCTGTGTCTTTTTGATTTTAATTTCCCTAAGCTATAGGACCATAAGTGGCAGTGCCCTAGGCTCTGTTGCTTTGTTTTTTAGATGTTTCAGGAAACACCATACACTTCTCCCGAGTGGTTGTTGGCAATTTACATCCCGCCCATCAGCATAACAAGGCTCCCAGTTCTCCATGGCCTGTCCTGCCTTTCTGGATTTTACACTTTTTTCAGATGGCCCTTTTGACCGGGGGGAAGTGAGACTTCATTGTAGTGCAGATTTCCTTTGCAAGCTTGCTTGGTTGGCCAAAAAGGGCGTATGCGTTTTTTCCTGAATATATTCAGGAAAACACGCATACGCCCTTTTTGGCCAAGTGCATCATTGTGGACGTTCTGCCTCTTTTCCTATGCTTTCAATGCAATTCCAGTCTACCTCCTGAAATCGGTTTCCTGCAATTCTGCCCCGCTTTCAAGTCCTCTTGGCAGCCTTACTTCAGTGTATTTTTGGACGATAGCTGTCATTTATAACTCTGCAGGTTTGTGAATTACAGTGCCCCTGAGCTCCTTTCTTCAACTCGCTTTCTTGTGACCTGGCCGCAACACCGGGGGATGGCTTCAGACCCTAATCTGGTTCCGGCCCGGCATGCTGAGCCTTTGGTTAATTCCTCTTCCTGGTGGGAAATGAGAGTTAAATTTGCCCGTCCAGACACCTCCAGCTAGCCTCTCATTGGTTCTCGCTGTTCCTGTTCATCTTCCGCAGAAATTGCAAACTGGGCAAAACAGGAGGTTAAAGGGACTGACTCTCCAAGTGGGGAGAGTGTTAGTAAAGCGTCTGGAATGTTGCACCCGAGTACCAGGGGAGGAAAACTGAGACATATTTGAACACGTCTCCCGATCACATGGTTGATCATACTTGGGTTCCACATGCCTGTTTTAGCTGAAGGAAGAATACCTTAAACCTGGGTAGTTGAAAGCCGTGGAATGGGTACCATGCAATATGACTTCAAAGGGTCTTCATTTGCTCACCGAACCTCTCCAATCCTATCACTGCTGCGTTTATGCCCCTGTACACATGCTTGATTCTCTTTCGGAGACATAGCAATCCATAGGTTTTCCGATACTTACTAGTCAGGTACATTCTTAGGCGTTTAATATGCAGTGTTGAGTCCATTTCGTTGAGCAAGGAGTAGCTCTTGTTTATTCCATATTTGGCTTAAGGAACTTTATCTGTGCTCATTTCAATCTCTGGTTTTATGCAGCACCCCAACTCACCTTTACCCTTAAGCAAGCATAAGTTGTCTTTCTAAATTTGAGACCCTGTTCTGTTCTGTAATTCAGTTCCTGTGTAGCCAAGTTTCCATTCCGTGTATTACTGATATCTTATGATGTTTCTTTTTCTGTGTGACTTACTTCAGTTAGAATCATCATACCTGAATCCACTCATTGTGCTGCTAAGGGCCTGATGACATAGATTTCATTGCTGAGTGATATTGCTTTGTAAGTGAATACCACAACTTCTTTATCCATTTTTCACTTTCTGCGATGTTGAACTTGTACTGTAAACGAGGTTCTTGTAAACAGAGCCGTTCCAAACTTTGGGGTGGCTGTGTCTTTTTGATTTTAATTTCCCTAAGCTATAGGACCATAAGTGGAAGTGTCCTAGGCTCTGTTGCTTTGTTTTTTAGATGTTTAAGGAAACACCATACACTTCTCCCGAGTGTCTGTTGGCAATTTACATCCCGCCCATCAGAATAGCAAGGCTCCCAGTTCTCAATGGCCTGCTGCCTTTCTGGATTTTACACTTTTTTCAGATGGCCCTTTTGACCGGGGGGAAGTGAGACTTCATTGTAGTGCAGATTTCCTTTGCAAGCTTGCTTGGTTGGCCAAAAAGGGCGTATGCGTTTTTTCCTGAATATATTCAGGAAAAAACGCATACGCCCTTTTTGGCCAAGTGCATCATTGTGGACGTTCTGCCTCTTTTCCTATGCTTTCAATGCAATTCCAGTCTACCTCCTGAAATCGGTTTCCTGCAATTCTGCCCCGCTTTCAAGTCCTCTTGGCAGCCTTACTTCAGTCTATTTTTGGACGATAGCTGTCATTTATAACTCTGCAGGTTTGTGAATTACAGTGCCCCTGAGCTCCTTTCTTCAACTCGCTTTCTTGTGACCTGGCCGCAACACCGCAGGATGGCTTCAGGCCCTAATCTGGTTCCGGCCCGGCATGCTGAGCCTTTGGTTAATTCCTCTTCCTGGTGGGAAATGAGAGTTAAATTTGCCCGTCCAGACACCTCCAGCTAGCCTCTCATTGGTCCTCGCTATTCCTGTTCATCTTCCGCAGAAATTGCAAACTGGGCCAAACAGGAGGTTAAAGGGACTGACTCTCCAAGTCGGGAGAGTGTTAGTAAAGCGTCTGGAATGTTGCACCCGAGTACCAGGGGAGGAAAATTGAGACATATTTGAACACGTCTCCCGTTCACATGGTTGATCATACTCTGGGTTCCACATGCATGTTTTAGCTGAAGGAAGAATACCTTAAACCTGGAGAGTTGAGACCCGTGGAATGGGTACCATGCAATATGACTTGAAACGGTCTTCATTTGCTCACCGAACCTCTCCAATCCTATCACTGCTGCGTTTATGCCCCTGTACACACGCTTGATTCTCTTTTGGAGACATAGCAATCCATAGGTTTTAAGATACTTACTAGTCAGGTACATTCTTAGGCGTTTAATATGGGGTTTTGAGTCCATTTCGTTGAGCAAGGAGTAGCTCTTGTCTATTCCATATTTGGCTTAAGGAACTTTATCTGTGCTCATTTCAATCCTGGTTTTATGCAGCACCCCAACTCACCTTTCCCCTTAAGCAAGCATAAGTTGGTTTTCTAAATTTGAAACCCTGTTCTGTTTTGGAATGCAGTTCCTGTGTAGCCAAGTTTACATTCCGTGTATTAGTGATATCTTATGATGTTTCTTTTTCTGTGTGACTTATTTCAGTTAGAATCATCGTACCTGAATCCACTCATTATGCTGCTACGGGCCTGATGACATAGATTTCATTGCTGAGTGATACTGCATTGTACGTAAGTACCACAAGTTCTTTATCCATTTTTCACTTTCTGTGATATTGAACTTGTACGGTAAACGAGGTTCTTGTAAACAGAGGCGTCCCAAAATTTGGGGTGGCTGTGTCTTTTTGATTTTAATTTCCCTAAGCTATTGGACCATAAGTGGAAGTGCCCTAGGCTCTGTTGCTTTGTTTTTTAGATGTTTCAGGAGACACCATACAGTTCTCCCGAGTGTCTGTTGGCAATTTACATCCCGCCCATCAGCATAACAAGGCTCCCAGTTCTCCATGGCCTGTCCTGCCTTTCTGGATTTTACACCTTTTTCAGATGGCCCTTTTGACCGGGGGGAAGTGAGACTTCATTGTAGTGCAGATTTCCTTTGCAAGCTTGCTTGGTTGGCCAAAAAGGGCGTATGCGTTTTTTCCTGAATATATTCAGGAAAAAACGCATACGCCCTTTTTGGCCAAGTGCATCATTGTGGACGTTCTGCCTCTTTTCCTATGCTTTCAATGCAATTCCAGTCTACCTCCTGAAATCGGTTTCCTGCAATTCTGCCCCGCTTTCAAGTCCTCTTGGCAGCCTTACTTCAGTGTATTTTTGGACGATAGCTGTCATTTATAACTCTGCAGGTTTGTGAATTACAGTGCCCCTGAGCTCCTTTCTTCAACTCGCTTTCTTGTGACCTGGCCGCAACACCGCAAGATGGCTTCAGGCCCTAATCTGGTTCTGGCACGGCACGCTGAGCCTTTGGTTAATTCCTCTTCCTGGTGGGAAATGAGAGTTAAATTTGCCCGTTCAGACACCTCCAGCTAGTCTCTCATTGGTTCTCGCTATTCCTGTTCATCTTCCGCAGAAATTACAAACTGGGCCAAACAGGAGCTTAAAGGGACTGACTCTCCAAGTCGGGAGAGTGTTAGTAAAGCATCTGGAATGTTGCACCCGAGTACCAGGGGAGGAAAACTGAGACATATTTGAACACATCTCCCGATCACATGGTTGATCATATTCTAGGTTCCACATGCATGTTTTAGCTGAAGGAAGAATACCTTAAACCTGGGTAGTTGAAACCCGTGGAATGGGTACCATGCAATATGACCTCAAAGGGTCTTCATTTGCTCTCCGAACCTCTCCAATCCTATCACTGCTGCGTTTATGCCCCTGTACACACGCTTGATTCTCTTTTGGAGACATAGCAATCCATAGGTTTTAAGATACTTACTAGTCAGGTACATTCTTAGGCGTTTAATATGGGGTATTGAGTCCATTTCGTTGAGCAAGGAGTAGCTCTTGTCTATTCCATATTTGGCTTAAGGAACTTTATCTGTGCTCATTTCAAGCTCTGGTTTTATGCAGCACCCCAACTCACCTTTACCCTTAAGCAAGCATAAGTTGCTTTTCTAAATTTGAGACCCTCTTCTGTTTTGTAATTCAGTTCCTGTGTAACCAAGTTTACATTCCGTGTATTACTGATATCTTATGGTGTTTCTTTTTCTGTGTGACTTATTTCAGTTAGAATCATCGTACCTGAATCCACTCATTATGCTGCTACGGGCCTGATGACATAGATTTCATTGCTGAGTGATACTGCATTGTACGTAAGTACCACAAGTTCTTTATCCATTTTTCACTTTCTGTGATATTGAACTTGTACGGTAAACGAGGTTCTTGTAAACAGAGGCGTCCCAAACTTTGCGGTGGCTGTGTCTTTTTGATTTTAATTTCCCTAAGCTATAGGACCATAAGTGGAAGTGCCCTAGGCTCTGTTGCTTTGTTTTTTAGATGTATCAGGAAACACCATACACTTCTCCTGAGTGTCTGTTGGCAATTTACATCCCGCCCATCAGCATAACAAGGCTCCAAGTTCTCCAGGGCCTGTCCTGCCTTTCTGGATTTTACACTTTTTTCAGATGGCCCTTTTGACCGGGGGGAAGTGAGACTTCATTGTAGTGCAGATTTCCTTTGCAAGTTTGCTTGGTTGGCCAAAAAGGGCGTATGCGTTTTTTCCTGAATATATTCAGGAAAAAACACATATGCCCTTTTTGGCCAAGTGCATCATTGTGGACGTTCTGCCTCTTTTCCTATGCTTTCAATGCATTTCCAGTCTACCTCCTGAAATCGGTTTCCTGCAATTCTGCCCCGCTTTCTAGTTCTCTTGGCAGCCTTACTTCAGTCTATTTTTGGACGATAGCTGTCATTTATAACTCTGCAGGTTTGTGAATTACAGTGCCCCTGAGCTCCTTTCTTCAACTCGCTTTCTTGTGACCTGGCCGCAACACCGCAGGATGGCTTCAGGCCCTAATCTGGTTCCAGCACGGCATGCTGAGCCTTTGGTTAATTCCTCTTCCTGGTGGGAAATGAGAGTTAAATTTGCCCGTCCAGACACCTCCAGCTAGTCTCTCATTGGTTCTCGCTATTGCTGTTCATCTTCCGCAGAAATTGCAAACTGGGCCAAACAGGAGGTTAAAGGGACTGACTCTCCAAGTTGGGAGACTGTTAGTAAAGTGTCTGGAATGTTGCACCCGAGTACCAGGGTACGAAAACTGAGACATATTTGAACACGTCTCCCGTTCACATGGTTGATCATACTCTGGGTTCCACATGCATGTTTTAGCTGAAGGAAGAATACCTTAAACCTGTGTATTTGAAACCCGTGGAATGGGTACCATGCAATATGACTTCAAAGGGTCTTCATTTGCTCACCGAACCTCTCCAATCCTATCACTGCTGCGTTTATGCCCCTGTACACATGCTTGATTCTCTTTCGGAGACATAGCAATCCATAGGTTTTAAGATACTTACTAGTCAGGTACATTCTTAGGCGTTTAATATGGGGTGTTGGGTCCATTTCGTTGAGCAAGGAGTAGCTCTTGTCTATTCCATATTTGGCTTAAGGAACGTTATCTGTGCTCATTTGAATCTCTGGTTTTATGCAGCACCCCAACTCACCTTTACCCTTAAGCAAGCATAAGTTGGTTTTCTAAATTTGAGACCCTGTTCTGTTCTGTAATTCAGTTCCTGTGTAGCCAAGTTTACATTCCGTGTATTACTGATATCTTATGATGTTTCTTTTTCTGTGTGACTTATTTCAGTTAGAATAATCGTACCTGAATCCACTCATTATGCTACTACGGGCCTGATGACATAGATTTCATTGCTGAGTGATACTGCATTGTACGTAAATACCACAACTTCTTTATCCATTTTTCACTTTCTGTGATATTGAACTTGTACGGTAAATGATGTTCTTGTAAACAGAGGCGTCCCAAACTTTGGGGTGGCTGTGTCTTTTTGATTTTAATTTCCCTAAGCTATAGGATCATAAGTGGAAGTGCCCTAGGTTCTGTTGCTTTGTTTTTTAGATGTTTCAGGAAACACCATACACTTCTCCCGAGTGTCTGTTGGCAATTTACATCCCGCCCATCTGCATAACAAGGCTCCCAGTTCTCCATGGCCTGTCCTGCCTTTCTGGATTTTACACCTTTTTCAGATGGCCCTTTTGACTGGGGGGAAGTGAGACTTCATTGTAGTGCAGATTTCCTTTGCAAGCTTGCTTGGTTGGCCAAAAAGGGCGTATGCGTGTTTTCCTGAATATATTCAGGAAAACACGCATACGCCCTTTTTGGCCAAGTGCATCATTGTGGACGTTCTGCCTCTTTTCCTATGCTTTCAATGCAATTCCAGTCTACCTCCTGAAATCGGTTTCCTGCAATTCTGCCCCGCTTTCAAGTCCTCTTGGCAGCCTTACTTCAGTCTATTTTTGGACGATAGCTGTCATTTATAACTCTGCAGGTTTGTGAATTACAGTGCCCCTGAGCTCCTTTCTTCAACTCGCTTTCTTTTGAGCTGGCCGCAACACCGCAGGATGGCTTCAGGGCCTAATCTGGTTCCGGCATGGCACGCTGAGCCTTTGGTTAATTCCTCTTCCTGGTGGGAAATGAGAGTTAAATTTGCCCGTCCAGACACCTCCAGCTAGCCTCTCATTGGTTCTCGCTATTCCTGTTCATCTTCCGCAGAAATTGCAAACTGGGCCAAACAGGAGGTTAAAGGGACTGACTCTCCAAGTGGGGAGAGCGTTAGTAAAGCGTCTGGAATGTTGCACCCGAGTACCAGGGTACGAAAACTGAGACATATTTGATCATGTCTCCCGATCACATGGTTGATCATACTCTAGCTTCTACATGCATGTTTTAGCTGAAGGAAGAATACCTTAAACCTGGGTAGTTGAAACCCGTGGAATGGGTACCATGCAATATGACTTCAAAGGGTCTTCATTTGCTCACCGAACCTCTCCAATCCTATCACTGCTGCGTTTATGCCCCTGTACACATGCTTGATTCTCTTTCGGAGACATAGCAATCCATAGGTTTTAAGATACTTACTAGTCAGGTACATTCTTAGGCGTTTAATATGCGGTGTTGAGTCCATTTCGTTGAGCAAGGAGTAGCTCTTGTCTATTCCATATTTGACTTAAGGAACTTTATCTGTGCTCATTTCAATCTCTGGTTTTATGCAGCACCCCAACTCACCTTTACCCTTAAGCAAGCATAAGTTGGTTTTCTGAATTTGAGACCCTGTTCTGTTCTGTAATTCAGTTCCTGTGTAGCCAAGTTTACATTCCGTGTATTACTGATATCTTATGATGTTTCTTTTTCTGTGTGACTTATTTCAGTTAGAATCATCATACCTGAATCCACTCATTGTGCTGCTAAGGGCCTGATGACACAGATTTCATTGCTGAGTGATATTGCTTTGTAAGTAAATACCACAACTTCTTTATCCATTTTTCACTTTCTGCGATGTTGAACTTGTACTGTAAACGAGGTTCTTGTAAACAGAGCCGTTCCAAACTTTGGGGTGGCTGTGTCTTTTTGATTTTAATTTCCCTAAGCTATAGGACCATAAGTGGAAGTGCCCTAGGCTCTGTTGCTTTGTTTTTTAGATGTTTCAGGAAACACCATACACTTCTCCCAAGTGGTTGTTGGCAATTTACATCCCGCCCATCAGCATAACAAGGCTCCCAGTTCTCCATGGCCTGTCCTGCCTTTCTGGATTTTACACTTTTTTCAGATGGCCCTTTTGACCGGGGGGAAGTGAGACTTCATTGTAGTGCACATTTCCTTTGCAAGCTTGCTTGGTTGGCCAAAAAGGGCGTATTCATTTTTTCCTGAATATATTCAGGAAAAAACGCATACGCCCTTTTTGGCCAAGTGCATCATTGTGGACGTTCTGCCTCTTTTCCTATGCTTTCAATGCAATTCCAGTCTACCTCCTGAAATCAGTTTCCTGCAATTCTGCCCCGCTTTCAAGTCCTCTTGGCAGCCTTACTTCAGTCTATTTTTGGACGATAGCTGTCATTTATAACTCTGCAGGTTTGTGAATTACAGTGCCCCTGAGCTCCTTTCTTCAACTCGCTTTCTTTTGAGCTGGCCGCAACACCGCAGGATGGCTTCAGGCCCTAATCTGGTTCCGGCACGACACACTGAGCCTTTGGTTATTAGCTCTTCCTGGTGGGAAATGAGAGTTAAATTTGCCCGTCCAGACACCTCCAGCTAGCCTCTCATTGGTTCTCGCTATTCCTGTTCATCTTCCGCAGAAATTGCAAACTGGGCCAAACAGGAGGTTAAAGGGACTGACTCTCCAAGTCGGGAGAGTGTTAGTAAAGCGTCTGGAATGTTGCACCCGAGTACCAGGGGAGGAAAACTGAGACATATTTGAACACGTCTCCCGTTCACATGGTTGATCATACTTGGGTTCCACATGCATGTTTTAGCTGAAGGTAGAATACCTTAAACCTGGGTAGTTGAAAGCCGTGGAATGGGTACCATGCAATATGACTTCAAAGGGTCTTCATTTGCTCACCGAACCTCTCCAATCCTATCACTGCTGCGTTTATGTCCCTGTACACATGCTTGATTCTCTTTCGGAGACATAGCAATCCATAGGTTTTCCGATACTTACTAGTCAGGTACATTCTTAGGCGTTTAATATGCAGTGTTGAGTCCATTTCGTTGAGCAAGGAGTAGCTCTTGTCTATTCCATATTTGACTTAAGGAACTTTATCTGTGCTCATTTCAATCTCTGGTTTTATGCAGCACCGCAACTCACCTTTACCCTTAAGCAAGCATAAGTTGGTTTTCTGAATTTGAGACCCTGTTCTGTTCTGTAATTCAGTTCCTGTGTAGCCAAGTTTACATTCCGTGTATTACTGATATCTTATGATGTTTCTTTTTCTGTGTGACTTACTTCAGTTAGAATCATCATACCTGAATCCACTCATTGTGCTGCTAAGGGCCTGATGACACAGATTTCATTGCTGAGTGATATTGCTTTGTAAGTAAATACCACAACTTCTTTATCCATTTTTCACTTTCTGCGATGTTGAACTTGTACTGTAAACGAGGTTCTTGTAAACAGAGGCGTCCCAAACTTTGGGGTGGCTGTGTCTTTTTGATTTTAATTTCCCTAAGCTATAGGACCATAAGTGGCAGTGCCCTAGGCTCTGTTGCTTTGTTTTTTAGATGTTTCAGGAAACACCATACACTTCTCCCGAGTGTCTGTTGGCAATTTACATCCCGCCCATCAGCATAACAAGGCTCCCAGTTCTCCATGGCCTGTCCTGCCTTTCTGGATTTTACACTTTTTTCAGATGGCCCTTTTGACCGGGGGGAAGTGAGACTTCATTGTAGTGCAGATTTCCTTTGCAAGCTTGCTTGGTTGGCCAAAAAGGGCGTATGCGTTTTTTCCTGAATATATTCAGGAAAAAACGCATACGCCCTTTTTGGCCAAGTGCATCATTGTGGACGTTCTGCCTCTTTTCCTATGCTTTCAATGCAATTCCAGTCTACCTCCTGAAATCGGTTTCCTGCAATTCTGCCCCGCTTTCAAGCCCTCTTGGCAGCCTTACTTCAGTGTATTTTTGGACGATAGCTGTCATTTATAACTCTGCAGGTTTGTGAATTACAGTGCCCCTGAGCTCCTTTCTTCAACTCGCTTTCTTGTGACCTGGCCGCAACACCGGGTGATGGCTTCAGACCCTAATCTGGTTCCGGCCCGGCATGCTGAGCCTTTGGTTAATTCCTCTTCCTGGTGGGAAATGAGAGTTAAATTTGCCCGTCCAGACACCTCCAGCTAGCCTCTCATTGGTTCTCGCTGTTCCTGTTCATCTTCCGCAGAAATTGCAAACTGGGCCAAACAGGAGGTTAAAGGGACTGACTCTCCAAGTGGGGAGAGTGTTAGTAAAGCGTCTGGAATGTTGCACCCGAGTACCAGGGGAGGAAAACTGAGACATATTTGAACACGTCTCCCGATCACATGGTTGATCATACTTGGGTTCCACATGCCTGTTTTAGCTGAAGGAAGAATACCTTAAACCTGGGTAGTTGAAAGCCGTGGAATGGGTACCATGCAATATGACTTCAAAGGGTCTTCATTTGCTCACCGAACCTCTCCAATCCTATCACTGCTGCGTTTATGCCCCTGTACACATGCTTGATTCTCTTTCGGAGACATAGCAATCCATAGGTTTTACGATACTTACTAGTCAGGTACATTCTTAGGCGTTTAATATGCAGTGTTGAGTCCATTTCGTTGAGCAAGGAGTAGCTCTTGTTTATTCCATATTTGGCTTAAGGAACTTTATCTGTGCTCATTTCAAGCTCTGGTTTTATGCAGCACCCCAACTCACCTTTACCCTTAAGCAAGCATAAGTTGCTTTTCTAAATTTGAGACCCTCTTCTGTTTTGTAATTCAGTTCCTGTGTAACCAAGTTTACATTCCGTGTATTACTGATATCTTATGGTGTTTCTTTTTCTGTGTGACTTATTTCAGTTAGAATCATCGTACCTGAATCCACTCATTATGCTGCTACGGGCCTGATGACATAGATTTCATTGCTGAGTGATACTGCATTGTACGTAAGTACCACAAGTTCTTTATCCATTTTTCACTTTCTGTGATATTGAACTTGTACGGTAAACGAGGTTCTTGTAAACAGAGGCGTCCCAAACTTTGCGGTGGCTGTGTCTTTTTGATTTTAATTTCCCTAAGCTATAGGACCATAAGTGGAAGTGCCCTAGGCTCTGTTGCTTTGTTTTTTAGATGTTTCAGGAAACACCATACACTTCTCCTGAGTGTCTGTTGGCAATTTACATCCCGCCCATCTGCATAACAAGGCTCCCAGTTCTCCATGGCCTGTCCTGCCTTTCTGGATTTTACACCTTTTTCAGATGGCCCTTTTGACCGGGGGGAAGTGAGACTTCATTGTAGTGCAGATTTCCTTTGCAAGCTTGCTTGGTTGGCCAAAAAGGGCGTATGCGTTTTTTCCTGAATATATTCAGGAAAAAACGCATACGCCCTTTTTGGCCAAGTGCATCATTGTGGACGTTCTGCCTCTTTTCCTATGCTTTCAATGCAATTCCAGTCTACCTCCTGAAATCGGTTTCCTGCAATTCTGCCCTGCTTTCAAGTCCTCTTGGCAGCCTTACTTCAGTCTATTTTTGGACGATAGCTGTCATTTATAACTCTGCAGGTTTGTGAATTACAGTGCCCCTGAGCTCCTTTCTTCAACTCGCTTTCTTGTGACCTGGCCGCAACACCGCAGGATGGCTTCAGGCCCTAATCTGGTTCCAGCACGGCATGCTGAGCCTTTGGTTAATTCCTCTTCCTGGTGGGAAATGAGAGTTAAATTTGCCCGTCCAGACACCTCCAGCTAGTCTCTCATTGGTTCTCGCTATTGCTGTTCATCTTCCGCAGAAATTGCAAACTGGGCCAAACAGGAGGTTAAAGGCGCTGACTCTCCAAGTCGGGAGAGTGTTAGTAAAGCGTCTGGAATGTTGCACCCGAGTACCAGGGTACGAAAACTGAGACATATTTGAACACGTCTCCCGTTCACATGGTTGATCATACTCTGGGTTCCACATGCATGTTTTAGCTGAAGGAAGAATACCTTAAACCTGTGTATTTGAAACCCGTGGAATGGGTACCATGCAATATGACTTCAAAGGGTCTTCATTTGCTCACCGAACCTCTCCAATCCTATCACTGCTGCGTTTATGCCCCTGTACACATGCTTGATTCTCTTTCGGAGACATAGCAATCCATAGGTTTTAAGATACTTACTAGTCAGGTACATTCTTAGGCGTTTAATATGGGGTGTTGGGTCCATTTCGTTGAGCAAGGAGTAGCTCTTGTCTATTCCATATTTGGCTTAAGGAACGTTATCTGTGCTCATTTGAATCTCTGGTTTTATGCGGCACCCCAACTCACCTTTACCCTTAAGCAAGCATAAGTTGGTTTTCTAAATTTGAGACCCTGTTCTGTTCTGTAATTCAGTTCCTGTGTAGCCAAGTTTACATTCCGTGTATTACTGATATCTTATGATGTTTCTTTTTCTGTGTGACTTATTTCAGTTAGAATCATCGTACCTGAATCCACTCATTATGCTACTACGGGCCTGATGACATAGATTTCATTGCTGAGTGATACTGCATTGTACGTAAATACCACAACGTCTTTATCCATTTTTCACTTTCTGTGATATTGAACTTGTACGGTAAACGATGTTCTTGTAAACAGAGGCGTCCCAAACTTTGGGGTGGCTGTGTCTTTTTGATTTTAATTTCCCTAAGCTATAGGATCATAAGTGGAAGTGCCCTAGGTTCTGTTGCTTTGTTTTTTAGTTGTTTCAGGAAACACCATACACTTCTCCCGAGTGTCTGTTGGCAATTTACATCCCGCCCATCTGCATAACAAGGCTCCCAGTTCTCCATGGCCTGTCCTGCCTTTCTTGATTTTACACCTTTTTCAGATGGCCCTTTTGACCGGGGGGAAGTGAGACTTCATTGTAGTGCAGATTTCCTTTGCAAGCTTGCTTGGTTGGCCAAAAAGGGCGTATGCGTTTTTTCCTGAATATATTCAGGAAAAAACGCATACGCCCTTTTTGGCCAAGTGCATCATTGTGGACGTTCTGCCTCTTTTCCTATGCTTTCAATGCAATTCCAGTCTACCTCCTGAAATCGGTTTCCTGCAATTCTGCCCTGCTTTCAAGTCCTCTTGGCAGCCTTACTTCAGTCTATTTTTGGACGATAGCTGTCATTTATAACTCTGCAGGTTTGTGAATTACAGTGCCCCTGAGCTCCTTTCTTCAACTCGCTTTCTTGTGACCTGGCCGCAACACCGTAGGATGGCTTCTGGCCCTAATCTGGTTCCGGCACGGCACGCTGAGCCTTTGGTTAATTCCTCTTCCTGGTGGGAAATGAGAGTTAAATTTGCCCGTCCAGACACCTCCAGCTAGCCTCTCATTGGTCCTCGCTATTCCTGTTCATCTTCCGCAGAAATTGCAAACTGGGCCAAACAGGAGGTTAAAGGGACTGACTCTCCAAGTCGGGAGAGTGTTAGTAAAGCGTCTGGAATGTTGCACCCGAGTACCAGGGGAGGAAAATTGAGACATATTTGAACACGTCTCCCGTTCACATGGTTGATCATACTCTGGGTTCCACATGCATGTTTTACCTGAAGGAAGAATACCTTAAACCTGGAGAGTTGAGACCCGTGGAATGGGTACCATGCAATATGACTTGAAACGGTCTTCATTTGCTCACCGAACCTCTCCAATCCTATCACTGCTGCGTTTATGCCCCTGTACACACGCTTGATTCTCTTTTGGAGACATAGCAATCCATAGGTTTTAAGATACTTACTAGTCAGGTACATTCTTAGGCGTTTAATATGGGGTTTTGAGTCCATTTCGTTGAGCAAGGAGTAGCTCTTGTCTATTCCATATTTGGCTTAAGGAACTTTATCTGTGCTCATTTCAATCCTGGTTTTATGCAGCACCCCAACTCACCTTTCCCCTTAAGCAAGCATAAGTTGGTTTTCTAAATTTGAGACCCTGTTCTGTTTTGGAATGCAGTTCCTGTGTAGCCAAGTTTACATTCCGTGTATTAGTGATATCTTATGATGTTTCTTTTTCTGTGTGACTTATTTCAGTTAGAATCATCGTACCTGAATCCACTCATTATGCTGCTATGGGCCTGATGACATAGATTTCATTGCTGAGTGATACTGCATTGTACGTAAGTACCACAAATTCTTTATCCATTTTTCACTTTCTGTGATATTGAACTTGTACGGTAAACGAGGTTCTTGTAAACAGAGGCGTCCCAAACTTCGGGGTGGCTGTGTCTTTTTGAATTTAATTTCCCTAAGCTATAGGACCATAAGTGGAAGTGCCCTAGGCTCTGTTGCTTTGTTTTTTAGATGTTTCAGGAAACACCATACACTTCTCCCGAGTGTCTGTTGGCAATTTACATCCCGCCCATCAGCATAACAAGGCTCCCAGTTCTCCATGGCCTGTCCTGCCTTTCTGGATTTTACACTTTTTTCAGATGGCCCTTTTGACCGGGGGGAAGTGAGACTTCATTGTAGTGCAGATTTCCTTTGCAAGCTTGCTTGGTTGACCAAAAAGGGCGTATGCGTTTTTTCCTGAATATATTCAGGAAAAAACGCATACGCCCTTTTTGGCCAAGTGCATCATTGTGGACGTTCTGCCTCTTTTCCTATGCTTTCAATGCAATTCCTGTCTACCTCCTGAAATCGGTTTCCTGCAATTCTGCCCCGCTTTCAAGTCCTCTTGGCAGCCTTACTTCAGTATATTTTTGGACGATAGCTGTCATTTATAACTCTGCAGGTTTGTGAATTACAGTGCCCCTGAGCTCCTTTCTTCAACTCGCTTTCTTGTGACCTGGCCGCAACACCGCAGCATGGCTTCAGGCCCTAATCTGATTCCGGAACGGCACGCTGAGCCTTTGGTTAATTCGTCTTCCTGGTGGGAAATGAGAGTTAAATTTGACCGTCCAGACACCTCCAGCTAGTCTCTCATTGGTTCTCGCTATTCCTGTTCATCTTCCGCAGAAATTGCAAACTGGGCCAAACAGGAGGTTAAACGGACTGACTCTCCAAGTCGGGAAAGTGTTAGTAAAGCGTCTGGAATGTTGCACCCAAGTACCAGGTTACGAAAACTGAGACATATTTGAACACGTCTCCCGATCACACAGTTGATCATACTCTGGGTTCCACATGCATGTTTTAGCTGAAGGAAGAATACCTTAAACCTGGAGAGTTGAGACCCCTGGAATGGGTACCATGCAATATGACTTCAAAGGGTCTTCATTTGCTCACCGAACCTCTCCAATCCTATCACTGCTGTGTTTATGCCCCGGTACATATGCTTGATTCTCTTTCGGAGACATAGCAATCCATAGGTTTTAAGATACTTACTAGTCAGGTACATTCTTAGGCGTTTAATAGGGGGTGTTGGGTCCATTTCGTTGAGCAAGGAGTAGCTCTTGTCTATTCCATATTTGACTTAAGGAACTTTATCTGTGCTCATTTGAATCTCTGGTTTTATGCAGCACCCCAACTCACCTTTACCCTTAAGCAAGCATAAGTTGGTTTTCTAAATTTGAGACCCTGTTCTGTTTTGGAATTCAGTTCCTGTGTAGCCAAGTTTACATTCCATGTATTAGTGATATCTTATGATGTTTCTTTTTCTGTGTGACTTATTTCAGTTAGAATCATCGTACCTGAATCCACTCATTATGCTTCTACGGGCCTGATGACATAGATTTCATTGCTGAGTGATACTGCATTGTACGTAAGTACCACAAGTTCTTTATCCATTTTTCACTTTCTGTGATATTGAACTTGTACGGTAAACGAGGTTCTTGTAAACAGAGGCGTCCCAAAATTTGGGGTGGCTGTGTCTTTTTGATTTTAATTTCCCTAAGCTATTGGACCATAAGTGGAAGTGCCCTAGGCTCTGTTGCTTTGTTTTTTAGATGTTTCAGGAGACACCATACAGTTCTCCCGAGTGTCTGTTGGCAATTTACATCCCGCCCATCAGCATAACAAGGCTCCCAGTTCTCCATGGCCTGTCCTGCCTTTCTGGATTTTACACCTTTTTCAGATGGCCCTTTTGACCGGGGGGAGGTGAGACTTCATTGTAGTGCAGATTTCCTTTGCAAGCTTGCTTGGTTGGCCAAAAAGGGCGTATGCGTTTTTTCCTGAATATATTCAGGAAAAAACGCATACGCCCTTTTTGGCCAAGTGCATCATTGTGGACGTTCTGCCTCTTTTCCTATGCTTTCAATGCAATTCCAGTCTACCTCCTGAAATCGGTTTCCTGCAATTCTGCCCCGCTTTCAAGTCCTCTTGGCAGCCTTACTTCAGTGTATTTTTGGACGATAGCTGTCATTTATAACTCTGCAGGTTTGTGAATTACAGTGCCCCTGAGCTCCTTTCTTCAACTCGCTTTCTTGTGACCTGGCCGCAACACCGCAAGATGGCTTCAGGCCCTAATCTGGTTCTGGCACGGCACGCTGAGCCTTTGGTTAATTCCTCTTCCTGGTGGGAAATGAGAGTTAAATTTGCCCGTTCAGACACCTCCAGCTAGTCTCTCATTGGTTCTCGCTATTCCTGTTCATCTTCCGCAGAAATTACAAACTGGGCCAAACAGGAGCTTAAAGGGACTGACTCTCCAAGTCGGGAGAGTGTTAGTAAAGCGTCTGGAATGTTGCACCCGAGTACCAGGGGAGGAAAACTGAGACATATTTGAACACATCTCCCGATCACATGGTTGATCATACTCTAGGTTCCACATGCATGTTTTAGCTGAAGGAAGAATACCTTAAACCTGGGTAGTTGAAACCCGTGGAATGGGTACCATGCAATATGACCTCAAAGGGTCTTCATTTGCTCTCCGAACCTCTCCAATCCTATCACTGCTGCGTTTATGCCCCTGTACACACGCTTGATTCTCTTTTGGAGACATAGCAATCCATAGGTTTTAAGATACTTACTAGTCAGGTACATTCTTAGGCGTTTAATATGGGGTATTGAGTCCATTTCGTTGAGCAAGGAGTAGCTCTTGTCTATTCCATATTTGGCTTAAGGAACTTTATCTGTGCTCATTTCAATCTCTGGTTTTATGCAGCACCCCAACTCACCTTTACCCTTAAGCAAGCATAAGTTGCTTTTCTAAATTTGAGACCCTCTTCTGTTTTGTAATTCAGTTCCTGTGTAACCAAGTTTACATTCCGTGTATTACTGATATCTTATGGTGTTTCTTTTTCTGTGTGACTTATTTCAGTTAGAATCATCGTACCTGAATCCACTCATTATGCTGCTACGGGCCTGATGACATAGATTTCATTGCTGAGTGATACTGCATTGTACGTAAGTACCACAAGTTCTTTATCCATTTTTCACTTTCTGTGATATTGAACTTGTACGGTAAACGAGGTTCTTGTAAACAGAGGCGTCCCAAACTTTGCGGTGGCTGTGTCTTTTTGATTTTAATTTCCCTAAGCTATAGGACCATAAGTGGAAGTGCCCTAGGCTCTGTTGCTTTGTTTTTTAGATGTTTCAGGAAACACCATACACTTCTCCTGAGTGTCTGTTGGCAATTTACATCCCGCCCATCTGCATAACAAGGCTCCCAGTTCTCCATGGCCTGTCCTGCCTTTCTGGATTTTACACCTTTTTCAGATGGCCCTTTTGACCGGGGGGAAGTGAGACTTCATTGTAGTGCAGATTTCCTTTGCAAGCTTGCTTGGTTAGCCAAAAAGGGCGTATGCGTTTTTTCCTGAATATATTCAGGAAAAAACGCATACGCCCTTTTTGGCCAAGTGCATCATTGTGGACGTTCTGCCTCTTTTCCTATGCTTTCAATGCAATTCCAGTCTACCTCCTGAAATCGGTTTCCTGCAATTCTGCCCTGCTTTCAAGTCCTCTTGGCAGCCTTACTTCAGTCTATTTTTGGACGATAGCTGTCATTTATAACTCTGCAGGTTTGTGAATTACAGTGCCCCTGAGCTCCTTTCTTCAACTCGCTTTCTTGTGACCTGGCCGCAACACCGCAGGATGGCTTCAGGCCCTAATCTGGTTCCAGCACGGCATGCTGAGCCTTTGGTTAATTCCTCTTCCTGGTGGGAAATGAGAGTTAAATTTGCCCGTCCAGACACCTCCAGCTAGTCTCTCATTGGTTCTCGCTATTGCTGTTCATCTTCCGCAGAAATTGCAAACTGGGCCAAACAGGAGGTTAAAGGCGCT